>NW_026691667.1:0-311074 GCF_020826845.1 Diceros bicornis minor
GCTCAAGTTTGAGGTGAAACCAGGCTCAGGGTCCACCTGTCCTCGCTGATCCATGGATTTCTGTGTGACCAGGTGAGTACCCTGTGGACCTGGTACCAAGAGGTTCTGGCAGTCTCTGCTGTGCAGAAGACCTGCTAGTGAGCTTCCCTGGGCTCGGGTTGTCACCACCTGGAGTTACTGAGAGTGAAGGTATCTCGAGAAAAATTATTGATATTTGATGGATGGAAATATGGTAAGCTGTGTGTGGTTCTGTGTGGTAAATATTTCAGTAAGTACAGTTATATGCAAATAAGAACACATGAAACAAACTTAAATAACTGCAAATGTGTATTATAGTAGAAAATATAGATTTACTTGTATTGCATAATACTCAAAAGTCAGGATTTATATATAATATAAATACAGAAATGTTTTGCGTGTGTATGTAGTTATTAGAAGACATCCCATGAAATATTAGCAGGGATACTCAGCAACATTCCTTAGACCCATTCAATTTGATTTTTAAAGTCCTATGAATCCTCCACATAAATTTGAAATAAAAGAGCATTCAGGGAAAAAGATGATTTGAACGTCTTTGTATTAATAACAAATTTAAAATTGAATTTGCCAGTAGCCAGATATATTTGAGCATTTTTATCTTTATGACATTTCCAATCATTTGGAGGAGTACTAAGCAACACTGTAGATTGAAGGGAAGGGCAATAGTCTCCAAAAAGACTGTCCTCTCCAGCTTGCCTTCTAAAGGGAATTAACTTTGTTTCTTGAAACTTTTCTGAAATAACGGTCTGGTGATTCACGTTGCAGAGAATCTTGTTAAGTAATTTTGTATTTAGTTGTTGGCCTCTACTAATTGTGTGTGTATGTGTGTGTGCCTTTTTCATTCTAGCTTTCCTGTGATGTTCTTGAGGGGAATGTGTGCTTGTCATGCAATAGATAGTCTCTGAGTGTATAATTAATGGTGACCAACCATCGTCATTTATTTAGGACAGTGGGGTTTTCCAGGACACAGGATGTTTAGTGTTCAAACAAGGGCAGTCCTAGACAAACCGGGATGGTTCCTCATCTCATGAGCCAGGCCCTGGGACACATGCATGGGGACACGGAGAACCAGAGAGACCTTGTCCCACCTCCATGGAATTTACATTGTATTTGGGAATTTGGATTTTAGACAGTTAATGATGAGAGTGATGTGGGAGTTTGACACAAGGGAAATCAACATGAGGGGGCAGAGAAGCCCTCTTGAGAAGGACTGATATTTAACTTGAGAGCTAGAGTTGGGACTGGATTTAGCTGGTCGGAGGGTTAGACTGGAGTGAGGGTGTGGGAGTGTGTTCAAGAGAGCGTTTCAGGCAGAGGGACACGCATGAGGACACCCCTGAAGCAGAGAGCCTGGTGTGTCCATGAACTGAGAAGAAGGATGCCTGAGCCGAGTCAAAACAGGGGGAGAGGTGTGAGCCACACTGGCAAGGGGGGACAGGCAGGACCAGATCAGGGGTGACTTGGGACTCTGTTCTAAGACCAGTGGGAAGACTCTGGAGAGATGCGAGTAGAAGGATGATGTGATTAGCGTTTGGTCTAAGCATGTGGGTTAAAATGGACTTCATGGTTAAGAATGAAGACTTAATAGGCAAGATGGGAGGTGCTGGGAATAAGGTTAGGAATCAGATGATTGTTCCCTAGGCCTGAGTGATGGCTGTGGAGTAGTAAAGAAGTAGAAAGAAAAGACCATGGAGTGTAGAACCGAGAGAACATAATGATCCTTTCTTGCCTGCATGTGTCAGATGGCACAGGGCACTGACTGTTTTCGCTACTGTCTGTGCAGACCTGCAGGTGGCCCCTCACCCAGATCTGTGTGTTCACCCCTCTTTGCCACTCACAGGCCCCCCCTCCACATCCTAAAAGAAGTCAGGCCTTACTTGTTAGGAGGTTGTCTCACACGGGAGACGCCTAGAAGAGCCCCTGCAGGCATCAAAGCAGCCCCTTCAGCATTTCCATCACCGTCCTCCCTTCCCCTCTCTCGCTTTCCACACTCAGAATGACCCCTGCTCAGTATTCCACATCCCCATGATCTTCCTCCCCCAGGCTTGAGAAGCGTGGGGTAGCCACTGGCGTGGACATCATCTGCACCTTCCATTCTGACCCCCGCAGGTCCCAGGCTGGACAGAGAGTGACTCTACTGGGAGCTGAGCCATGAGACTCAATGCGTCACCCACATGGGCTCCTTCACCCTTGACTGGGGCAGCCTCTACTTCAGTGGTGAGGGGCTGTGCTACAGCCACGCTGTCTGTTCTGTGTTCCCTCCGTTGCTCTAAAGTGAGCTATGATCCATCTCTCTATCCTCCTGGTCTGGGTTCAGTCTTCTCATCACTGTGTGATCACTGTGTCCAGCCACCTTCCATGTTATTGCCTTCCCCCTGAACACCCCTCCACTCGTCCCCTCTGCTTTCCCCTCTGCTTTTCCCACAAAGGTCCCTACATCCTTTCTCTCCCTTATTCTTTATGTTCACCCCAACTCTTGCTCAGCTCCTCTCGCCTTCTCTCCACAGGTTACACCTATGGAGCCGTGGCTCCGACTACCACCAGTGAGTATTCCTGGCCCTGATCTCCTGTGTCCCGTCTGCATTTGTTGTTTGGGAGCCCTTGTTCTCCTTCATCTGCTGTCCTTGGTGAGGGAAGGACCTGGAAGGGCCCTAATTCCTCCCTTCTCTCCCTCCCGGGTTCTGGTGGAGAGTCCCAGCCCAGTGTGAGAAAGCCTTAGACACAGACATGTTCTCCACCACATTCTGACCCCACATGGTTTTCACTTTAATTCTCCTAGAGCCCCGCCCTTTGTCCTCCTTTTCCAGGTATCCCATCTATCTGCCCATTTTTCTGCCTATCTGTCTCTACTCCGAGTTCAGTCACTCTTGTTCACCTATCTCTCTCTCTTGGGCTCCTCTCATCCACAGGCTTGCTCATCCCTCTACTCACACAGTCACCGGTCCCCTCACTCTCATTTATGCTTCACCTGTGAATGGTGGTCCTGAGACAGCCAGTGCTGGAGTCCGTGTGAGCCTCGGGTCTCCTCCCACTCTGTCCCTCCCTGATGCCAGCCTTATCCACAGCTTCCGAGCTGGACACCACGTCCCTGCATACTTGATCATCACCTGAGCCACCAGAAGCCACCACAGGTATCTGGGGGCCCCTTTTCCTTCCCAAGAGAAGCTCTCTGGTCCCACTCCCGATGAGCCAAGTGTGATCCAGGAGCTGGGAAGCCAGGGTATGAAATTCTGGTTTTAGGACAATCATGCTGATCACAAAGATTATACCAACGATTCAGTCTAAGGCCAGCTCTCAGAGAGCCCCTAGTCTTGTGAATTAACACACCATTATAATACAATGTGGGATATTTCGGGGAGAGGCACCTGGCATAATTTGGAGGGAAGGAGCTTGCTAGAGAAAGTTTCACCAGAATGAAGTCTTTAAGAATGTGTAGGAGGGACCCTGGCAAATAGAGGATGAAGGGTTTTCCTGGCAGAGAGGATTCCATGAGCAAAGGCTCCGGCCAGAAACAACATGCTGTAAAGGGAGAATTGAAACGAATTTGGTTTGCGTGAAGCATGAAGTTTAAACCACAGTAGATGGATAAAATGATACTGAAAGGTCAGCAGGAGCCAGATTGAGTAGAGCCTTGAGTGCCAGGTCAAGAAGGTTGAACTAAACACTGAAGGCCATAGGGAGCCATGGGTGGTACTAGAGCAGTGGTGGCCCTAGTGAGGTATTCATTTCAGAAAGATTCTTCTAGTAGTCCATGTAGAACATCCTTTAGACAGAGCATCTAGTGAGCCTGCTGGGGTGTTGGTCTGGATGAAAGAATTTAAGACCTGAACTGGGACAGGGATGGAGTATATGTGAGGACCAGTTTGCATGGTGAATGGGTGTTACTGGGAGGGAAGAGGAGCTGAGCATATATGCTGGTTCTGACTTGGGTGACGACACGGGTGGGTGGTGGTGCCACTGTGAGAGAAGACGACAGATGATAATGAGTGCAGGACTCTGGTCTGGTCTCAGGCCAGCTCTCAGAGATGTTCATCACTCTCCCTCTTGTCTTGCAGCTTTGGGGCACAACCTGAAGACCCTCACAGTCACCTTCCCCATCCCCACCCTCTGGTATTCATCAGACAGGAGCAATGGCTCAGCCACGTTCAACTCCACTGAGAGGGTCCTGCAGAGCCTAGTGAGACCCAGGTCCCAGCAGCTCCTGGTGGGTTAAATCCCACCCAGCCCCTCCCCTAACCCCTGTCCCTCCTGCTCATCCTCCTCCTCCCTCCTCCCCAGATGGATCCTTGTTCAAGAGGAGCAGCCTGGGTCCCTTCTACTCGACTTGCAGACTGGTCTCCCTCAGGTGAGACCCTCCCCTGAGCATTTGCCCCTAATGACCACTTTTGTAACCACCCCTCTTTGTCTCCCCATTGTCCTCCCATTTCCTCCTTCCAGTTCTGGCCCACACCCCCAGAGGTTTCAGGACCTCTCTCTAGAGTCCCCACATCCCTCTCTCCCCAGGCCTGAGAAGGATGGGGCAGCCATCAGTGTGACGCTGTCTGCACCCACCACCCTGATCCCGTGGGCCACCATCCCTCTGTGCTGGGAGCGGAGAGTGTCCGCCTGTCTGCTCTTCCTCTCAGTGGCTCCTGGCTCTGCAGCTCAGAGTTTATCCATCCAGAGAGAGCACCAGCTACATTTCCGCATCATCGTCGGGAACCTCAGCAACCTGGAGCCCACATCCTCGGAGTACACCGCCCTGCCGAGAGACACCCAGGACCAGGTGGGGTCTCCCCTCTCCCGTCTCCCCTTGCCCTGAGAGCACCCTCATTCCTCTGCCTGACTTACATCTGTTATGTGATTGTTTCACCCCTTCACTTTCCCTGCATGTCTGGCTTCTCCCAGTGTCCAGAGGTGATGTCCTAGCTGCCTTGCCCATTTCTCACATGGGTAAACTGAAGCTCAGAAAGGGGAGTATTGTGCCTAGGGTCACACAGTGAGTTAGGGGCAGAGCCAGGATTTGAAGTCAGGTCTCCCTTGCCCCAAGGTCTGTGATCTTTCACTGGCTCCAGTGGCGCCCTGCATCCCCAGGAGACCTCCATCTCACCCACCCTCCCTCGCGTTTGTTCTAGGTCACCAAGCTCTACAAGGGCAGCCAGATATGAGACATATTCTACTCCTGCGTGGTCACCGACTTGATGTAGGTTGAGGAGATTGGAAGCATTGGCTGAGCTGGTGGCTGATGACTCTGAGCTCAAGTGACACATCTTTGATTTGGATGTCACTGACATGGTGCCCATTCTGCCCCACGTCCCTGTCAGCTAATCCTACCATCTCCTTCCATAAGTTTTTGGGGAATGAGAAAAGCATTAACATTTGGGGACACCAACCTCCAGCATCCTCCTCCTCCTCCTCTTCTGGAGACTTTCAACAAATATCAGCAGTCAAACTGTGTTCTCCAGTAGTGGAGCCACTAAGCACATGGAGCAGTTTAAATTTTTTATACACCTATTGAGATACGGTTCATATATTGTGTGTGGGGAGGAGTGTATTTTTTAGGTTTTTCTATATACAATATCTTCTCCTCTGCAAAACAAATAGTTTTACCTCTTCCCTTCCAATCTGGGTTTCTTTTATTCCTTTTTCTTGCCTAATCACCCTCATTAGAAACTCTAGTACCTGTGATTAACATATGAGATAAGGGAAGACATCATTGTCTTGTCCCTGGTCTTAGGGGGAAATTTTCAGTCTTTCACCATTGAATATGGTGTTAGCCGTGGGTTTTTCATCGATGCTGTTTATAGGTTGAGAAAGTTTTCTTCTATTGCTAATTTGTTGAGTGTTTACTTTTTTTGACATGAAGGGCGTTGTATTTTGTCAAATTCTTTTCTGTATATGTGGTTGAAATTGCATGTTATTGGCACTTATTCTATTAATATGGTGTATTACATAATCAAGTTTTCAGATATTAAGCCAACCCTTCAACTAGAGGTGAGAGATTAAGATGTTCTCAAGTCTTTCCCAGGCATGCCACAGCCCTGAGCCCTTGTGGCCTTCTAGAGGCCCGCAAATACACTGCAGCTTTTCAAAGGCCCCTGTGGATATCTCATTCTCCTAATTTTTCTTCTAAGATTTGGCTCACCTCTTGCCTGCCTCAGCTGATATCACTCCCTCAGGCAACTACAATAGAAAACAATTAACCCTGATTGTTTTTAGCAAGTGCCCTGGGGACGGACTTTCCTCCCAGGGCAAGCTCTGAGTCAAGTAACTACAAGCCCTGAACTTGGGGCTTTTTCAGGGAGCTGCCAGGCAGGTCAGCTAGTGACAGTTCGGTGGGGATGGGTCTTTTGAGAACTCCAAACCCATTATGGCTGCTGGGCTGCTGGATGTCTCAGCCACTGTAGTTCTGAGAATGACAGTTTTCAAAGTTATGGAGGATATTGTGAGAGCAGGATGGGATAGTGCAAGTTATAGTGCCACAAAGTTGGCTCCCTTTATCAAGATTCCACCATGTTTCTTCACTAAACCCTCCTCAGATTCTTACAAGCCGTTGATTAATTTCTAGACTTCTGAAAAGTTGATTTTGACCATTTTTACCAGTGTTCTCATTGTTTTTATGCATTTCCAGAAGTCCTTACACCAAAGTTTCAAAAATGTTCTCCCTGTGGTTATTTATTTATAAATTAATTACTTAAAATGAAATTATGTGAGAAATTCAGTTCCTCACTCACACACACTAGCCACATTTTAAGTGCTTGATAACAACATGGGGCTAATAATGAGTGTATATGGTATTGCAGACAAATGTTTACATTATTGCAGAAAGTTCTCTTGGACAGGACCCTGAAGCAGAGAATCTAGAATCAGGGTAGAATTCCAGACACCCTTGTTCATCCCTTGTGCCCTTCCCGGTCTGTCCCCCACAGTAACCACACTGGAGCAGGCTCCCTCTGTAACTTGCCACCTTGGCACAGAGACTGGACAGAGTTGCCATCTATGAGGAATTCCTGTGGCTGACCCAGAATGGTACCCAGCTGCAGAACTTGACACTGGACAGGAAGAGTGTCCTTGGGGATGATACAGCTCCCTGGTCATTGGGAAAGAAAGTGAGGCCTCTCCGGGGACTCTGGATGCCTGGGGCTTAGAGAGCATTGAACTTTCTCAGGTTGGCAGGAGGTGGCTTAGTCCCCCAATATTTACCCACCATTGAGAGAGAGAAAAGGAAACCAGTGTAATATAGGAGGCCCTCACCTTCTCCTAGACAGCTCTGTGACCTAAAGGTAGTCACCTCCCCTCTCTGGACTTTTGTTTCCTTATCTCTGCACTGAGAGCCACTGGGCCAGATGGTCAGTGAGGGCCTCCAGCTGTGTGTGAAGCAGACTCACAGGTTTGGGGGTGGATGTAGTTTCTGATCCACAGGCTATAGTTTGCCAAGTCCCGCTCTAGATGATCACCGATGCACTAGAACTTTCTGCAGTGGTGGAATGTTCTATATCTGTGCTCTCCAGTGCACAGCTGCATGTGGCTATTGAGTACTCGAAGGATGGTATTGTGACTGGTTTTTATTGTTACTGATTTTTAATGTTACTGAGGTACTAGAATTTCTATTTTATTTACCTAAAATTAATTTTAGTTCAAAAGATACTTCTAGCTGCTCCATATCAGACAGCACACCTCTAAGAGGTTGTCTGGGTAGAGGTACAAATAGAGGGACCTGCACCCCTTCCCCCATGCCCACTGGGTGCTGTGTGTTCTACCCTCCTGGAGTTTATCTTGTAGCTGGCAATAACAAGAATAGAGAATTGAAACATCAATTATTTGATGTGAACAAACTCATACTTGCAGGCGGAAATCAGGGAAGACTTCCTGCAAGAAATTACATTGTAGGTTAATCCTAGAAAATGAATATTAAGCACATAGATAAAGGAGAAGGTGATGATGTGTTTCTAGGCACGGAAGAACACTTTTGTGTTGGATATTACAAATTTAGAGAGATCGCATAGGCTTGCCAACTGTGATGATCCATTCTGCCCCCGGCTGTCATAAGAAAGTCCAGCCAAATTTCAGTCCTCTGTGCCCAGAGGTATGAATTTGGTTTAATTTATTACACTTTTGTTCTGTGATAATGGTCTTGTATTTTGTAGCAAAGTATAATCACTTTTTAGAGATGGAAACTAAAATGGGGTGAAACATGATGATGTCTACTTGACTTTAATATTTCATTGAAAACGTGGGATGAATCAAGGGTGGCAAGTGTTAATAATTTATACATTGATGCAATATTGTTTTAATTAGATGGAATATACATTGTTAAATCTAGATGATGGATGTTTATGAGACTGTTCCCTTTATTTTTCTGTGTCTAAAAAGGTTTATTAAAAAGAATGAAACACACTCACATGTATTCTCCATTTCATTCACTTCCAGAGTATTCTCCCAACAGAGATAATGCCTTGACTCAGAAGCCTGGTAAACCTGCAGGAAGCCCCAGCACATGGTAGAGGGAGAGTATCTTGATGCTGTGCCTCATCGGAGAGAACCATGCGCACAGGGTCTCGGATGATGAGGAAAGTTGGCCAACCCTTGTCAATTAGGGTTGAGGCACAGTGGGGTCACCAGGAGCCCTGGGGCAATGACAGGACGTGGCTCACCCCACCACATGTCTCCCCAGATCTCCCCTTCTGGGCCCTCATCCTCATCTGCTTGGCGGGACTCCTGGTGCTCATCACAGGCCTGATCTGCTGTGTCTTGGTAAGACATGACGTGTTGCTTGTCTTCTTACTATTGGGTTGTAAGAGCTCTTTATATACTATAAATACATGTCCTTTTCTAGGGATATGTTTTGCAGATGTTTTCTCCCAGTCTGTGCGTGGCTTGCCTTCTCCTCCTCCACATGAGTCATTGGGGAAATGTAAGTGACAGTCATCATGAGATTCCACCACACTTAAGAGTGGCTAAAATTAAAAAGACTGACTAGAGCAAGTGTTGTTGAAGATGTCAAGTTACTGAAACTCTCATCGAGTGCTGGTGAAAAATAGCTTGAATGCGTCTTTAATAATTACATACATCTACCCAGACTTTCCTCTCCTAGGAATCCATCTAAGGGAAATAAACACATATGTCTATACACAGACTTGTACACACATGTTGATAACAACCTATTTATAGTACATAAAAATGGAAAACAACCCAAATGTCCATCTACTGGTGAACGGATACACAAAGTGTGATATATCCCCACAGTGGGATACTATTCAACCATAAAGAGGAATGAATTATTTTTTTTCTTTTTCAATTATACTATTGAAGTTATAAAGGGTTTTAACATGGTGTAATTTCGGGTGTTCATTATTATTTGTGAATTTCTGTATAGACTGCATCGTGCTTACCAGCGGTAGTCTAACTTTTTTCCATCACCATGCATATGTGCCCCTTTAACTCTTTCACTCAACACCCAGCCCCCTTCCCCTCTGGTAACCACTAATCTCTTCTCTTTATCCCTGGATATGTTTATCTTCTACATATAAGGGAAATAATGCTATTTGTCTTTGTCTGCCTTGTTTCGCTTATCATTATACCCTCAAGGTCCATCCAGGTTGTTGCAAACAGGACGATCGTGTCTTTTTTTTCTGGCTGAGTAGTATTCCATTGTATATAATACATACCACATCTTCTTTATCTGTTCATCTGTAGCAGGGTACTTGGATTGCTTCCATGTCTTGGTTATTGTGAATAATGCCGCAGTGAACACACGGGTACATAAATCTCTTTGAATTGTTTATTTCAGTTTCTTTGGATAAATACCCAGTAGTGGGATAGCTGGAAGGTATGGTATTTCTATTTTTAATTTTTTGAGAAATCTCCATACTGTTTTCCCTGGTGGCTGCACCAGTTTGCATTCCCACCAGCAGTGTGTGAGGGTGACCTTTTCTCCTTATCCTCTCCAACATTTGTTATTTTTTGTCTTGGGAGTTATAGCCATTCTGACAGGTGTAAGGTGATCTCTCATTGTAGTTTTGATTTGAATCTCCCTAATAGTTAGTGATGTTATACGTCTTTTCATGTGCCTGTTGGGCTTCTGTATATCTTCTTTGGAAAAATGTCTGTTCATCCTCTGCCGATTTTTAGATTGGATTATCTGTTTTTTTGTTGTTCGGTTGTATGAGTTGTTTATATATTTTGGAGATTAACACCTTCTCAGATATATGATTTGCAAATATTTTCTCCCAGTTGGTGGATTGTCTTTTCGTTTTTTTTTTTTTGTGAGGAAGATCAGCCCTGAGCTAACATCTGTGCTAATCCTCCTCTTTCTTTCTGAGGAAGACCGGCTCTGAGCTAACATCTATTGCCAATCCTCCCAATCCTCCTCTTTTTTTTTTTCCCCAAGTTCAGTTGATAGTTCTATGTCATAGTTGCACATCCTTCTAGTTGCTGTATGTGGGACGCGGCCTCAGCATGGCCAAACAAGCGGTGCGTGTGTGAGTGTCCGGGATCCGAACATGGGCCGCCAGTAGAGGTTCGCGTGCACTTAACCGCTAAGTCAGGGGGCCGGCCCTGTCTTTTCATTTTGTTCATCATTTCCTTTGCCTTGCAGAAGCCTTTTAGACTCATGTAGTCCCATTTGTATATTTTTCCTTTTCTTTTCCTTGGCTGAGTAGACATGGTATTGCAGAAGATGCTGCTAAGACTGATGTCAAAGACTGCACTGCGTATATTTTCTTCTAGGAGTTTTATGGTTTCAAGTGTTAGAGTCAAGTCTTTTATCCATTTCGAGTTAATTTTTGTGTATGGTGGAAGATAATGATCTACTTTCATTCTTTTGCATGTAGCTGTCCAGTTTTCCCAACAGCATTTATTGAAGAGACTTTCCTTTCTCCATTGTATGATCTTGGCACCTTTGTCAGAGATTAACTGACCACAGATCTGTGGTTTTCTTTCTGGGATTTCAGTTCTGTTCCATTGATGTATGAGTCTGCTTTTGTGCCAGCACCATGCCATTTTGATTAGTATAGCTGTGTAATATATTTTCAAGTTAGGATTGTGATGTCTCCAGCTTTGTTCTTTCTTCTCAGGATGGCTTTGCCTGTTCAAGGTCTTTTGTTATTCCATATACATTTTAGGATTCTGTGTTCTATTTCTATGAAGAATGTCATTGGGATTATGATTGGGGTTGCATTGAATCTGTAGTTTACTTTAGGTAATATGGACATTTTAACTGTCTTTAGTCTTCCAATCCATGTGCATGGAATATCTTCCCATTACTTCAGGTCATCACTGATTTCTTTCAATAATGTCTTATAGTTTTCATTGTATAGGTCTTTAACCTATTTGGTTAAATTTATCCCTAGACACTTTTTTCTTTTTGTTGCAATTGTAAATGGGATTGTATTCTTGAGTTCTCTTTCTGTTAGTTCATTATTAGAGTATAGAAATGCAACTGATTTTTGTAAGTTGATTTTGTACACTGCAACTTTGCTGTAGTTGTTGATTGTTTCTAATAGTTTTCTGATGGATTGTTTAGGGTTTTCTATATTTACAATCATGTCATCTGCAAACAGCAAGAGTTTTATTTCTTCCTTTCCAATTTGGATTCCTTTTATTTCTTTTTCCAGCCTAATTGCTCTGTCCAAAACCTCCAGTACTATGTTGAATGGGAGTGGGGAGAGTGGGGACCTTTGTCTTCTTCCTGTTCTCAGAGGAATGGCTTTAAGTTTTTCACCATTAAGTATGATGTTTGCTGTGGGTTTATGATATATGGCCTTTATTGTGTTGAGGTATGTTCCTTCTATACCCATTTTATTGAGAGTTTTTATCATAAATGGATGTTGCATCTTGTCAAATCCTTTCTCTGCATCTGTGGAGAGGATCATGTGATTTTTATTCCTCATTTTGTTAATGTGGTGTATCACACTGATTCATTTGCGAATGTTGAAACATCCCTGCATCCCTGGTATAAATTCCACTTGATCATGGTATATGATCCTTTTAATATATTGGTGTGTTCGATTTGCTGATATTTAGTTGAGGAATTTTGCATCTGTGTTCATCAGTGATATTGGCCTGTAATATTCCTTCTTTGTGCTATCCTTGCCTGCTTTTGCTGTCATGGTGATGTTGGCCTCATAGAATGAATTAGGAAGTGTTCCATCTTCTTCAACTGTTTGGAATAGTTTGAGAAGCATAGGTATTAAATCTTGTTTGAATATTTGTTAGAATTCTCCATAGAAGACATCTGGTCCTGGACTTTTGTTTTTTGTGAGGTTTTTGATAAGCATTTCGTTCTCTTTACATGTGATTGGTCTGTTCATTTTCTCTATTTCTTCTTGATTCAGTTTTGGGAGGTTGTGTGAATCTAAGAATTTATCTATTTCTTTTAGGTTATCCAATTTGGTGGCATATAAGTTGTTCAGTGTATTCTCTTATTGTCCTTTGGATTTCTGTGGTATCTGTTGTAATTTCTCCTCTTTCATATCAATTTTATGTCTTTGAGCCTTCTCTCTTTTTTTCTTAGTGAGTCTGGCTAAGGGTCTGTCAGTTTTGTTTCAGTCTTCTCAAAGAACCAGCTCTTTGTTTCATTGATCCTTTCTATAGTTTTTTTAGTCTCTACTTCATTTATTTCTGTTCTAATTTTTATTATTTCCCTCATTCTGCTGACTTTGGGCTGCATTTATTCTTCATTTTCTCGTTCTATTAGGTGTAGTTTAAGGTTACTTATTTGATATTTTTCTTGTTTGTTGAGATGTGCTTGTATTGCTATGAATTTCCTTCTTAGAACTGCTTTTGCTGCATCCCATAAAAGTTGTTTTGTTGTCTTTTTCGTTTGTCTTCAGGTATTTTTTGATTCCTCCTTTGATTTGTTCATTGATGCAATGGTTCTTCGGTCGTGTGTTCTTTAGTCTCCACATATTTGTGACTTCCCCATCTTTTTTCTTGTAGTTGATTTCAAGTGTCATAGCATTGTGGTCAGAAAAGAAGCTTGATATGATTTCAATCTTAAATTTATTCAGGCTTGCCTTGTTCACAACATATGGTCTATCTTTGAGAATGTTCCATGTACACTTAAGAAGAATGTGTACTCTGCTGTTTTGGGAGGGTATGCTCTATGTATATCGATTAAGTTCATCTGATCATATGTTTCATTTAATTCCACTATTGACTTGTTGCCTTTCTCTGAATGATCTATCCATGGATGTAAGTGGGGTGTTCAGGTCCCCTGCTATTATTGTGTTGCTGTGAATTTCTCCCTTTGGGTCTATTAAGGGTTGCTTTATATTCTTTTGTGCTGCTGTGTTAGGTGCATATATTTTTATAAGTGTTATGTCCTCTTGGTGGAAAGTCCCCTTTGTCATTATATACTACCCCTCTTTGTCTCTCATAGTCTTTTTTATCTTGAAGTCTGCTTTGTCTGATATAAGTATGGCAACACCTACTTTCTTTTATTTTGCCATTTGATTGGAGTGTTTTCTCCCATCTCTTCATTCTGAGCCTGTTTGTTTTTAGAGCTGTGATGTGTTTCCTGGAGGCAGCATATTGCTGGGTCTTGTTTTCTAATCCACCCCACAACTCTGTGTCTGTTGATTGGAGAATTCAATCGATTTACATTTAGAGTGATTATTGATACTTGAGGGCTTAATCCCACCTAATCTATATTTTCATTGTTTCTCTTCCATTGTGTTTCTGACTACCATTTCACTTTGGGGGTTTTCATGGAGGTTGTCTCCTTTTTTATGATCTATGGCCCTGCTCTGATTTTTTGTTTGCTGGTTACTGTGGGGTTTGTATGAAGAACTCATAGATGAGGTAGTCCATCTTCTGATAGCCTCTTATCTCCATTAGCCTAAGCAGGTTCCATCCCTTTTCTCTTCTCCTTCTGAGTTATTGTTGTCACAAGTTATTCATTTTTGTGTTGTGAATTTGTGACTAAGTTGAAGTGTTTATAGTTACTTTTGATGCTTTCCTTCCCTTCTTCTTTTAAGTTATAATTATTTGCTACTCTGTTGTGAAACAGAGCTGTACTTTTCTGATTTTTTCTGTCTATTTATCTTTTTGCTCAAAGCTTTGTAGACATTTGCCTTCTTTTTATTTCGGGTATGAGGATGTTCTTGATCATTGCTTGTATGGGAGATCTAGTGGCATTGACTCCCTCAGCCTTTGTTTATCTGGGAAAACTTATTTCTCCATTGTATCATAAGGATCATTTCACTGGATAGAGTATTCTTGGCTGAAAGTCTTTGTCTTTCAGTATTTTTAATATATCATTCTATTCTTTCCTTGCCTGTAAAGTTTCTGCCAAGAACGCTGAAAGCCTGATAGGGGTTCCTTTGTAGGTTATTTTCTTCTGTCTTGCTTCCTTTAATAGTTTTTTTGTCATTGGCTTTTGCCAATTTTACTATTATATGTCTTGGAGAATGTCTTTTAGCATTGATGTTATTAGGCATTCTGTTGGCTTCCTGTATTTGTAAGTCCGGTTCTTCCTCAGCTTTGGGAAGTTCTCAGCTATTATTTCTTTGAACAATCTCTCTGCTCCTTTCTGCCTCTCTTCTCCCTCTGGAATACGTATAATTCTTATGTTGCTTTTATAATTGAGTTGTATATTTCTAGAAGAATTCATTTTTTAAAAGTCAGAGTTCTCTCTCCTCGTCCACTGGAAGCATTTCTATATTTCTATCCTCTAAATCACTAATTCTTTCATCCATAATATCAGCTCTGTTTTTTAAGGATTCTAGATTTTTTTTTATCTTTTTAATTATGTTCTTCATATCCAGATTTTCTGCTTGTTTTTTTTTTAATAGCTTCAGTCTCTTTGATGAAGTATTCCTTTTCCTCATTAAGTTTCTTCCTGAGTTCATCGAACTCTCTGAAAATTCTTGTAACTTGGTGAGTTTATTTATGACAGTTATTTTGAACTCTGTCATTTAGATTGTAAATTTCTGTGACTTCCAATTTCGTTTCTGGATATTTTTCGTTTCCTTCTGCCCTGAATTGTTACTGTAGTTTCTTATGGTGTTTGATGAACTAATCTTTTGCCTGTGTATTTGTGGTACTATCAGGTCGCAGATTCCACCTGTTACCGCTGTGGGGAAACATGAGCTGTGTTTCTGATCCCACCCCATATGCTGGAAGTTGTGTGGGTACAGTGGGTGTTTCCACTCGCTGGGAAAGCATTCCCACTGGGCTCAGAGCTGCCGCCACATGGAGGCACGTGCACAGTTGTGAGACCGCAGCACTACTATGGGTATTTGCACCACCTGGGAAAGCATTTGCATGTGCGTGTATATCTGCTGCAACCTTTTCTTATGCTCATGCCAGCCTCTGTGTTTGGTGGGTGCGGTTTCTTCATTGGTTCTGAACATTGGCCAATCATTGGTACTGCAGTGGCACGGTGCGTTTTCCAACCATTCAGGAAAGCATTCATGTGCGGTTCCAGGGCTCCCGCCAACCCCTCCCAGAGGTGCACCAAGGCGCATTCCTAATTTGGCGATGCAGGATTACTATTGGCTCTCACACCAACATGGGAAGTGCTCGGGTGTGTGCACAGTGCTGCCAGGGAAGGGTTGGGGATAGGAATGAATTCATAATACAGGCAATGACAAGCATAAATATCAAAATATTTATGCTGAGTGAAAGAAGCCAGTAAAAAATGAGTACATAGTATATGATCCCATTTATAAACATTTTAGTAAAATCTATAGGGATGTATACCAGATCACTTGTTGCCTGGCAATGAGAATGTGTTTGCAAATGGCAGGGAAGGAGGAATTAAAATGAGCATGAGGAAATTTGGGGAAGATAGTGTTCCTTTTCTTGATTGTGGTGATGGTTCAATAAGTTATAATCAAAATGTATCAAATTGAACACTTTAAATGTTTGCAGTTTTTTGTATGTCGTTAATACCTCAATTAAGCTAGAACATGTAGGGGAAAGAGAGGGAGAGAGAGCTGAACGAGGGAAAAGGGAAGGAAAAGAAGGACTGAGGGTGAAAATTAAGTGGAAAAAAAAAGAAGGAGACACAGGAGGCATCGGGTCTCTGTGGCTTTGGCATCTCCTTCCCCTGGAGTTTCCCATACTGAGCAGCTGACTGGACAATTGTGATGCGCTCTCCTCACCTCACAAGTCACTGTCTGCCAGCAGAAGAAGGAGGGCGACAGTGAGGTTCAGTGACGATGCCTGGGCTGTTACCTGCCTCATGGCGACCTACGGAAGCTGCGATGACTAGATATGACTAGAACTGAGGTCCCTTTTTCCCAGCTGGGGTCCAGAGGAGCTTGACTGGAACAGAAAGAAACCACATTGGACGGACACAGCCTCCGAGCCTTTCTAGACTTGGTCCCTGACTGGCTCACAGGGGAATAATCTGAAAGGTTTCACCTTCCTTAAGTCCTGAATGTGACTGCAACTTCTGTCCTGTGGTGTCACAGCAGTTCATCCCTCAGGGACACCAGAATTGGTGAAACCAGCACAGACGTTGCCATCATGTAAAATCGAATCCAGACTTCAGTGCAAGGTTTCCCTTCTTAGGAAACTTTGGAACATCCCTCCCCTTGACTCTGTGCAGCCATCACACCCCTCTCGGTTCCTCCATATTCCTCCCCCACTGAAGCCCTGGCAGTCTCAGGTTCCCCTTTTCTGCTTCACTATTTGAAGCTCAGATTGACCAGGACATCCCGATCAATCTCCCTCGATGGCTCCTCTCCCCACTCATGGGTCATCCATGACGAGAAACAGGCCAAGATGGGAGGAGTGGGTGAGATATGACTCTGCATTCACCTTGGACCTAGGGAGCTGAAATGACTAGGTGTCTGGGAAGCCTGAATCCCAGAGAAAAACCAAGGCTCTGGGAAGAGATTATCTGCTCTGGATGTAAAAGTGAATAAAACTCGGTGGGAGAAATCTGAGGGAAAAGAAAGAGTATTTTTTCATCTTTCTCTGTACAAAGTCCAACTAGCCTCACAACAGCGGCTCCCCAACAAGCAGCCTAGAGCATCCCAGGCATGAGGCAAGCAGCACTGTTCTGCAGTGGGTCTGTGGGAACAGATTACATTATCTGTACACACTGTGCAGACGACCACAGCTGAAGATACCCAAGGGCTGAGAATTAAAGTCACAGTCATGGCACTCTCTCAGAATTTTTGTGTATGAGCTTCACATTCACAATCTGAAGCAGTGATTCTCCGAGAACGCACACTATGAAGATTCTAATGATTAATAATATTAATATATTATTATACATTGCATACATTATACCCTATATACTGTACATTATAATTATGAATTAATGTATAATTATTATTATACATTAATATATTATTATATATTGATTATTATATCATTATAATGATTGATAATAGTTATCATTATTGACTAATTTCTTCTAAGCAACATGACTGGAAAGCTCTGCATGTATTATCTCAGTTACTGTCACAATTTTAGGGATTTATTCCCATTTTAAGATAAAGATGTGGAGGCTCAGAAATATTAAATAACTTGACAAAGAAGGAATAAAATTACTACAAACTTAAATTAAATACCTATTCAAACTATGTGTCAAAGAAAGAAAGACGTTTTCTGACTTACAAACAGACTCAAATTTGACCTCCCACAGGCCTGCAGTGAAAGAACCGGTAAAGAATGTACATCAGGAAGAAGAAATGTGAACCAAAGAAAACATAACAGGAGTCATGAGGAAAAGAAAAAAACGTCTGTCTAATTTAGTATTAGTTTTAAAACAAGACATTAAAAACATTCGAACGAAAATTCCAGATGATTACCACATGGAAGAATAGAGGAGAGAAAATTTAGCTAAAAGATAACTCATTTTTTAGGGAAGATATAAATACTGAGATACTCTACTATTGTTGAACACATTGCTCTCAGAAACTGATACAACTGTGGGACAAAAGTAAGTAATGATAAAGAGGATTTGAAGAGTGCAACATACTCGATCAGGCAAATAGGCAAGTCCCAACACACTGGCTTATTGTGAGACTTGTGATGCTGAAAACAATCGTTCTCCTGACTGCATGATACCACAATGGCATATCAATTTTCATGAATCAAATTTCCAACACATATAAATCTAAAAAAAGGGAGAATCCAGTATTTCATTATATGCAACAAATACCAGAAAAATAGAGACCCAGAAGTAGGTGTCTTTTTTGAGAAGACAGATATAACAGCTCTTTAGTGAAATATTATGTTGGAATCTATTGGAATATTACACAAAAAGGACAATCCATTTGGACTAGGTATGTTTTCTCTGTGACTGTGAGGGCAAAACTCTAAGGAATCCCCTGATTGTGATAACTCTTGGTCATAAAATACAAATAGATAACACTCAGTAAAGGAAAAGGAGAGAGCAAAATGAGAAGGAAAGATCTTTCTCTCCTCACCTGAAACCCAATCTCTCACTTCCGAAGGATCACTGTCTGTATCTTCTCTGTCATGCAAAGGAATCAAAGAAAAGAAAATTATTGGTATATATTAAAGTTTCAAGAGGTCAAAGCAAGAAGACATCAGGACCCTTGTGGAGGCATTAATGTAGTGTGAGCTCCATGTCATCTGCGCCGTCTTCTGTTTTCTTCATCGTGTTTGTCGGGATGTCCTTCTTGGCCCCTCACTCACCCTGCCTCGCTAGTGAGTGTGTCTGCATCAGTGCTACCGCCAGTCTGTCTCTTGCCGTCTTCACTTTCCCTTCCTGTTTCCTGATATCATCCTCAGTCACCAGAAGACGTTTGCAAAGGGGCTGTGGGATGTACAGACCAGGTCCTGGGATCATCTTTGCTGAATCTAAAGACCAGGCAGGGGTGGGCATGGGACTGGAGTTCAGAACACCTGTGAGCTCACCTGGCAGGGATACACCTGTGCTACTATGTGCAAGGTTTGGCAGGGCTTTGGCAAGGTCCAAAGCACTTAACAGTTCTCCTGCACTCTGCAGGCCTGGAGACCTTGCAGTCTTTTCTGCCAGCAGAGTTGTTGGGGTTGCTCCAAGGTTTCCTCCCTTTGCTGACATCTGACCTCATTGCCAGGAGAGGATGTGATTCTAGTAACTGGCCTCTTGAATATGTAACTGTACATTCTTAAAGGGATGGAGATGCTCAAACCAGGCTTTGGTTTAGATTGCTTTCCACAATCATTTCACTTCCTCTGTGATGATTGGACCATCATACTTCTTTTCCTCTTACCCTATAAAAATAAATTATGAAAGTGGATCAGAGTTGTAAATGAAGCCTGCCTTCCCAGGACAATTATGTCAGATGCCTTGTACTTCTACCCTCCCTCTCTCCCTGTGGGGATTAATCTGACCTTTGTCCTGGGACATCATCAAAGAGATTTGGGTCAAGAAAAGAAACCACGAGGTCAAAACTCAGGACTACGGCAGGTCATTTCTTCCCCCCCATGTTGTTAGACACTTATGTGTATGACTTTATTCTCTTTTTGTCCTTGTCGCTCTCAACAACAAAATCCTTGGAGCTCCCTGTCAGGACACACGGTCCCCAGTCTTTTACTAAATCTCAAATCATACCATTCTTCTATACTATATGACTATTCATTTGATTAACCCATTGACCAGTTGGTGTTCATAGCTCCATTAGAGCTTAAATCAGTAGTGAAATTATCATCCACCCCACTTCTAGTGACTCTTATTTGACAACTGTGAACATTAAATCTCAGTGCAGAGAATGTATGACTGAAAAAACTCAACTTACAAATGGAGATTGTACTGTAAGTGGGAAGTACACACTGGATTTATGAAACTCAGGAAAAAAATGTAAACTCTCATTATTAAGTTTTGTATAGACTGCACCCACATTGATAATATCTTGGTTATAGTGGGTTAAAATATACTAATAAAATTAGTTTCACTTGTTTGTTTTCGTTTTTTAAAATGTGACTACTAAAAAATATTTAAATTCCATAATATAGAGTGCTTAATGTTACTATTGGACAGTGCTGCCGAAGCCATCAATGTAAAGAAAGTCCAGAGAAAGTGATTAGGGAAATTTTTTCCCTAGAAAAGGAGTCTACACTGGCCCACACTGCCAGATGCAGCAAAAAGTCTCATACACACATGCGCACAGACACACACTGACAGAATGAAACAAACCTTTTCTTAGAGTCCCACCACTTCTCACATGGTATGACGTTGCACTCTTACTTAGTCCTAAGTGGACTAATCTCAAGAAAGAAGGCAGAAGTGTAGGTAAATTACCAGTTAGGAAGATCTAAAACCAGAGACTAAAGCTCAAGATAAGTGGTGAATTTCCTGTCGTGGCTTCTGTTATTAATTCAATATGTTAGGGAGACTTTTCCAAGGAGGGTTGTTTTAAAACTCACTTTTTCTTTACTATGTAAAAATAGACAGACTATGTAAAGAATAATTACTCTAGCCAATCAATGAAAAGGAGATGATAGATCAGGAATACCCTTATTATAAGTCACTACTGCATTAGAGAGTCAGGGAACTGCTGACATTGGGTTAATTTGGCCTTAATTAGGCTGATTCTGATTTCACGACCGTCATATTGATTGTATTAAGCTAGAAGCTATGAAACTTCCCAGCCCCCTACTATTTAACCACCAAGGCCCACCAACCAGACCAGTCCTTGCTGACACATCCCCTGCCTCCATCCCTTCTGACAACACCTGGAGGATTTTCCCCAAATCCCACTCTGTCCCTGCGCTCTTCTACCTGCCCCAGGGCCAGGGAATCATTTTCTCCAAGGCTCAGGCTCTGTGTGTGCCCAGCTCTGGGGATGGCACTTCTCCCTCTAGTGAAGACAAGGATCACAGCGCAGACCCTGTGAGCTGCAGCAATTGGACAAAGACTGGGGTTTGTTGACAGAAAAGAACCTTTAGTGGGCACGGTTACCAGAGTCCAAGAAACCCCAGTCATTCCTCCAGGGAGTGTGATGCAGGACAGAGCAGGAATGTCTGTGTGTGGTTCGGCTTGGGAATGCCTGTAGGGTGACATAGGTGACATTGGTAATGCATTCGCCAATGTTGTTCACTCATTTATTCATCGTATGTCATGGAGTGCTTTCTACATACATCCAGGCAACAGTCTCACCCTCTGGGGCTCACAGGCAGTGTCAGAAGAATTTTTAAATTTTATTTCTAATATATAGGTACAGCACTGTTAATACACTAGGTGTTCCAAGCATTTTTCAAACATTAACTCCTTTAATACTCTCCATAAACCTACAAAATAGGTATGCTGATCATTATTGCCAACTGAGAGATGAAGAAACTGAGGCACCAATCAGGTAAATAACTCGGTCAATACAAATATCTAATAAGGGATTGAGCTGGAATTTGGATGTGAGGAGTTTTCTCCATAGTCTGTGCTCTTAACCATGACATTTACTCTCTAAAGACTTCACATCATGAAAAAGTTTAATCAGTTATTCAATTTCTTGGTGCACTGAGTAGCCACACTATTTTATCTCTGTCTGAAAAATAGAATACGTGCATAGAAACTACTGCACATACACACTCAAATTACATCTACCTATGTCCCAAGTCCCTGAAAATTAATACAGAGAACATTTCAGAATGTTTCTTGCCCAGGTTGGGAGGACTCTGAGGAAATCTCAGTGTTACCATAAGAAGCTGAGGACGGGCTGGGAGTGGGTCTCAGGGGAAAGGTGTCCTCAGGAGGCACGATTGAATGACAACATTGATGGGAGTGTCTCAGCAGTGACTGAATTCAGGATCTGGTGGTGTTTTAACCGGGTGCTTATCTTCTGGCTGTGGGTTTATGGTGATGCAGCACAGGGAGAGGGGATGGTTCACTGTGTTCTTGGGGAAACCAGACCCATGAAAGAGAGGCAATGATGATTTCCTTAAACAATGGACTCGTGGTGAGAAAAATTCAGCCTGGAAGAGACAGTCGTGTGCCTGCTATAAACAGAAGGAGTTGCCTCTGCTTTAGCCAAAGCGGACAGCCCTTTCTCATGCACTCATTTTATCTCAATGATAGGAAGGAGGAGGAAATCATGTAATGCTCTTCTGGATGTGAGATCTGTGATGGTAGAGACTGTGCTAGGAGCTTATGAAAGGCCTGTCTGAGGCATTTCATACCTTTGTTGTGACCAGAATGACAAGTGTAAGCACCCCTGCGTATGTCTGGGAAGAGTCAGTGTGTTAAGGAGAAGGCTCCCTGGTGCAGAGACTCACAGGAAGAAGCGAGTTTGACTAGGGAAGGTCAGAAATGTGGCCAATGTGGCTGGAGGGAGCCTGAGAAGAGAGAGTGAGGGGAGAAAGGAGGGTGATCAGGCTGGATCCTGGGACACGGTAGACTGTTACTTTCTCTTCCTCTGTGACAACATTACTCCAAAAACTACCACCTATACAGTACAAATATATAACATCTCATAATTTCTGTGAGCCAAGCATCTGGCATGGCTTAGCTGGGTGCCTCTGCCTCAAAGTCTCTGTGAAGCATGGTTGTGGTCTCAACAGGGCTCAAATGGGGGAAGATTCCCACCCAAGATCACTCACATGGGTTTTGTCAGGATCCATTTGTACTGAGAGTCTGAGTTCCTGTCTGTCTGTTGGCTGGACACTCACTCAGTTCTCTCCTATGGAGTCTCTACATAGTGCAACTGAAAACATCAGCACTTGCTCTCCCTGTTCTGGTGATTTGATAGAGAGAGAGAGAGATGGAAACAGAAGAATGGAGGTGAGTAGGGAACTCAAGTAAGCCAGTAAGCAGAAAGTGACAGATGTTTTGTAATTAAAACTTGGAAGTGACATCCCATCACCTTGGCTGTGTTCTGTTGTTCAGAAGCCGGATAGTGACCACTTAGTGGTGACACAAGGATGTGCACTCTAGGAGGCAGGGAGCATTGGGAACATTGTGGAGGCTCCCACCACATAGGCAAACATGAGCCTCTTGGGACTGATTCTGAGTAAAACAGGGGACCCTGGAAGGGTTAATGCCAGTGGATCACAATGTCTTAATTTCCTCTAATTTCAACCCCTTCAGGATGCAGACCTGAAAATGAGGCTCAGAGAGGCAGTGACTTACCAAAGTTCACACATCTGGGACTTAGAGAAGTTGTGACTGGTATTCTATGTGATGTCCTACTCCTCGTACTTCCTCCATCTCTAAGTGTGTGCATTAGACACATGTGACACCAGCCCACAGGTGTTGTATGTATTAGTACATATACACCTGATGAGGTCCCTAGGAAGCTGTTTTTAGCACAACCCTCATTGTGCAGCTTGTGAGACTGGGGAGATCTTGAGAGGCACAGCAGCTTTTCCAGGACACATAACTGGTAGGAAAAAAGAGGTCTGACCTCAGCTCTGTCTCCTCAAACCTGGGGCCTGGATCCACTCCCTAGGAGCTGTGGGGAGGGTGGTGATGGGTATTTGTGTACAGTGATGGAGATGAAATGGGCAGGGAGGGAGAGCAGCCACAGCCTAGCAGGGGCTTTGAGTGGGTATGATTGAAGGATGGAGCCAAGTAATAGAACCTTGAAGAAGTGACCTCACTTCCTTGGTGACAGGACCCAACAGAACTTAGAACTCTGATTACCAGGCACCAACATTGTAATCACAGCCTCCTGTCCAGTTCATTTGAGTGGAGACACTCGACACAGCAGGATGTTCCCGTGTTGTCCCGTGACTTTCTGAGGCTCTGGCCCTCGGAAAGCCAAGGAAGAGAGCGTGTTAAGTCGCTTTAGACATTGGCTCTCAGCCCTCACTGCGAATGTTTGTGGCCTTTTGGCAGGAGGAACCATGAGGTAACAGTGTAGGCCAGGGCAGACTACTCTAGGTCAGGCCAGAACTGTGATCCCAAAAGGACAGCCCCACACCCCTTGACCCTCTGTGTGTGTGTGTGGAGGGGGAGGTGGAGTTAGGGAAGCTGGGGATGAGGAGGACTCAGCCTGGGCAGGAGCAGGAAGCTAGATGGTGGGAGTCGGGCAATGTGTCATGTTCATACTCAAGATCTTGGCTGCAGAAGAGGAAGGTGAGTGCTGGGGACCAAGCTCCTCTCTCCGCATGTGAATGCCGGACCCTCAAGTTGTCCTCGCCTTCCTTCCTTGGTGGAATCTATGCAGATTCCCCTCTGTGACTGATCTGTGGTGGAGTTTCCCACTGTGGCAAAGTCCAGGCAGGCCCCTGATCCCTCCTGGCCTGACTGCTGGGCACTGTCACTGCAGAGCTGCACCCAGGAGATGGTCGAGGAGCTGGTGTATGCTTTCCAGTTTGCCATCTCCCTGGAGTGGACACAGGTGCACCAGTCCATCAATGACCAGGGCTGCTCTGGGGTGAGTGTGGGGGCAGAGGTGTCTTCACACCCAGGACCCTGAGAAGATCAAGGCAGTAGTAGAATCCAGACTCAAATATGAGATTCCACTGGGAACCGCTGCCCCAGAATTTTCTCGCTACAGTGTTCCACAGTCCCACTCACAAAGGAATCTGGACCTCCACTCCTCCCCAGAAGCTACACAGGAGGGTAGAGAGACATGTCATTCCTCCTGGTGGTTCACGATGATGTCACTGACTGTATGTTCCTCCTCCTCTCCCCCAGTTGTGAGGACGAGTCAACTGTGAATTTGAATGAGGCCTGCAGGATGCGTGGCCTCCAGGCAGGCATGATGGAGAAGCTGACAGAGTCCATTGCACCAGCTTTCCTGAGTAGGAACATCTCCAGCTTCACCACCTTCATGGTCAACTACTCAGCCTCACACACATGCCACCGGGTCCTGGACCTGCTGTTTACTAGGTGAGTAGCCACTCACCCCTCAGCACAGTGGTGACTCTGCCCACAGCCAGCTGTGTACCTTGGGCAAATCCCCACATCTCTTTGAGACTCAGTTTGCTCTTCTAAAAAGTTGGGGCAGAGAGGATAAATATCATGGTGATCTTGTAGGGACTAATGGGATCAGCCATGGCAGGTGCTTGCCTGGTGCTTGGATCTGCAGAGAGGGCTGTGGACATGCTGTGGTTGGCCCTCGGCAGCCCCGAGCTGGGTCGGTCCCTCAGACGTGGCCAGGGGCAGTCCATCCCTCGGTGCCTCTCCCGGAGCATCCAAGGGCTCGCTCGGCACCAACCCCACCCCACTCGCCACTGTCACGACCATCGTCCTCCCTCAGGAGGCCTGGGCAGGACAGGGACCCAGGTGTGGGAGGCCGCTAGATCTCAGGTCTGGCACACCACTTGCCAGGCTGATTCTCCTCTGATGGGGGCCCAGCACACGCCCCAGGAGACTTGGCAGCTGTCCCAAGGGCTATCTCCTCTGGAACTCGTCCCCTTGGAAGGGGCCTGGCGCAGGTGCCATGTTCGGCTGGTTGGCCAACCTCCTTGTGATAAAGCAGGCAAGCCGAGCCAGGCTTGCAGTGCCCTGGGCATGACACCTGTGACCTCAGGCAGAGTGCCTCCTGCGTGCCCTCTATGGCGGATTTTTCCCCGGAACCGTGGCCTGGGCACCAGCAAGGCCAGGCCTTCCCGACTCCAGGGAGGAGGCTGGGACCTGTCGCCAGAAGGGTTTGCCCAGTTTGGCCCTGGCTCTCTAGCCCTGTGGTGCCATCTGCCAGTCTTGGCACTTCTGACTCCACAGAGCCTTTCCTACACCTGGCCTGGCTGCAGTCGCAAAGTGCAGGCATGGGGTGAGGCCATGGCTTTGTCTTTCCAGGAAGAAATGAGCCCTTGGGTGAAGAAGCTGGCCCAGGCAGAGCCTTGAGCTTGAAGCCCAGTATGCCTGTGGCCATCAGGGCCAGAGCAATGCTTCCAAGGAAGGGAAGAGGTCTTCCAGGTCAGTGGGAGTGGGGGAGTGGAGGGAAACAACAGCTGAAGCCAAGTCCAGAATGGCGGTGATGGAACAGCTGCAGCAGGGTGGCGCCAGAGGTCCGCCCCCACCGGCCCGAGCCTGGAGGGAGGGCGGGGCCTTCATTGAGGACCCCCGCAGCCAGCTCTAGGCCCCGGCGGTCGTGCATGCACCCTTGACCTGTGCGGGGGTGTGGGGGGTTGAACCCAAGCCCGCAGGGCTCCCGGAGCAGCCAGAGAAAGAAGGGCCCATGGGGGAGGTAGGCGAGGTGGGCAGGGCACGGCACCTTCCTCTCCTCAGGTTCCCGAGGGAGAGAGGGAGAGAGAGAGAGAGGGAGAGAGAGAGAGATCCATGACCTCTGAGTCGCTGCCTCCACTGCTGGCTGGTGCCAACTCACACGCCATCCCACTTACACCCACCACCCCCACGCCTGCCCTGGGGCCAGCCCCACCACAGAGAGGCCGGTTACTGGTCACCTCCATGCCTTCCCTTCCAGACCTGACCCCATTGCAGGGGAAACTCTTCAGACAAGACTTTATAGGTCCCTCTGCATGACAATCGTCTCCCTCCCTTCTCCCTTCCCACAGGCCCACCCACGACATCCACCTTTGTCATTAGCTCAGGAGAGGATGCAAGATGAGAGTCTCTGCCATTGTGTGGAGAGACTCAGTTTCCCGGGTTTCTCCCATGGACACATGTTCTTCAGCTGGGTCTGATTTGCACCATTGAACCTGTCTTGTTAATGATTTGGCCAGCCCTAAGAACCTGAAGGGAAATGGTGGAGGGGCATTCTCTCTCTGCCCCCAACAACCCCTATCTGGGTCAGTCCCTCAGACCTGGACAGGGGCAGCCCATACCCCGGCGCCCTCTCCTGGGTCATCCAAGTGCAGGCTCAGCGCCCGCCCCAGCACTCTCGCCACTGCCAAGTCCATCATCCTCCCTTGGGATTCTACCCAAACCCTAACCCTAACCCTAATCCAATCTGAAGCCTAAGCCTAATCTTACACCTAACAGTAATCATATGCAGAAACCTAATGCTAGCACAAACACTAATATTAACCATAACATTAAGACTAGACATCACCCACCCCTAAAATTACCCCAACTTTAACCCTAAACCTAACCCTAACTGTGACCTTATCCCTACCCCTACTCTTAACCCAAACACTTAGCCTACCCCTACCCATAAACCTAATCCTAATCCTACTCTAATGTTACCCGTAGCCTTAAAATAACGCTTAACCTAGACCTAATGATAGCCCTAACCCTAAACCTGGCTCTAGCCCAAGCCCTATACCTTACCTTAACCCTAAACCTAACACAAACCCTAGCCCTACCCTAGCCCAAACCTTAACCCTAGCCCTAAGCCAATACTTACCACTACCCCAGACACTAGTCATAGCCCTAATCCTAATCCTAACACTAACACTTAGTCTAACCCAACCATATCTCTAACCCTAATCCTGGACAGACTCCTAACACAAACTCTTGCCCTAACCCTAAACCTATGTCTAACCCTAAGCCAAACCTAAACACTAAACATAATGGTAACCTGAACACTAAACCTACTCTTAAACCTAACCCTAACCCTAATATCAGCCTTAAGCCTAACCCAATTGCTAAGTCTAACACTAGACTTAAACAAAATGCTAGCACTACACATAACACTAACCCTAAAGCTAGCACTAACCATAACCCTAACCCTAGCACTAGACTTAACCCTACACCTAACCATAACACTGCACACAAGCCCTGACCCTAACACAAATCCAAGCCCCAGACCTGACCCTAAACTTAGCCCCAGAAGTGACCATATCCCTAACCCTAACCCTAGCTCTAGGCCAAATTCTAAACCTAACCATAACTATAGACCTAAGTTTAGCCCTAATGATAACCCTAGCCCTTTTCATAACCCTGGCCCTAACGCTAACTCTAACACTAGCACTATCCCTAAACTTAGTACTAACATTAAGGCTAACCTTAACCATAGCCCTAAACCCAACACTAGCCCTAGTCCTAATCCTAACACTAAGCCTAGACATAAGACTAGCCTTAACCCTAACCCTACCCCTAAACCAAGCACTAAGCTTAACTATAACTCTAACGCAGCACTAACCTTAACCGTAGATCTAAAACTACCCTAACACAAACACTTCTACTAACCCACCCTAACCCTAGTCCTAAACCTATCCATAAATCTAGGCCTATTACCAGCACTAACCTGAACTCTAGCCCTAATGCTAACTCTAACACTAAACCTACCCCTAACTCTCACCATAACCCTAACCCTAACCCTGACCCTAACCCTAAGCCAAACACTAACCCAACACCTACCCCTACTACTACCCCACCCCAAAACTTAGCCCAATACTAACCCTAACCCTACCCCTAACCCTAACCAAACCTAACTCTAACTTTAACCCTAACCCTAACCTGAACTGGAATTCTCACCCTAACTATAGGCTTAACTTTATCTTTAACCCTAACCCTAATGCAACCCTAACCCTAACACTACCCCTACACCAATCCCTCCCCTAAACCTAAACCTAACCAAACACCTACCCTTACACCTAACAATATCCGTAACACGAAGCATAACCCAACCCTAATGCTAACTCTAACACTAATCTTAACCCAAGTTCTAATCCTAACCCTAGCTTTAGTTCTAACACTAACCATAACACTAGTCATAACTCTAAATCTAGCCCTGTCTCTAGCCCTAACCTTAACCATTACACTAACCCTAACCCTAACCCAAAACCTAACCATAACCATAACCCTAATCCAACCCCACCCCTATCCTTACGCCTACCTCTAATCTTAAAACTTATGCTAACTGTAAGTGTACCTTTTACGTAACCCTAAACCTAACCCTACCGCTGTGACTAACCTTAAACAAATGCTTAGCTCTAAACCTAACCATAACCATAAACCTAAAACTAACATTAAACCTAGCCCTAACCCTCGCCATAGCCATAAACCTAACCCTAGCACTAACCCTAACCCTAACCATAACCCTTACCCTAAACCTAAATCTACTTCTAACCATAACACTAACTCTAACCTTGACCCAAGTCTTGAACTAACCCTAGCCCTAAACCCAGCCAGAACCCTAATGCTAATCCTTGTCCTCACTTGACCCCTGACACTATCCCTTGCCTTAACACTAACCCTGATGTTATCCATAATCCTAAAATGAGCCCCAGCCCTAGACCTAACCTTAACTGTAACCCTAACCCTAAAACTGGGCCTAAAACTCAGCCCAACCCCGATCACTAACACTAACGCAGCCCTATGCCTAGTCCTAAATCTGACACTAAACCTAACAGTAAAACTGAACCTAACCCTAGTCTAAGCCCTAGACCAAGCCCTAGCCATAAACTTAACCCTAGACTTACCTCTAGCCCTGACCCTAATGTTAATCTTAATGCAATTCCCACAGCTAATCGTAACACTACCCCTAACCTTGACTCTAACACTACCCCTATCCCTAAAACACTCTTTACCCAGACCCTAAGACTTAACGTAACACGAACCCTAACACTAACTCAACCCTAAACCCAAACCTAACTGTAACCCTAACCCTAACCTTAAGCTTAACAATAACCCAATCCCTAGTGATAACACTAACACTAAGCTTAAGCATAATCATAGCCCTAAATTTAGCCCTACACCTAACCCTAACCCTATGCCTAACTGTAACCATAACCCTAAATCTTAGATAACCCCTACCGCTAAGTCTAACCCTAACCATAACTCTAACACTAACCCTAACACTAACCCTACGCCTACCCCTAATACTACCCTGAACTTTAACATTAACACTTTAACCCAAACACAAAACTAACCCCAACACTAATCCTAGCATTAACCCTAACCCAAACCCTTTCCCTAATCCTAGCACTAACCCTAACCCTAGCCCTAGACCCAGCCTTAACCCTAACCCTAAACCTAAGACAAAACCAAACCCTAACCCTAATTGTACCCCAGACCTACCACTAACCATATACCTACCCTTAACCTTAACCATGGCTCTAGACCCTAATGCCAACTCTAACACTAGCCGTAAACCTAAATCTAACCCTAACATTATAACTAACCCTAACCCAATCCCTACAACTACCACTGACCTTAACCCGAACACTAACCCTAAACCTACCCCTACACCTACTCCTCCCCTCACCAATAACCCTAATCGAAACCTTAGCCCCTCCATAACCATAGGCCAAACTCGAATGCAACCCTAACCCCAACCCTACCAATAACCATAAAACTAACCCTAACCCAAACTTAACCCCAACTCCAACCCTAATAATAACAGTATTCCTAACAATAGCCATAATCCTAACATGCGCCCCAGCCCTAATCCTAAACCTAGCCCTAGCCCTAAACTTACCCCTAATCCTAACACTAACATTAACCCTAACACTATCCCTACACATACCGCTCTGCTAAACCTAACCTTAAGCCAAGCCTAACACTAACCTTAACCCCAGTCCTAGCACTAACACAAACCCTAACCATAAGCCTAACTCTATCCCTACACCTCCCCTAATCCTAATCCAAACCCTACCCCAACCCTAAGCTTAAACCTAACCCTAACGCAAGCTTAACCCCAAACATAACCCTAACGTTAACCATAAAACTAACATTAACTCTGTACCAAACCTAACCTTAACCCTAAATCTTACCCTAACTCTAATCCAAGTCCTGCACCTACACCTACTATTAACTCTAAACCTAACCCTAATCCAAACTCATCCCTAACCCCCTCACCTCTACACTTACCCCTAAACCTAACGCGAACTCTAACACAGCTCTACACATAATGCTACCCCTAACGTTAACCCTAACCCATTCGTACGCCAACATTAATCCTAGCCATAGCCCTAAACATAAAACCAACAACAGCCCTAGCCCTAAACCTGACCTAGCACTAACCCTAGCCCTAAACCTAACACTAAACCTAGCACTAACCATAGTCCTACCCTAACCATTGCACTAACACTCCATCGCCACCCTGAGCCCTAACTCTCACCTTAATCCAACCCCAACCCAAACTCTATCCTAAACCAAACCCTAACCCTAGCACTATCGCTCACAGTAACCATAACCCTAGCCGTAACCCTAACCCTAGCACTAACCCCATCTGTAAGGTTAACGTTAACCATTGACCTAGACATAACACTAACCCAGCCCTACACATGAAATTAACCATAGTCCTAGTCCTAACCATAAACCCAGGTCTAGCCCTAGCCCTAAAGCTAGACCTATCCTTAACCCTAGCCATGGCCCTGACCTTAACTCTAACATAAACACTATCCATAACCCTAACACAAACACTAATACTAAATCTGAACCTAAACAAACAGTAAAAAGCCATCCCCATTCCCCACTAAAAACCCATCCCCATACCCCTAACACTAACCCTACCCTTAACCCTAAACATAGCCCTAACCGTGACCCTACACTACACCTAAGCCTAAAGCAAATCCTTACCCTACTATAACTCCTAATCTTACCTTAATTCTAGCCCTAGCCCTACCCTTACTCTAGTGCTAGACCTAACCCTAACCCTAACATTAACCCTAACTCTAGCCCTAGCCCTAGCCCTACCTTTAAGACTAACACTAGTCCTAACCCTAACACAAACCCTGACACTATCTTATGCCAAACTCTACCCTTACACCTGACTCTAACCCTAACCATATCTCTAACACTAACCCTCAACGCTAGCCCTAACCCAACACAAATCCTAGCCCTAGATGTGACCTTAAACTTAGCCCTAACCCTAGCCATAACTCGAACCCTAACACTAACCCTACCTCTAACCCTAACCCTAATCATAAATCTAGACCTAGTCCTAGCACTAACGCTAACCCTAACCCTGTCCATAGCCCTGGTTCTAACCGTAACCCTAAAACTAGCCCTATCACTAACCCTAACCCTAAAACTACCCCTAAACCTAATCCTAAACCATCTCTAACCCCAACCTTACCCATTCCCCTAAGCCTAACATTAACCCTAACTCTAACTCAGCCCTAGGCTAACCTTGACCCTAACACTTACTCTAGTCTAAGCGACAGCCCTAACCTTAGTTTGATCACTAACACTACCCGTAACTCTGTCCCTAACAAAAACCAAGCCCCAGCAATTGCCCTAGCCCTGCCCCTAAACTAAACTTACCTCTAACAATAACTCTACCACTGAAAGTAAACCTAACCCTAGCTCTAGGAATAACCCTAAACATAAAATTATCCTAACTCTAAATCTAGCTCTAGGCCTAACACCAACATTAGCCTAGTGGTGACCCTAATGCTAACACTAACCATCACCCAACACTAATCATAACCTAACATTAACCTTAACCCTAATGTTAACTTTGTCCTAATCCTAGCCCTAACCCTAATGCCAACACTAGCCCAAGTCCAAACCCTAACCCTAACCCTAGTCCTAATCCTACTCCTAAAGATGATACTAGCCCTAAACCTGACACTAACCCTAAGTCTATACATAACCCAAACCCTAACTCTAAATATAACCCTAACCTAACACTAAGCCTAGCTGTAGCCCTAAAATTGCCCCTACCCATAATGCTAACCATAACCCTAATCCTAGCCCTACTCTTAACCCTACTCCTAATGCTAGTCCCAATCCTAGCCCTCAGCATAATCCTAGCCCTAACCCTAACTCTAGCCCTAACGCTAACTCTCATGCTACCACCAGCCCTAACACTCATCGTAACGTTAACCCGAACCCAACCCTCACCCTATCCCTAAGCCTACCACTCCTCTAACTCTAACCCTAACCCAACTCCTACCACTATACTATCCCTAATCGTAACCTAAACCTTACCCTACACCTACCCCTACCTCTACCCTTAACTGAAAACCTAAACAATCTCTAACCATAACCATAACATTAATCCTAACCTTAGCCTTTATCCTAAGCATAGCCCTAGCCCTAACACTATCCCTAACTTAGTCGTAACCCTAATGATAGCCCTAGCTCTAGCTCTAGTCCTAACCCTAACCCAAAACTAACCCTAACCCTAAACCGAAGACCAGACCTAGCCCTAATCCTAACTGTAGCATTAACTCTACACCTAACCCGAACTGTAGCTATAAACTTAACCCAAACACTAAGCTTAAACCTAAGGCTAATCCAAGGCCTAAACCTAGTCCTAACACTAACCCTTGTCCTAATAGTAACCCTAACGCTAGAACTCCCTGTAAATCTAGCACTAAATCTAAACCTAACACAACCATAACCTTAACCATAACCATAGATCGAACCCTAACCTTAGCCATAACTCTAACCCTACCCTAAACCTAGCTGTAACTCTAACCCTTCCCCTAAACGTAAACCTAAACGTAGCTCTACTACTAACCCTAAACCTAACCCTGACCCTAAACCTAGTCATAGAACTAGGGTTAAGCCAAACCCTAGACAGAGACCCGAGCCTAACCCGAGACCTACCTGTAACCATAACCGTAACTGTAACCATAAAGCTAACCATAACACTAGCCATAGGCTTAACTTCTACCCTAGCCATAGACCTGACCCTAACCACAACCCTAACCCTAACTCTAACCCAACAGTAGCCCTAACCCTAATGCTAACCATGACCAAATCATAGCCCTAGCCCTAACCCCAACACAAGCCCTAGTCCTAACCCTAACCCTAACCACGGATATAAATCTAGCTCTAAACCTAAGCCTAACCCTAAACATAGCCTTAACCCTAACCCTAAGCCTAGCCCTAACCCATACTGTAACCCTAACAGTAACCCTAGACCTAACCCTAGAACTAACACTAAACCTAGTCTTATCCCTAGACCTAGAGCTAACCTTAACCCTACCCTTAACCCTATGCCTAAAACTAGCCTTAACACTAATGCTAACCCTAACCCTAACCCTAACTCTAGCCCTAACCATAGCCCTAACCCTAGCCCTAACCTTAACCTTAATGCTAACACTAACGTTAGCCCTAGCCCAAACCCTAACCCTACCCCAACCATAACCCTAACTCTAACCCAACTCTAACCTTACCCCTAACTCTATCACTACTCCTGCCCGTCACATTAACGCTTACCCTATTTTTTCCCCCAAAGCCACAGTAGATAGTTGTATGTTATAGCTGCACATCCTTCTAGTTGCTGTATGTGGGACGCGGCCTCAGCATGACCGGAAATGTGGTGTGTCGGTGTGCACCTGGTAAACAAAGCTGGGCCACCAACAGCGGATCCTGTGCACTTAGCCGCTAAGCCATAGGGCTGGCCCCATGTTTACCCTAAATATAAACCTAACCTTACACATAAACCTAAAGTTAACCCTGACCCTACCCATAACCCAAACTCTAACGCACACAACATTAACCCTAACACTAACCCTAATCCAAGCCATAGCCATAAGCCTAAAGCCAGCCCCAACCCCAGCCCTAACCAGCATCCTAGCACTAAACCTAACGCTAACGCTAACCATAGCCATAAACCTAACTGAACTCTAACCCTAAACCTAACTTTAGCTCTAACCCTAGACCTAAACCTAAGCCTTTCCCAAAATCTAATCCTAATGCTAACCATACACCTGACCATCATCCAAACACTAAACCTACCCCAAGCGTAACCCTAACCCTAACCCTAGCCCTAGCCCTAAGCCTAGCCCTAAGACTAACCAGAACTCTGTTCCTAACCCAACCCCAAGCCCTAACAGTAACCCTATCCCCAACCCCAACCAAAACCTCTACACAAATCCCAATCCTAAGCCTAAAACAACCCTAAGCCTAAACCTAGGCCTATGCCAAATCCTAACCTTAAGTGTAACATTAACCTTAACACTTGTCCTAGACCTAATTCTAACCCAGCCCTAAACCGGACCCTCACACTAGCCCTAACACTAACCATAACCACAGACCTATCCTTAGCCCTAAGTCTAACCCCAGTCCTAACCCAAACCCTGGCCCTAACCCTAACCTTATCCCTAACCGTAGCCACAACACTAATGCTAATCCTAACCCTAACCATGACCTTAAACCGATCTCTCCCATTCTCAACCACTAGCTCAACAATTAACCATAAACCTAACAGTACCCCTGCCACTAAGTCTAACACAAACCATGACCCTAAACTTAACCATGATCCTATCCATAACCCTAACCATAACGTTAGACCTAGACTGAACTCTAACCCTAAACCTAGCCCTAACCTGTACCATGGCACTAACCCTAATGCTCAATCTATCCCTAGCCATAACACTGACACTAAACAGAACTGTAGCCCAAAACCAACACCTAACTCTATGTGTAATCCTAACCCTAAACGGAGTATTAATCCTAACGCTAACCCAAATCCTATCCATAAACCTAACCGTAAGCCTAGCCCTAGCGCTACCACTAACAACCTTAAAGCTAACACTAATCCTAAACCTAATCTGTAACTTAACCCTAACCATAGCACAGACTTAATCCTAATCCTAACTTTAACCATCACTCTAACCCTAAAACTGACCCTAAGCCATAAGCCTAACCTGAAACCTCACCGGACCAGAACCCAAACACGAACCCAAACCCTTACCAGAACACAAACCTGAATCTGAACACTAACAAGAACCCTAACCTTGACACCAACACTAGGACTAAACCTAAACATAGACTTAACCTTAACCATAGCCCTCAACCTAACTCTAACCCTATCCCTAAAGTTAGCCCTAGACCTAGACCTAGACCAAGCCCTAACCATAACTGTAAACTTAAGGCTAGCCCTAGCCAGAACACTAGGCCTAGACTCAGCTCTAGACCTAACACTAGCCCTAGACTAGCCCTAACTCTAAGTCTAGAGCTAACAGTAGCCCTAGCCCTAAACCTAGCACTAAACCTAATCCTAATCCTAGTCCTGGACATAACCACAGCCATAACAATTACCCTAACCCTAACACTAACCCTAACAATAACAATAAACTTAGCCATAAGCCTAGCCCGAGCAGTAACCCTAACTCTAACCCTCACCCTCACCCTAAACTTAGCCCTAACCTTAACACTAACCCTAGCCCTAAACCTAACACTAAACCTAACCCTAATCATAAACCTAACACACACCCTAGACCTATCCATAACCCTGACAATAACCCTAACCCTAGCCCTCACCCTAGCCTTAGCCCTAAACCCAAACATAGCCCTAGACCTAACCCCACCTGCAAACCTAACCCTAGCCATAACCCTAACCCTATCCCGAGCCATAAGCCTAATGATAAACCTAACCCTAGCTTTAGACCCAGCCCTAGCCCTAACCCTAACACTAGCCCTATCCCTAACCTTAACCCTAACCAAAACTCTAAACCTAATGCTAACACTAACCCTAACCCACAAACAATTGTTTTGATTTCAACACATGTGAAAGTTGTCACACACAATAGGTGTGATGTCATACATAAAAATGTGAATTATGTCACAAAAAAGGTGAATGGTGTCACACATATCATTGGGTATGTTTTCAATCACAAATGTGAGCCCTGTCCCAAGTACACCATTGGTGTGATGTCAGACACAAAATGTGTGTGAAGGCTCACACCAACCTCGCTATGTCACAGACAATGGGAGTGGTGTCTCTAAGGAAAATGAGTGAATATTCACACATAGCAATGAGAGTTACACAAAACACACCAGTGCGATATGTCAGAGTAAAATGTGAGAGATTTCACAGAAACCTGGAAGTGACGTCATACATAACACTGGGTGTCACATCACAGTTAAGAATATGACTGCCATCACACACAATGTGCGTGATATTACACAATTTGAGAGATGTGACCGTCTATCCTATTGTTAGCACACTCATGTTGTGTGATGTCCCAAAATGGAGGTGATGTCCCACATAACGATTGGAGTGATGTCAGACACAAAATGTGAAACACGTCACAATCCATTGGAACGATGTCAAACACTATGAGAGTGATGCCACACTCAATTGGTGTGATATCATACATAATACTGGGAGTGACACCACACATAATAATGGTTGATATATCATACGGGAATTAAGGTTAATGTCACACACAAATGTTGTGGTGTGACACACAATGAGGATGTTGTCACACAAACAACTGATGTGATGTCACCAAGAAGCATGTGGTCACGCCACGCAAAATAGTGGGAGTGATAACACATGCACACAATGGGAGTGATGTCACCCTTTAAAATGTGAATTATGTCACTAGGGACATGTCACTGATGTCACATATAGCAGATTAATGTCACACTATTGATGTGATGTCGCACATAATGAGACTGAGGTCACACATAAACGTGAGTAATATCACAAAGGACATGTGACTGATGTCACACATATGTGGGAGTGATGTCACACTATTGGTCTGATGTCATACAACACAACAAGCGTGATATCACATATAACAGAAAGATGTCACCCAAAATATATGAGTGACGTCACAGAAACACCATGGGAGTGATGTCACAACACTAGTAGAGTGATGTCCTCGAGAATTAATGTGAAATCACACAGAATATTGGGAGTGACATGACACTTAACTATAGCCATTTCATATGGTAAATTCAAGTGATGTCACACACAATCGGTGTGATGTCAACATATGTGAATGTTGTCACACACACGCAATAGGTGTGATATACATAAAAATGTGAATTATGTCACAAAAATGTGAATAGTGTCAGACATATCAATGTGTGTGTTTTCACACACAAATGTGAGCACTATCACACATACACCATTGGTGTGATGTCATACAGACATTGAGTGAGGTCAGACACACAAAGTGTGTGAAAGCACACACCAAGCTGGTGCTGTCATGGACATTTGGAGTGGTATCTCTAAGGAAAATGAGTGTGAATTGATACATAACAATGAGAGTTACATAAAACACACAATAGGGATATAAGTCAGAGTAAAATGTGAAAGACTTCACAGAAACCTGGGAATGATTTCATACAAACTGTGGATGTCATATCAAAGTTAACAATATGACTGCCCTCACACAACGGGAGTGATATCACACAATTTGAGAGATGTGACAGGCTAACCTAGTTTTATCCTGCTCAAAGTGTGTGATGTCTCAAAATGTGTGTGATGTCACACATAACGATTGGAATGGTATCACACACAAAATGTGAGCGATGTCACACACTGTTGGAGTGATGTCAAACACATTATCAGAGTGATGTCACAATCAAGTGGTGTGATGTCATACATAATACTGGGAGTGACACCGCACATAATAATGGTTTGATATCATATGACAATTAAGGTTGACGTCACTCACAATTGATGGGATGTGACACGCAATGAGGATGTTGGCACACACAAAGGGCTGTGATGTCACCCATAAACAAGTGTGTCACATCACACATAACATTGGGTGTGATATCACATTCACACAATGCGAGTGATGTCACAATTTACATGTCACTAGTCTCAGAGAGCAGTGGGAGTGATGTCACTATTGATGTGATGTCACTCTTAACAATGGGTGTGATTTCACACATAAATATATGAGTAATCTCACAAAGGACACATGACTGATATCACACACAACCTGTTAGTAGTCTACACTCAGGTTTCTATCTAATGTATTGAAAGAGCATTTCTGCTGAACTCAGCTTGCCAGTAGCTCTAGGGAACATACTCTAATGAGACTTTTTATACTTTTCACTACAAGTGGTACAGATTATCTGTAACATCCATTCAATGAAAGTACAGTGTGACGAAAAACTCCTTTTTTAAATCTGTTTATGATCGTCTTGAAAAGTCCCTATTCAAAGGTTGCAGTTGACGTCTTTCATTCAGGCTTTCTCTTACATGGAACGAAAGAATGTGCTCGTTAATTTCACTTTGCCACTAGCTTTGCCACTTTGCCACATATCTTCCTATGAGAGGGCTTAAACTTTTCACTACACAAGGAAGAGAATATCTATAATATCCATTTATGAAAAGCACAATGTGGAGAAAACTCTTGCTTGTACCTATTTAGCATTTGCACTGGAAAGTACTTTTTCAAACATTTCAGCTCACGACATTTACTCAGGCTCTCTCTCACAGTATAGGAGAGAATGTTCTTACTGAGCAAATGTTGCCCTTAGCTGTAAGTAATATCTTCCGAAGAGATCTTTTAAGCATTTCACTACTGCTTGGAGAAAATATCTATAACATTCATTGAAATAACATACACGGTGGAAAAACACTGATTTTAGTTGTTGAGGATCATCTTGATGAGTGAACTTTTCAATCATTGATTTTCTTGGCCTGCACTCAGGCTTTCCCTCAAATATAATGAAAGAACACCCGTTCTGAACCCAACAGGCTTGTAGCTGTAAGTCAGCTCTTCCTTGGAGGGCTTTTAAACTTATCACTACAGCTGGGAGAGAGTATCTGTAACATTCATAAAATGAAAGTCAAGTGTGCAGAAAATCTCTGCCTGGTATGTCTATAGCCTCCTGCAAATTGCCTTTTCCATCATTGTAGTTAACGACCGTCACTCAGGCTCTCTTTCCTATGTAAGGCAAGAAACTACTTGCTGAATTCAGCTGGCAAGGAGCTTTAAGCAGGATCCTCCTTTGAGAGCTTGTAAACTTGCACTGCAGCTGCAAGAGATTATCTGTAAAATACATTCCATGTAAGTTCTCTGTGGAGGAAAACACTTCCTTTTAGCTTTTTAGGATCATATTGTAAAGTGCCTTTCATCTTTGCAGTTGATTGCATGCACTCAGGCTTCCTTCCTGATATAAAAGAAAACACCCCTGCTAAACCTACTTTGCCAATGGCTGTTGGGAACACCTTCTTAGGATAGTTTCCACTTTTCACCACAGCTCGGAAAGAAGCTGTATCACATCCATTCAATGAAAGTATGCCATGAAGAAAACCTCCTCTTGTAAGCGTTTATGACCATGTTCTTAAGTGGCTTTAACTACACTGCAGTTCAATCTGTATTCAGGGTCTCACTAGCATATCATGATGACCATTATTGCTTATCACAGCTTGCCAGTATCTGATAGTAACATCTTCATATGAGAGGATTTAAAATTTCAGTAACCCTGGGAGAGTGTATCTATAACATCCATAAAACGAAAGTCCAGTATCTATAAAATTTCTTGCTTCTATCTGTATACGACTATCCTGATAATTGCCTTTATCAACATTGCAGTTAACCACCTTCAATCAGGAATTCTTCCCCATGTAAAGCAAGAAAGTTCTTGCTGACATCTTCTTCCAAGTACTTTACAGGAGGATCTGCCTCTGAGAGCTTTTAGACTTTCCACTGCAGTGGGGCGAGTATTACTCTAACATCCATTCCATGAACCTACTCTGTGGTGAGAAACTCTTAAAGTTAACATTTTAGGATATGTTAAAGTGTCTTTACCTCTTTGTCGCTCATTGCCTGCACTGAGGCTCCCATCCCAACCGAAAGACAACTCACCACTGCTCAAACAAGTTTGAAAGTAGCTGTTAGGAACAACGTCCTATGACAGCTTTCCAACTATCACTATAGGTGGTGCAGATGATCATTATCATTCATTCAATAAAAGTTGACTGTTCAGAGCAAGTCCTGCTTGTAGGTGTTTAGGATCATCTTGAGAAGAGTCTTTTAATTACTGAAGTTCAATCTGCATTCGGGGTCTGAGTAGCATATTATGATGAACACTATTGATTAACACAGGTGGCCAATATCATAGGTTACATCTTCATATGAGAGGTTTTTCAGTTTCACTGCAGCTAGAGGAGAGTATCTATAACATCCATAAAATGAAATTCAAGTGTGGAGAAAATCTCATCCTTGTATCTATACAGAATCTTCTAGCAAATTTCCTTTTCCCTCTTGACAGTTAACGACTTTCACTCAGACTCTCCCAAGACATGCAAGAAAATGTTTGCTGAACTCAGCAGGCATGTATCTCTGAGGAGGATTTTCCTCTGAGATCTATTAAACAATTCACTGCATCTGGGAAGGAATATCTCCAACATCCATTCCGTGAACATAATCTGTGCAGAAAAAGTCCTCCTTTTAGGTATTAGGATTATATGGTAAATTGCCTTTTCCTCTTTGCTGTTCATTGCCTGCAATGATGTTTCCTTCACTATATAGAGACAAAACACCACTGCTCAACCAATTTTGCCATTAGCTGTAAGGAACCTCTTCTTATGAGAGATTTCAAAGTATTACTACAGGTTTTGCTGATTATATTTAACATCCATTCCATTCAAGTTGAATCTTCAGAGACACTCCTGCTAGTAGCTGTTTAGGATCATCTGGAGAAAAGATATTTAGTACAATACAGTTCAATCCACTTTCAGGCTCTCATGAACATATCATGACAAACATTATAGCTTAACACATGTGGCCTATATCTGTAAGTGACATCTTCATCTGAGATGTTTTAAAATTTCGGTACAGCTGGGATAGGGTATCTATAACATCCATAAAATGAAAGTGGAATATGCAGAAAATCTGTGGCTTGTCTCTTTATGTGATCAGCCTGCATATTGCCTTTAGATCACTTCAGTTAACGACCTTCGCTCAGGCTCTCTATCCCATGTAATGCAAGAAAGTGTTTCTTAACTCGCCTTGCAGGAATCTTTAAGGAAGATCTTCCTCTGAGAGCTTGTAAACTTTTCACTGCAGCTAGGAGAACCTGTTCATTACATCCATTCCATGTAAGTACTCTGTGGAGGAAAACACTTGCTTTTAGCTTCTTTGGATCATATTGTCAATTGCATTCTCATCTTTGAATTTCATTGCCTGCCCTCAGGCTTCCTTCCCGATGTAAAGAAAAAACACCACTGCTAAACCTACTCTGCCAGTAGCTATTAGGAACAACCTCCCATGAGAGTATACACTTTTCACCACAGCTCAGAAAAAAGCTCTATCACATCCATTTAATGAAAGTACACCGTGAAGATAACTTCTGCTTATAACTGTTTAGGGTCATCTTCATAAGTGGCTTCAAATACACTGCAGTTCAATCTGCGTTCAGGGTCTCACTGGCATGTCATGACGAACACTATTGCTCAACACAGGTGACGAATATCTGTTAGCAACATCTTCATTGGACAGGTTTTAATATTTCAGTACAGCTGGGAGACAGTATATGTAACATCCATAAAATGAAATTTCACTTTGGAGACAATCTCTTGTTTATATCTCTATAAGATTATCCTGAAAATTGCCTTTTACATCATTGCTGTTAACGACCTACACATAGGAATTCTCTCCTTGTAATGCCAGAAAGTCCTTGCTGAACTTGCTTGCAAGTATCTTTAAGGAGCACCTTCTGAGAGCTTTTAAACTTTCCATTGCAGCTGGGAGAGAATATATATAACATCCATTCCATGAACATACTGTGTGGCGGAAAAGTCCTCCTTTTAGTTTTTCAGATCACATAGAAAAGTGCCTTTTCCTCTTTGTAGTTCATGTCCTGCACTGAGGCTTCCTTCCCACAGGAAAGACAAAATACCACTGCTCAACGATGTTGACCAGTAACTCTTTGAAACACTCCTAGGAGAGCTTTCGAACTATCACTATATGTGGTGCAGATTATCATTAGCCTACATTCAACGAAAGTGGACTCTTCAGAGAAATTCTGCTTACAGCTGTTTGGGAACATCTTGAGAAGTGACTTTGACTACAATGAAGTTCAATCTGCCTTCAGGTTCTCAGTAACGTATCATGATGAGCACTATTGCTTATCGCAGTTGACCTATATCTGTAAGTACCATCTTCATATGAGTGGATTTCAAATGTCAGTACAGCTGGCAAAGGGTCTCTATAACATCCATCAATTGAAATACAGGTGTGGAGAAAATCTTTTGCATGTATCTGTATAGGACTATTCTGAAAATTGCCTTTTCCAACGTTGCAGTAAATAACCTTCATCCGTGCTCTTTCTCCCAAGTCAGGTAAAAAATGTTTGCCGAACTCAGCCTGGAAGTATCTTTAAGGAGGCTCTCCCTCTGAGAGCTTTTAAACTTTTCACTGCAACGGGGAGCGAATATCAATAACATCCATTTCAGGAATGTACCCTGTGGAGAAAAATTCTTCCTTTTAGCTTTTTAGGATCATATGGTAAAGTGCCTTTTCCTCTTTGTCGTTCATTGCCTGCACTGAGCCTCCCTTCCCAATGGAAACACAAAACACTCCTGCTCAACGACCTTTGCCAATAACCATCAGAGCATCTTCTTAGGAGAGCTTTCGAATGATCACTACAGGTGATGCAGATTATTGTTATGATCAACTCAAAGAAAGTTGACGCTTCAGAGAAACTCCAGCTTGTGGCTGTTAAGGGTCATCTTGAGAAGAGACTTTTAATAGACTGCAGTTCAAACTCTAGTCATGTTCCCACTAGCATCTCATGATGAATTATATTGCTTAAGACAGGTAACCAATAACTGAAAGCAACATCTTGATCTTAGGGGTTTTAAAATTTCAGTAGTGCTGGGAGAAAGTATCTATAACATCCATAATATGAAAGACAAGTTTGGTGAAAATCTCGTTCGTGTAACTGTGTACGTTCATCATGCAAATTGCCTTTTCCCTCATTGCATTTAATAACCTTCACTCAGCTTTCTCTCCCAAACAAGAAAGCGTTTGTTGAACTCAGCTTGCAGAGTCCTTTAAGAATGATCTTCTGAGAGTTTTTAAAATTCACTGCAGCTGGGTGAACTTCTCTATAATATCCATTCCATGTAAGTACCATGTGGAGAAAAACATTTGCTTTTAGCTTCTTCAGATCATATTGTCAATTGCATTTTCATCTTTGCATTTCATTGCCTGCACTCACGTTTCCTCCCTGATTTAAAGAGAAAACACTACTGCTAAACCTACTCTGCCAGTAGCTGTTAGGAACACCTTCCTTTGAGAGTTTCAACATTTCAACACTCCTCGGAAAGAACCTTTACCAAATCCATTCAATGAAAGTATACCGTGAAGAAGACCTCTTCTTGTACCTGCTTAGGATTATGTTCATGAATGACATTAAAGGCACTGCAGTTCAGTCTGCATTTAGGGTATCATTGGCATATCATAATGAACACTATTGCTTAATACAGGTTGCCAATATCTGTTAGTAACATCTTCATATGAGAGGTTTTAAATTTTCAGTACAGCTGGAGAGAGTATCTATAACATCCATGAAATGAGAGTTCAGTGTGGAAAAAATCTCTTGGTTGTATCTGTATAGTATTATCCTGAAAATTGCCTTTTCCACCATTGCAGTTAACAACCTGCACTTAGGAATTCGCTCCCAGGTAAGGCAAGAAAGATCTTGCTGAACTCAGATGGCAAGTGGCTTTCAGCAGATCTGCCTCTGCGAGCTTTTAAACTTTCCACTGCAGCTGGGACAGAATATCTATACCATACTTTCTACGTATGTACTCTGTGGAGGAACATACATCATTTTAGCTTTTTAAGATCATCTTGCAAAGTGCCTTTTCATCTCTGCAGTTCACTGCCTGCACTCAGGCCTCCTCCCCAACGTCAAGACAAAACACCACTGTAAACCTATTTTGCCAGTTGCTGCTAGGAGCACATTCTTATGAGATGTTAAAATTGTCACCACAAGCGGGGACGAAACTCTATCACATCCATTCAACGAAAGTACCGTGTGAAGAATATCTTTACATGTCGCTGTTTAGAATCATATTCATGAGTGACATTAAAAACATTGTAGTTCAGTCTACCTTCAGGGTCTCACTAGCATATCATTAGCAACACTATTGTTTAACAAAGGTTGCAAATATCTATTAAGAATACCTTCATATGAGAGGTTTTAAAGTTTCAGTACAGATGGGAGTATCTATAACATCTATAAAATAAAAGATCATTGTAGAGAAAATTTCTTGCTAATATCAGTATAGGACTATCCTGAAAATTTCCTTTGCATCCTTGCAGTGAACAACATTCACTTAGTAATTCTCTCCCTATTAAATGAAAGAAAGACATTGCTGAACTCAGATTGCAAGTAGCTTTCCGCAGGTTCTGCCTCTGAGAGCTTTTAAACTTTTCACCACAGCTGGGACACAATATCCATAACATCCAGTACATGAACGTACACTGTGCAGAAAAACAGTTCCTTGTAGATTTTTGGATGATGTGGTTCGGTACCTTTTCCTCTTTGCCATTCACTGCCTGCACTGAGGCTGTCTTTCCAAGGGAATGACAAAACACCACTAAGCAACCAAGTTTGCCAGTAGTTTTCAGGATCATCTTACTAGGAGAGCTATCACTACAGGTGGTGCAGATTATCCTTATCATCCATTCGATGACAGTTGACTCTTCAGAGAAACTCCTCCTTGTAGCTGTTTAGGACCATCTTGAGAATTTGAATACACTGCAGTTCAAACTACATTCAGGGTCTCACTAGCATATCATGACGAACATTTTTTTTAACACAGGTACCCAAAAAGTGTAAGTAACATCTTCATATGAGAGGTTTGAAAATTTCAGTACACTTGGGAGATAGTATCTATAGCATCTGTAAAAGGAAAGGCCAGTCTGGAGCAAAATTCTTGCTTGCATCTGTAGAAGACTATCCTGAAAATTGCCTCTCCCAACATTGCTTTTAATGACTTCTACTTAAGAATTTTATCCCTGGGGCCTGCCTGGTGGCACAAATGGTTTCGTGTGCACACTCCACTTTGGTGTCCTGGGGTTTTCAGTTTCCCAACCTTGGGCATGCACCAACGCACAGCTTGCCAGGACATGCTGTGGTGGCGTCCCATATATAGTAGAGGAAGATGGGCACAGATGTTATCCCAGGGCCAAACTTCCTCGGCAAAAAAAAGGAGGATCAGCATTGGATGTTACCTCAGGGCTGATCTTCCTTGCAAAAAAAATAGAGAATTCTCTCCCATGTAATGCCAGCAAGTTCTTGCTTAACTCTGCTTGCAAGTACGTTTAAGGAGCATGTACCCCTGAGAGCTTTTAAACTTTAAACTGCAGCTGGGAGAGAATATCTATTGTATCCATCTAATGAACATAGTTTGTGGAGAAAAACATTTCCATTTAGTTTTTGAGGGTCATAATGGAAAGTGCCTTTTCTTCCTTTTGGTTCCTTGCCTGCACTGAGGCTGCCTTCTCAATGGAAAGACAAAATACCACTGCTCAGGCACTTTTGCCAGTAACAACTAAGGAAATAACTTCGTGCCCTGTCTCTCTTCCTTCCAGCAAATGAGGTCCACCTTCCTTACCCAGGTTGGGGACATATTGCCATTTCAGGCCTTGAGAAGGAATATCACATTCCTTTGAGAAGGCAATTTCTGATCCCGGGTTCTAAGTAGAGCTCTAGGAACAAGTTAGCAATTAAATTTCAATGACTACTGGAACTTAGCTGAACTATGTATAACACCCATTGTTGGAAATAACTTCATGCCCACGATCTCTTCCTTCCATCTCGTAAAGATCAGAAACCTAAAACAGGTATATAACAGAATGCAGTTTCAGGCCTTGAGATTGAATCTCATATTCCTTTGAGAGGGCACTTTCTGACCCAGGCTTGTTACCAAATGTCTAGAAACGACTTTGTATATGAGTGGCAATCATCTCTACAGCTGAGCTCATCTGTATAAAATACCCATCCCTGGAAGTATCTTTGTGCTCACTTGCTCTTCCTTTCAGCTAGTGAGAAACACCTTCCTAAACCAGGTTTAGAACATAATGCTATTTTGGTCGTTGAGAGCAAATCTCACATTCCTCTGTGAAGACACTTACTGATAACTTCTTGTAAGTAGATGTCTAGGAACAAGTTTATATTGGAGCATCAATCAGTACTACAACTGAGTAAAATGATTTATAATAACCATTCCATGAAATAGCTTCATGTAAAAACTCTCTTCCTTCTAGCACTAAGCATCACTAAACTAAACCAGTTTTGGACCATATTGCCTTGTTGGGCCCTGAGAAGCATTTTCGCATTCCTTTGAGACTGCACTTTCTGATCCCAGAGTGGAAGTAGATGTCTAGAAACAAGTTTGTATATGAGTGGCAAGCATTACTACAGCTGAGCTAACCTGTGTATGATACCCATTCCTGAAAATAACTTTGTGCCTCATCTCTCTTCCTTCCAACTCATAAGGATCACAAAGCTGAACCAGGTTTGGAACATATTGCCATGTCACTCCTTGAGATGGAATCTCATATTTCTTTGAGAAGGCACATTCTGATCCTTTCCAGAATGTTGAAGTCTAGGAATAAGTATGTATATGAGTGTTAATCATTACTAGATCTGAGCTCAACTGTCTATAACAACCATTCCTGGTAATACTTTTTGACTCATCTCTCCTTCTTCAATCTCATAAGGATCACAAATATAAACCAAGTTTCATGCATCATGCCATGCCATTTCAGGCCTTGAGAATGAATCTCACATTACTTTGAAGGCACTTTCTGATCCCTGCTTCTAAGTAGATGTCCAGGACAAGATTCCATATACGTAGCAATCGTTACTACAACTGAACTATTCTTTAAATAACACCCAATCCTGAAAATAACTTCATGCCCGATCTATCTTCCTTCCAGCTCGTAATGAAGACCTTCCTCAACCAAGTTGGGAACATATTGCTATTTCAGACCTTGAGAAGAAATCTCACATTCCTTTGAGACAGCAGTTTCTGATCACAGCCTGCACGTAGACGTCTAGGATCAAGTTTGTATGTGAGTGGCAATCATTAATAGAGCTGTGCTTCTCTCTTCCTTCCATCTCGTAAGGATCACAAACTTAAATCAGCTTTCGAACATAATGCCATTTCAGGCCCTTGAGAACAAATCTCACACTCCTTTGAGAAAGCACTTTCTGATCCCGGCTTGTAAGTAAATGTCTAGTAACGAGTTTCTAAATGATTGGCAATCATTACTACAGCTGAGCTAAACTACGTATCAGAACCATTCCTCAAAATAACTTCCTACCCGATCTCTCTTCCTTCCAGCTCTAAAGGATTACATTCCTAAGCAAGGTTTTAAATGTAATACCATGTCGGGCCTTGAGAAGGAATCTCACGTTACCTTGAGAAGGAACTTTCTGATCCCAGCTTCTAAGTAGATCCCTAGAAACAAGTTTGTATATGAGTGGGAATCATTACTACAACTGAGCTGAACTATGAATAACACCTATTCCTGAAAATAACTTCGTGCCGGTCTCTCTTCCTTCCAGATCATAAGGCCCACCTTCCTCAACGACGTTTGGAACATATTGCCATTTCCGGCCTTGAGAAGGAATCTCATATTCCTTTAAGAAGGCACTTTCTGATCATTGCTTCTAAGTATATGTCCAGGAACAAGATTCTCTGTAAGTGGCAATCGTTAGTACAACTGAGTTATTCTATGAATAGCATCAATTCCTGGAAAAAACTTCATGCTCAATCTCTCTTACTTCCAGCTCGTAAGTACCACCTTCCTCGACCAAGTTTGGAACATATTGCTGTTTCAGAACTTCAGAAGGAATATCACATTTCTTTGAGAAGTTGCTTTCTGATCCTGGGGTTATGTAGATGTCTAGGAACAAGTTTGTATATGAGTGGCAATCATTACTACACCTGAATTAATCTATGTAGAAAACTCTTTAATGAAAATGTCATTGTGCCCAATCTCTCTTCCTTCCATCCAGTAAGGATCACAAACCTAAGCCAGGTTTGGGACATATTGCGATTTTGGGCCCTGAGAAGGAAAGTCACATTCCTTTGCGAAGGCCCTTTGTGTTCCTGACCTGTATGTAGGGAACTTGTTCTGTGAACAAGTTTGCATATGAGTGGCAATCATGACGACAGGAGCTAAAGTATGTATAACAGCCATTCCTGGAAATCACTTTGTGCCTAATCTCTCTTCCTTTATCTCATCAGGATCAGCTTGCTCAACCATTGTTGGACCATCATGGTATTTTGGGCTTTGAGAAGGAACCTCATAGGGTCCAGCCCCATGGCGTAGTGGTTAAGTGTGCACCCTCTGTTGCTGGTGGCCCACGTTCAGATACCGGGCAGACAGCGACACACAGTGTGTCAGGCCATGCTGTGGTGGCATACACATAAAGTGGAGGAAGATTGGGACGGATGTTAGTTCTGGGCCAGACTTCCTCAGCAAATAGAGGAGGATTGGCATGGACGTTAGCTCAGGGCTGATCTTCCTCACAAAGTAAAAAGAGAAGGAACCTCATATTCCTTTCAGAAGGAACCTTCTTATCCCGCCTTCTAAGTAGAAGACTAGGAACAAGTATTGTTTGTCAATCATTACTACAGCTGAGCTAAACTGTGACTAACAGCCATTCCTGGAAATAACTTCATGTCTAAACTCTCTTCATTCTGGCTCATAAGGACCACGTTCGTCAACCAGGTTTGGAATATAGTGCCCTCTCAGGCCTTTAGAAAGAATCTCACATTCTTTTGAGAACACACTCTCTGATACCAGCTTCTAAGTAGATATCTAGGAACAAGTTTGTATAGGTGTGACTGTCATTACTACAGCTGACAAATTTGGTATAACACCCATTCCTGGAAATCACTTTGTGCCTAGTCTCTCTTCTTTCCATCTTGCAAGGATCACAATCCTAAACCTGATTTGGACCATAATGCCATTTCATTCCTTAAGAAGGAGTCTCACAATGCTTTCAGAAGAAATGTTCTGATCCTGGCTTTTACGTAGATGTCTAGGAAAAAGTTTGTATATGATTGGCAATCATTACTACAGTTGAGGTGAACTTCACATAACACCCATTCCTGGAAGTAACTTTCTGCCTAATCTCTCTTCCTTCCATCTCATAAAGATCACAAACCTAAACCAGATTTCGAACATACTGTCATTTTGCACCTGGACAACAAAACACACATTCCCTTGAGAAGGCTCTAAGTAGATGTCTAGGAAAACTTTGCTATATGAGTTTCAATCATTAGTAGAGGTGAGCTTTATTTTGTATAACACCCATTCCCGGAAATAACTTTGTGCCTTGTCTCGCTTCCTTCAATCACATAAGGATCACAACCCAAAACCAGGTTTGGTAAATAATGCCAATTCGGCCGTTGAGAACGAATCTCACATTTCTTTGAGAAGGCAATTTCTGATCCTGGTTTGTAAGTAAATGTCTAGAAGCAAGTTTGAATATGAGTGGCAATCATTACTACAGCTGAGATGAAATATATATCACCTATTTTTGAAAATAACTTGGTGCCCAATCTCTCTTACTTCCAGCTCATAAGCATCACCAACCTAAATGTTTTGGAACATATTGGCATTGGGACCCTGAGAAGGTATCTCACATTCCTATGAGAAGGCACTTTCTAATCCCAGCCTATATGTAGATATGCAGGAACAAGTTTGTAAATGAGTGACAATCATTTTTAAAGCGGATTTAAAAGGTATATAACACCTAATCCCTGAAACAATTTTGTGCATAATCTCTCTTCCTCCCATGTTGTACGGATCACTTTGCTCACCCAGGAACATAATTTCTGGAATAATGCCGTTTCTGGACCTGAGAATTAATCTTACATTCCTTTGAGAAGGAAATTTCTGATGCAGGCTTGTAAGTAGAAGTCCGTGAGCAAGTTTGTATATGAGTGTCAATCTTCCTACAGCTTAGCAAAAGTATGTATAACGCTCATTCCTGGAAATAAATTTGTGCCTAACCTCTCTTCTTTCCATCTTGTAATGGTGAAAAACCTGAACCCGGTTTGGAGCATAATGCCATTTTGTGCCCTGAGAAGGAATCTCATACTCCTTTGATAAGGCACTTTCTGAACCACCTTGTAAGTAACAGTCTAGGAACGAGAAGCTATATGAGTGGTAATCGTTAGTACAACTGAGCTAACCTATGTATAACACCTGTTTCTGGACATGACTTCTTGCCCAATCTCCCTTCCTTCCAGCTGCTACTGATCTCCTTCCAAAAGCAGGCTTGTAAACAGGGCCATGTAGGGCCTTGAGGCAGGATCACTCTCAAATGCCTTGGAGAACACAATTTCTTTTCCGGATTTGAGTGTAGACGGTATGAAACACCTTGGTATCTGAGAGGCATTCATTACTACAGCTGAATTGAACTATGTGTTACAACCATTCCTGATAGTAACTTCATGCCCGATCTGTCTTCCTTCCAGCTCCCAAGGATCGCCCGCCATCCCAAAGCAGATTTTGCACAGGGCCATGTAGGGCCTTGAGAGAGAATCTCATGAACATGCCTTAGAGAAGGAACTTTCTTATCCCGGTTTGTAAGTAGATGGTAAGAGACATCTTTCTATCTGAGTGGCATAACTACTACAGCTGAGTTAAACTATGGGTAACGCCAGTTCCTGGAACGAAGTTCAGGCCCAATATCCCTTCCTTCTGTTACATGAGGATTGCCTTCCTAAGGAAAGTATGGAACGAGGCCCATGTAGTGCCTTGAGACAATCTCACTCACAAGCCATAGAGACCACACTTAATGATAGCGGATTCTAAGTAGATGGTTAGGAACAAGTTTGTATCTGAGTGGGAAGAATTGCTACAGCTGAGCTAAAGTGAGTATAACACCCATTCCTGGAAATGACTTAGTGCCCAATCTCCCTTCCTTCCAACTCCTAAGGATTGCCTTCTCAAAACAGGTTTGGAAACAGGACTGTGTATTGTCTTGTGACAGCATCTCACTCATAAGCCATTGAGAGCGCGTTTTCTCATACTACATTCTAAGTAGATGGCTAGAAGCATGTTTGTATCTGAGTGGCAGGCATTACTACAGCTGAGCTAAACTAAGTATAACTCCCATTCCTGGAAATTACTATGTGCCCAATCTCCCTCCTTCCAGTTCCAAAGGATCACATTCCCAAAGCAGGTATGGAAACAGGGCCATGTAGGGCCTTGACACAGGATCACTCTCAAATGCCTTAGAGAACGGAATTTCTTATCCTGGGTTGGAAGTAGATGGCTAGAAACATCTTTGTTTGTGAGTGGCAAACATTACTACAGCTGAGTTAAACTGTGTATAAGACCCATTCCTGGAAACAACTTGGTGCCCAATCTCCCTTTCTCCCAGCTTCTAATGATCGCCATCCAAAACCAGGTTGTGCACAGGACCATGGAGGGCCTTGAGAGAGGATTTCACACACATGTCTTAGGGAAGGCACTTTCTTATCTTGGCTTGTAAGTAGACGGAAAGAAACATCTTCCTATCTGAGTGACAATCACTACTGAAGCTGAGTTAAACTATGTATAACACCCATTCCTGGAAAAAACATCTTGCCAGATCTCCCTTCCTTCCAGTGCAAAAGGATCGCCTTGCCAAAGCAGGTTTACACAGGCCCATGAAGGGCCTTGAGAGACAATCTCATCCACATGATTTAGAGAAAGCACTTTCTTATCCTGGTTTGTATTTAGATGGTAAGAGACATCTTTGTATCTGAGTGGCAATCACTATACAACTCGGATAAACTATGTATAGCACTCATTCCTGGAAGTAACTTCATGCCCCATCTCTTTTCCTTCCCACTCCTAAAGATCGCCTTCCCAAAAAGGTTTTGCACAGGTCCACATAGGGCCTTCAGAGAGACTCTCACTCACTTGCCTTAGACCGGGCACTTTCTTATCCTGGACAGTAAGTAGATGTTATGAAACATCTTTCTATTTTGTGGCAATCACTACTAGAGCTGAGTGAAACGATGGATACCAGCCATTCCCGGAAGTAACTTCATGCCCAGTCTCCTTTCCTTCCAGCTCCTAAGGATGGCCTTCCCAAAGAAAGTTGTTCACAGCACCATGTAGGGCCTTGAGACAGAATCTCAGTCAAATTCCTTAGAGAAGGCACTTTCTTATCCTGGCTTTGTGAGAAGATGGTAAGAAACATCTTGGTATCAGGGGCAATCACTACTACAGCTGAGTTAAACTATGGATAACATCAACTCCTGGAAGTACCTTCATGCCCCATCTCCCTTCCTTCCACCTGTTAATGATCACCATCCAAAAGGAGGTTTGGAAACAGGGCCGTGGAGTTCCTAGGGACAGGAACACTCAAATTCTTTAGAGAACACACTTTCTTCTCTCGGTTTGTAAGTTGACAGAAAGAAACATCTTTGTATCCAAGTTTGAATCATTACTAGCTTTCGGGTTAAGGTTCGTGTTAGAGTTTGTGTTAGGGATCGGGTTAGGTTTAGGGTCAGGATTAGGGTTTGGGTTCGGGTTCGGGTTAGGGTTAAGGTTAGGCTTAGAGTTCAGGTTAGGGTTTGTGTACTGGTTTGGTTTAGGGTTGGGATTGGAGTTAGGGCTAGGGACAGGGTTAAGGTCAGGCTTAGGTTTAGGGTTAGCTTTCGGGTTCGGGTTAGGGTTAGGGTTAGTGTTAGGGTTATGGTTGGGTTCCTCTTAGGGTTAGGGTCAGGGTGCAGGTTAAAGTTCAGGCTGGTTTATGGCTAGGGCTACATTTAGTATTGGGGTTATGGTTAGGCTTAGGATTCTGGTTAGTGTTAGGGTCGGATTAGGCTTTGAGTGAGTGTTAGAGTTAGGGTTCAGGATTGAGTTATGGTTAGGCTTAGGGTAAGTGTTACTGTTTGCTTAGAATTAGGGCTATCGTTGCCTTCCCATTAGGGTTAACGTTCGGGTTATTGTTAGGGTTAGGGTTAGGGTTTAGTTTAGGGTTAGTGTTAAGGTTAGGGTTGGGGTTAGGGTTAGGGTTCTGGTTAGGGTTTGAGTTAGGGTTCGTGTACTCTTTTGGTTTAGGTTTAGGGTTAGAGTTAGCCCTCAGGTCACTGGTCGGTTTAGCTTTAGTTTAAGTTTCGTGCTAGGGTTCAGCTTAGTGTTAGGGTTAGGTTTAGTGGTCTATTTAGTGTTAGAGTTAGAGTTAGTGTTAGGGTTAGGGTTGGGGTTAGGATCGGGTCCGTCTTCAGTTTAGGGTTAGTGTTAGGGATCGGTTTGGGGTACGAGTTAGGGTTAGGGTTCGTGTTAGGATTAGGGTTAGGTTTAGGGCTATGGTTGGGTTCGTGTTCGGGTTAGGGATAGGGTTCGGGTTATGGTTAGGGGTCAGGTTCGGGTTCGGATTAGATTTAGCATTAGTGTTCACGTTAGGGCTAGGGTTCGGGTTCTGGTTATTGTTAGCATTAGGGTTAGGTCTCAGGTTAGGATTAGGGTTAGGCTTAGGGTTAATGTTAAGTTTACGCTTAGGTTTAGAATTATGGTTCGATTTCGGGTTAGAGTTAGAGTTAGGATTCATGTTAGGGTAAGGGCTATGGTTTGGGTTAGCATTAAGTTTAGTATTAGTGTTAGTATTTGGATTATGGTTATGGTTATGTTTCAGGTTTGGTTTAGGGTTAGCTTTAGCCTTAGAGTTCACGTTAGAGTTAGGATTACGGTTCCCTTCAGTTTAGGGTTGGAGTTGGGTTATGTATAGGGTTATGTTTAGTTTTCGAATTAATGTTACGATTAGCTTTCAGTTTCGGTTTAAGGTTAGCCTTAGCTTTAGGGTTCGGGTTAGTGTTAGGGTTCGGGTTAGGGTTGGATTCAGGTTAGGGTTAGGGTTAGAATTAGGGCTGGATTTAGGGTTATGGTTCGGTGTAGTGTTAGTTTTAAGGTTAGGTTAAGGGTTGGGGTTAGGGTTAGGATTGGGTTTAGTGTTAGAGTTAGTGTTCAGGTTAGTGTTAGGATTAGGGTTCAGCTTCAAGATCATGTTAGGGTTAGGGTTAGTGTCGAGCTAGGACTCGGGTTAGGGTTAGGGTTACTGTTCAGGTTAGGGTTTCTGATAATGTTAGGGTTAATATTCGTGTTAGGATAATGGTTAGCTATAGGGTTAGGGTTGGGTTCATGTTAGGTTTAGATATGGGATTCAGATTAGATTTAGGTTTCAACTTCTTGTTCGGGTTAGTGTTAGTGTTACGTTTCGGGTTATGTTTAGGGTTAGGATTAGGGTTACAGTTAGTGTCACATTTAGGGAGAGGTTAGTGTTCTGATTAGGGTTAAGGTTAGGGTTCGGGTTCCAGATTGTGTTAGGGTTTCACTTATTGTCGGGTTCGGCTTCGTGTCAGGGTTAGGTTTTGAGTTCAGTTTAGCTAACGGTTAGGGTGAGGGTTAGGGTTAGACTTTGGTTTCGGGTTACTATTAGGTTTGGGGTTGGGGTTAGGATTAGGCTTGGCTTTAGTGCTAGGGTTAGGGTTAGGGTTGGTTTGGGTTAGCGTTAGAGATTTTTAGGGTTAGGGGTAGGAATGGGTTAGGGTTAGTGTTCGAGTTTGGGTTAGGTTTAGGGTTAGTGTTAGAGTTTGGGTTAGGGTTAGGCTTCGGGTTTGCTCTAGGGTTAGGGTTAGGGTTGGTTTGGGTTACAGATAGCATTAGGGTTCAAGTTTAGGTTAGGGTTAGGGTTCGTTTAGGGTTATGGTTCGGGTTATTGTTAGGGTTGCTGTTAGAGTTCGAGTTAGGGTTAGGCTTAGGGTTAGGGCTAGGTTTACTCTTAGGCTTTTGTTGGGTTAGGGTTAGGGTTAGGGTTGGGGTTAGTGTTTGTGTCATGGTTAGTTTGGTTAGGCTTAGGGATAGCGATAGTGTTCAGGTTAGTGTTAGGGCTAGAGTTCGGTTTAGGTTTGGTTTTGGGTTTTAGGTTAGGGTTCGGATTAGGTTTATGTTTAGCGTTAAGTTTAGGTTTCGGGTGAGGATTAAGGTTAGGGTTAAGGTTAGTGTTAGGGTTAGGGTACAGGTTAGTTTTAGAGTCAGAGTAAGAGTTAGAGTAAGAGTTAGGGTTAGTTTTATGATTCAACTTCAGCTTAGGGTTTTGATTAGGTTTCGTGTTAGGGTAAGCCTTACAGTTTGGGTTAGCGTTAGGTATAAGGTTAAGTTTAGTTTTAGGGTTAGTGTTTGGATTAGCGTGAGGGTTCCATTTCAGGTTAGGGATTGTTTATGGTTAGGGTTAGGCTCGGGTTAGGCTTCAGGTTAGGATTAGGGTTAGGGTACATGTTAAGTTTAGGGCTAGGGTTAGTGTTCTGATACGAGTTAATGTTAGGGTTAGGCCTAGGGTTAATGGTAGAGTTGGGTGCAGGTTCGGGTTAGGGTTAGGGATATGGTTACTGTTAGGGTTAGGTTTATGGTTATGGTTGGGTTCCGGTTAGGTTTAGGGTTAGGGTTCAGGTTAGGGTTAGGGTTAGGATTACTGTTAGGTTTCAGGACTTGGTTATCGTTAGGGTTACGCTTAGGCTCTGTTTGGGTTACAGTTAGTTTTAAGGTTAGGGGTCAGGTTAGGGTTCGGGTTAGTGTTAGGGTTCAGGTTAGGGTCTGGGTTAGGGTTCAGGTTAGGGATTAGGTTTTGGGTTGTTGTAAAGCTAGGGTTAGGGGTCTGGTCAGTGTTAGGGTCATGGCCAGCATCGGTTTTCTTTAGGCTTAAAGTTAATCTTAGGGTTTAGAGTTAGGTTTATTATTAGTGTTACGGTTATTGTTGGGCTAGGGTTGGGGTTAGGCTTCGTTTTGGGGATCTAGGAAGTTTTAGGGTTAGGGTTGCCGTTCGGATTAATGATAGGGTTACTGCTATGGTTTGGGTTATGGTTAGGCTAAGGTTTATGGCTAGGTTTAGAGGTGGGTTAGATTAGGGTTAGGGTTAGGGTTAGGGTTTGGGTTAGAGTTAGCGTTAGTTTTCAGGCTAGGGTTAGGGTTAGGTTTAGGGTTACTCTTAAGGTTAGGGTTAGTGCAAGGTTTAGGGTTCAGTTTTGTTTTAGGGTTATGGTTAGGTGTAAGATTAGAGTTAGTGGTCTGATTGGGGTTCTGGTTCCAGTTCGGGTTCGGGATTTGGGTTAGGGTTAGATTTAGGGTAGGATTAGGCTTCGGGTTAGGGTTAGGGTTAGGGCTCGCGTTAGGATTAGGGTTAGTGTTAGGGTTAGAGTTCGGGTTCGGGTTTGGGTTACATTTAATGGTAGGATGGCGTCATGCTTTGGATTACAATAACCGTTTGGTTCAGGCTAGGGTTTGAGTTAGGATTATGCTTAGGGTTAGAATTCTGGTTAGGTTTAGGGTTAGTGTTCGGGTTAGGGTTTAGTTGGGTTAGAGCTAGTGTTTGCTTTAGGTTTAGGGTTAGTTTTAGGGTTAGGCTAAGGGTGCAGTTTAGAGTTATGTTATGGTTAGTGTTCGGATTCGCGTTAGTAATTGGGTTCAAATGTAGTTTAGGGTTAGGTTTTGGGTTAGGGTTTGGGTTAGATTTAGGGTACCGGTTAGGGTTAGGGTTATGGTGCAGGTTAGTGTTAGGGTTAGGGTTTGAGTTAGGGTTAGCTTTAGTGTTAGGGTTCAGGTGGGTTAGGGTTAGCATTCTTGTTAGGGTTATTGGTAGGTAGAGTTTTAGTGTTAGGTTTGGGGTTAGGGTTAGGGTTCATGTTAAGTATACTGTTAGGATTAGGGTTAGCTTTCATGTTAGGATTAAGGTTGAGTTAGATTAATGGTTAGGATTAGGGTTACGGTCTATGTTAGGTTCAGGGATAGGGTGAGTGTTAAAGTTAGGGTTCGGTTTCAGGTTACGTTTAGTGTTAGATTCAGGGTTTGGTTTCAGTTTAGGGTTAGGGTTGGGTTTACGTTAGGGTTCTGGTTAGGCTTATGGTTTTGCTTAGGTTTAGGTTTAGTGTTATAGTTAGTGTTCACATTTGGGATAGGGTTAGAGTTCGGGTTCGGGATCCGGTTAGGGTTAGGGTTAGGCTTCTTGTTAGCGTTAACACTAGGGTTCAAGTTAGTCTTAGCGTTATGATTAGGTTAAGGTTATGGTTAGGTTTATGCCTCAGGTTATGGATAGGTTAATGATTCATGTTAATGTTATGGTTAGTGTTAGGGTTAGGGTTAAGGTTGGGATTAATGTTAGGTTTATTGTTGGTGTTAGGTTTCTGGTTAGGGTTAGGATTCAGCTACATGTTAGGTTAGTGTTCAGATTCAGTTTAGGGTTAGTGTTATGATCAGGTTAGGGTTAAGGTTAGTGATCCTGTTGGGGTTAGAGTTAGCATTAGGGTTCTGTTTAGGGCGAGACATTACTATTCTGGTTAGTGTTAGTGTTAGGGTTAGGATTCAGTTTACAGTTAGGATTGCATTCGGGTTAGGTATTAGGGACAGGCGTAGTGTTCGTGTTAGCTTTATGGTTTGGGTTAGGTTTCCGTTTCAGTTTAGAGTTGGCATTCAGGCTCTAGTTAAGATTAGTGTTAGGTTTTCAGTACCGTTTAGACTTAGCATTCAGGCACGAGTTAGCATTATTGTCCTGTTTACGCTAAGGGTGAGGATTCTGGTAAAGGTTAGGTTTATCGCTAGAGGTCGGTTCAGTTTGGGGTTACATGTAGGCCGGGTCAGTGTTAGCTTTAGGCTTTGTTTTGGGTTCTGCTTAGGGTTAGGGTTAGGTTTCAGCTTCAGTTTAGATTTAGGGTTTTTTTCAGTTAGTGTTGTATTTAGGGTTAGGGTTCAGTTTAGGCTTAATATCAGCATGTGGGTTAGTGTTAGTGTTAGGTTTAGAGTTAGGGTTAGGGTTTGAGTTATGGATAGGGTTTGGGTTCGATGTTCGGTTATGGTTAAGGTTAGAGTTAACCCTAACCTTGGGCACTTAGACAGCCCGGGCTTCACTACTCCAGAGAGGAGGCTGGGACCTGTCGCCTGAAGGGCACACCAAGGGTGGCCCCAGATCCTTAGGCCTCCGTCCTGCTGTGGCCAAACTCACTGCATTGTCATATGCCTGTCTCCGCACTTGTGACTATACAGATGCTTTCCACTACCTGGCTGAAATTGAAAAGTGCGGGGGGTGGGTGATGACATGGTTTGTTCATTCCAGGAAGAAATGAGGCCCGGGACGAAGGAGCTGGCTGAGGCAGAGCCTTGACCTCGCACCCCAGTCCACCTTGGCAGCCAGGGCCAGACTACCACTTCCAAAGAAGGGAAGTGGCTGGCGAGCTGAGTGGGTGTGGGGTGATAGGAGGGAGACAACAGCTGAAGCCAAGTCAAGAAAGACAGCGTTCCTTCTTCACCTGCATGTGGCAGGTGCGAGAGAGCACCCCAGTTGGTCAGAGACCAGCAGGCTAGTGAAGCGTTCAATGAGGAACCCCGAGGCCCGGTGGCCGTGCCTGCGCCACTGGCCTGACACATTTAACCCAAGCCTGCAGGGGTCCCTGAGCAGCCAGAGAAAGATGCTCCCATGAGAGAGGTAGGCAAGGTGGGTAGGTGGAGTCCACATCTCTCCTCATGTCCCTGAGGGAGAAAGAGAGAGACACAGAGAAACAGAGAGAGAGAGATCTCTGAAGTATGAGTCACTGCCTCCACCACTGGTGCCAACTCACACACCATCCCACTTCCCCCCGCCACCCCTATGTCCGCCCCTGGGCCTGCCCCACCACAGAGAGGTTGGTTCCTTGTCATTTCCATGCTGTCTCTTCGGGAGCTGATGCCAGAGCAGGGGAAAACTTTCAGACAAAGGTTTCCATGTCCCTATCCATGGGAATGGTCTTCTTCCCCTCTCATATCTGAAAACCTCACCCCCAACATCCTCCTTTGTCTTGAACTGAAGATAGTATTGAAGAGGAGAACTCTGCCATTGTGTTGAGAGACTCAGTTTCCTTGTTTCTCCCATCTACCCATGTTATTAAGCTTGAGGTTATTTTCTCCAGCTAACCTGTCCTGTTAATGATTTGGCCAGCCAAAAGAAATTGAAGGGAAAGGGTGGAAGGGGGTTCTCTCTCTGCCACTGAGACCCCTCAGCTGGGTCCCTCCCTCAGACTTGGCCAGGGACAGCCCTTACCCAGAGGCCATCTCTTGGGGCATTCCAGAAAAGGCTCACCACCAGCCCCTACCCTCTCACCACTGTCAAGTCCATCGTCCTCCGTCGGGATGCCTGGGCAGTTCAGGGACCCGGGTGTGGGAGGCAGATAGATCCCAGGTCTGACACACTGGTTGCAAGGCAGCTTCCACCTCTGACAGTGTCCAGCACACACCCCAGAAAACTTGGCAGCAGGCCCCATGGCTCTTTTCTCCAGAACATGTCCCCTTGGAAGGGGCCTGGCCGAGAAGTATGGGCCGGCCGGCCAGCCGGCTGACTTAGGACAAAGCAGGCGAGCCGAGCCATCCTTCCAGTTGCCCTAGGCTTGGGACTGGCGACCTCAGGAAGATGGCCTCCCTGGTGCCCTTCATCGTGGATTCTCCCCAGAGCCATGTCCTGAGCACTAGGAAGGCCAGGCCCTCCCGACTCCAGAGAAGAGGCTGGGACCTGTTGCCAGAAGGGCTTTCGCATTGTGGCCTCAGCTCCCTGTGCCTGCAGCCTGCTGGGGCCACACTCACTGCTTTGCCATATGCCTATTTCAGTTCTTCTGACTCCACAGAGCCTCGCCTCCACCTGGCTGGAGTCGACAAGTGGGGGTGTGGGGTGAGGCCATGGTTTTGTTTTTCTAGGAAGAAATGAGGCCTGGCATGAAGCAGCTGGCCCAGGCAGAGCATTGACCTCGCACCCTAGTCCGCCTTTCACTAACAGGGCCAGAGCACCACTTCTAAATAAGGGAAGCATCCAGAGAGCTGAATGAAGGTGGTCGGATGGGAGGGAGACAACAGCTGAAGTCAAGTCAAGAATGGTGGTGTTCCTTCTTCCCCTTCACCTGGCTGGCACAAGAGAGTGCCCCACCTGGTCTGAGCCTCACGGGTGGGCGGGGCCTTCACTGTGGACCCCTAAGGCCCGGCGGCTGTGCATGCGTCCTTGGCCTGAGTGGTTGAACTCAAGCCGTAAGGCTCCCGGAGTGGCCAGACAAAGAATGGCCCACGGGAGAGGTAGGTGAGGTGGGCAGCGTGCGCCTCCCCCCCTCCTCAGGTCCTCGACAAAGGGAGACACAGAGAGAGCCAGAGAGATGGAAAGAGAGTGAGATCCCTGACCTCTCTAGATTTCAGGTTAGAGTTAGGGTTCACTTTAGCTTCGGGGTGTGATCAGGTTACTGTTAGGGTTAGTGTTACCTTTGGAGTTGGGGTTAGGTTTAGGGTTCTTGGTAGGGTTAGGGTTTGGGCTTGATACGGGTTTGTTTTACATGTAGGGTTAGGTTTAGAATTTAGGGTTACAATTAGGGTTAGGATTAGGGTCAGTGGCCGGGTTCTGTTTAGTATTAGAGTTATTATTAGGTGCCAAGTAGAGTTAGGGTTAGTGTTAGGTTTAGTGTTAGTGTTAATTTTCAGGTTAGCATCAGGGTTAGTGTTTGGTTTTGGTATCGGTTTAGGCTCAGGGTTATGGTCAGGTTAGGCTTCAGGTTAGGGTTCGGGTTAGGTTTATGTTTAGGGTTAGTATTTAGATTAGGTTTATGATTAGGTTTCGGGTTCGGGAAAGTCTTAGCCTAGCGTTAGGTTTCTTGTTAGGGTTAAGGCTAGGTTTAGGTTTAGTGTTCAAGTTGGGTTCAGATTTTGGTTAGATTTAGGGTTAGATTTTAGTTTCGGATTAGGGTTAGGGTTAACTTGAGGGTTCAATTCAGGGTTAGAGTGAGGGCTAGGGTTAGGGTTATGGTTGGGTTTGGATTAGGGTTCGGGTTAGGGTTAGTGTTAGCATTAGGGTTAGAATTATGATTAGAGTTTTGGTTAGGGTTAGGGTTAGCAATAGGGTTCAGGTTAGGGTAAGGTTTAGTTTTAGTGTTAGGGCTAGTGTTTGAATTAGTTTTAGGGTTAGGGTTAGATTCGGGCTAGGATTAGGGTTATAGTTAGGATTAAGTTTCGGGTTAGGGCTGCTGGTAGGGTTAGGTTTAATGTTCGTCTTATGTTTAGGGTTAGGTAACATCAGGGTTGTTTTTGTGTTAGTGTTAGGGCTGGGTTTCTGGTTTATGTTCCAGATAGAGTTAGGGTTATGTTTTGCTTTTTTGTCATGGTTAGGATTAGGGTTACTGTTAGGGTTATGTTAACGTTTAGGGTGAAGTTAGTGTTTGGCTTAGGGTTAGGGTCAGGGTTTGGTGTCTCAATGGGGTTAGCATTACGGTTGGATTAGGCTTTGGGTTTGTGTTAATTTTAGGGAAAGTGTTAAGGTTGGGTTTAGAGACAATGTTAAGGTTGGGGTTCGGGTTCGAGTTAGGGTTATTGTTAGGGTTTGGGTTAGGTTTAAGCTTAGGTTTAGGGCTAGGTTTAGAGTTAGTTTTGGATTAGGGATAGGGTTGGATTCAGGTTGGATTTGAGTTTGAGTTAGGGTTAGGTTTAGGATTTGGGTTCGGGTTATGGTTAAGGTTAGTTTTCATGTTAGAGTTAGCATTATGGTTACAGTTAGGGTTCATTTTGGAGTTAACATTAGGGTTAGGGTTAGGTTTAGGCTTAGGGTTCAGGTTAGGGTTATGGTTAGAGTTAGTGTTCGGTTTAGGATCACAGTTAGATTGAGGGTTAGGGTTGGGTTCGGGTTAGAGTTAGCGTTAGCGTTATGTTTAGTGTTAGGGTTAGTGTTTGGTTTACGGTTATGCTTAGTGTTTGGTGTCAGTATCACGTTAAGTTTACTGTTAGGTTTCAGGTTAGCGTTAGAGTTAGGGTTAGGTTTCGGGTTTGGGTTATGGTTAGGGTTAGTGTTCACCTTAGGGTTAGTTTTAGTTTTAGGGGTAGGGTTGGGTTCTGGTTCGGTTTAGGTGCAAGGTTCGGTTTAGGGTTACAGTTCCAGTTCATGTTCATATAGGGTTAGGGTTAGGATTAGGGTTACTGTGAGGTTTAAGCTTAGGTTTACTGTGAGGTTTGTCTTCGGATTAAGGTTAGCTTAAGGTTTTGGGTCAGGATAAGATTAGGTTTAAGGTTAGCATCAAATTAGGCTTTGGGTTAGGATTACCTTTGGGGTTCGGGTTAGGGTTTGGGTTAGGGTTAGGCTTATGCTTAGGGCTAGGGTTGTGTTGAGTTAGGGTTACTGTTAGGGTTTATGTTAGGGTTAGTGTTATGTTTAGTCTTAGAGTTAGTGTTCAGATTAAGGTTAGAGTTAGCTTTCAGGTTCGCATTAAGGTTAAGATTATTGGTAGGGTTCTGGTTAGGGTTAGGACTAGGGTTCAGGGTAGAGTTGGTTTCAGGTTAGGGTTAGGGTTAGGGTTCGGGTGAAGATTAGGGTTAGTGTTAGTGTTAGGGTTAAGGTTGATTTTATGGTTAGGATTAGGGTCAGGATATGGTTACGGATTCAAGATTGGATTAAAGTTAGGTTTAGGGTCGGGTTAATTTTAGAATTAGGGTTTGGGTTATGGATTGGTTTAGGGGTAGTATTAAGGTTAGGGTTATCATTAAGGTTTGGGTTAGGGTTAGGATTAGTTGGCTTATGATTAGGGTTAGGCTTCATGTTAGCGTTAGTGTTAGGTTTAGGTTTAGGTTTAGAATTAGTGTTCAGATTAGGGTTAGGTTTAGGGTTAGGTTTCGGGTTCAGGTTAGGGTCGGATTAGTGGTAGGGGTCGTGTTAGGGTAATGGCTAGGTTTCATGTTAGGGTTGGGTTTGGGTTAGGCTTAGGGTTCGGTTGAGCGTTATGGTTAGGGTTAGGGTTAGGGTTAGGGTTGTGATTATGCTTAGGATTAGGTTTAGGATTCGGGTTAGTGCTAGGGTTAGGTTTCAGCTTAGGTTTAAGCTTAGAGTGTGGCTTAGTGTTAGGGCTAGTGTTCTGGTTAGGTTTAGGTTTAGGATTATGGTGAGGGTTCAGGTACAGTTGGTGGTTAACGTTAGGTTTCATGTTAGTGTAAAGTTTAGGGTTAGAATTAGGGTTAGGGCTAAGGTTAGTGTTAGGTTTGGGTTCGCTTAGGGTTAGCATTAGGGTTAGGGTTAGGTTTAGGGTTAAGTTTTGGGTTCGGGTACGGGTTAGGCTGAGGGTTACTGCTAGGGTTTGGGTTATGGTTAGGCTTAGAGTTAAGGCTAGGTTTAGTTTTAGGGTTGTTTTGGGTTAGGGTAAGGGTTAAGGTTCTGGTTAGGTTTATGGTTAGTATTAGTGTTAGGTTTCAGGATAGTGTTAGGCTGAGTGTTACTGTTAGGGTTAGAGTTAGGCTTATGTTTGGATTCCAGTTAGGTCTAAGGTTTGTGTTGGGGTTAGGGTTTGTTTGAGGGTTAGTGTTAGGGTTAGATTTCAGGTTACAGTTATGTTTAGGTTTCAGGTTAGCGTTAGGGTTGGGGTTGGGGTTAGGGCTAGGGTTATGGGTATGGTTAATGTTAGGGTTAGGGTACGGGCACCGGTTTTATTTAGGGTTAGTGTTAGTGTTTATGGTTAGGGTAGGATTAGGGTTAGTGCTAAGGTTATGCTTATGGTTAGGTTTCAGGTTACATTTAGCGTTAGGGTGGGGTTATGCTTTCGGTTATGGTTACGATTTGGTTTGGGTTAGGGTTAGGCTTAGGGATAGGGTTAATGTTAGGGTTAGGTCTAGTGGTCGGGTTAGGGGTTGGTTGGGTTAGGTCTAGGGTTTGGTTTAGGTTTAGGCTTAGTTCTAGGGTTAGATTAAGTGTTCGGCTTAGGGTTAGATTAGGATTAGAGTTCTGGTTAGGGTTAGTATTTGGGTTTAGGTTCAGTTTAGGGTTAGCATTCAGGTTAGTGATTGGGTTAGGGTTAGGGTACGTGTTAGGCTTAGGGTTATGATGTGGGTTAGTGTTGTGGTTCGTGTTAGTGTTAGGGTTCATGTTCAAGTTTGAGTTATGGTTCGTGTTTGCATCAGGGATACAGTTCTGGTTAGGGTTTGGGTTAGGTTTAGTGTTGGGTTTTGGGTTGGGTTTAGGGTGTGGGTTACTGTTAGTTTTAGGACTTGTGTTAGGGTTAGGGATAGATTTAGTGTTATGTTTAGGTTTAGGGCCATTGCTAATGTTAGTGCTAAGGCTAGGGTTAGTTCTAGAGCTTGGTGAATGTTTACGGTTCGCTCTAGAGCCAGGGTTAGGGTCATGTCTAGGACTGGTTTAGTGTTAGGTCCAGATCAAGGAGTAGACTTGGTGTTACAATTAGGGTTAGGGTTATTGTTGGTTAGGGCTAAGGTTAGGGTTAGGGTAAATGTTAGGTTTATGGCCATTGCTAAGGTTAGTGCTAAGGTAAGTGTTAGATCTAGGGCTTGGTGAAGTTTCATGCTTCCTTCTAGAGCCAGTGTTAGGGTCAGGTCTAGGACTGGTTTAGGGTTAGGTCCAGGGCAAAGAGTAGGCTTGGTGTTACAATTAGGGTTTGGCTTATTGTTGGTTACGGCTAAAGTTAATGTTAGGTTTAGTGTAAGGGTTAGGGTCATTGCTAGGCTTAATGTTAAGGTTAGGGTTATGTCTAAGGCTTGGTCAAGCATTAAAGTGTGTGCTAGGGCTAACCTTAGCATCAGGTCTAAGACAATATGAGGGTTAGGATTAGAGTTAAGGTTATGTTTAGGGTGAGGTTTACCGTTTTGGGTTAGGGTTAGTGTTGCTTAGGGCTAGGGTAGGTTTACTCTTAGGGCTAGGGCTGGGTTATGATTAGCTAGGGATGGGTTTTGATTACATAGAGATAGGATTAGTGTTATGGTTATTATTAGTGTTAGGGGAGGTTGTTTGTGTCAGGGATGGGGCTGGTTTTGAGGTTATGGCTAGGGGTAGGATTAGTATTAGGTCTGACGTTAGTGTTGGGGGTGCCTTAGAGTTGGGACAATGGAAAGTGTAGTAGTAGGCATAGGGCTTTGGTTTGGATTAGGAGGAGGGTTAGAGTTAGTGTTATGCTAGTGTTAGGGTTACTGTTAGTGCTAGGGCTAGGACTAGGTTTAAAGTTAGGGTTAGAGTTGGCTTAGGGTTACAGTTACACTGAGTGTTAGGGGTAGGCATACTATTAGGGTTAGTACTAGAGCTAGTGTTAGGGTTTGCGATAAGCTTAGGCTTAGAGCTAAAGTTAGGTTCATCCTAGCTAAAGTTGGGTTCATCCTAACCCTAAAAATAAATCTAGCCATAAACTTAAAGAGAAACCTAACCTTAAATATAATAATGAAACCTAGCCTTAATCCCAGCCCTAACGATAACTCTTACCATAACACTAACCCTAACACTACCCCCACACCTAAACTTCACCCTAACCCTACACGTAACCCAAGCGTAACCCTAACCCTAACCCTAACCATTGCTGTAACCCTTAACCAGTCTTAACGCAAAACCTAGCCCTATTTCTAATCCTATACCTACCGTTAAACCTAACATTAACCGAAACTCAAGCCACCTCCCCTATCACTAATCATAACCATAACACTAATCCTAGCCCTATCTAATCGTAACCCAGCATTAGCTAATCATAACCCAGCCCTAGCCTTAAGAGTAACCCTACCCTAGCCCTAAGCAACACTAACCCTGACCCAAATGGTAAACCTCACCCTAAACCTAACCTTAACCCTAAACTTAACCCTCACATTGTACTAGACCTGATGCTAATGCTAGCACTAGCCCACACCTTAATGCTTGACCAAGCCTTAAACTTAACCCTCACCTTAACATTAAACCTAGCAATGGCCCTAACCCTTACACAAACCCTAACACTAACTTTAGCCGTAACCAACAATAAGCCTAACCCGAATTGTAACACCAAGCCTACTCCTTGCCCTGGACCTAACCCTAAACCAGTCCTAGACCTGACCCTAAACCTGGATCTAGAAGGAAACGTAAACCTTCACCAAACCCTAGATCTAACCCTTACCTTAACATTAACACTAGCAATGGCCATAATTCAAACATTTACCCTAACCCTAACCTTAGCCCTAACCAACAATAACCCTAACCCTAATAGTAACACCAAGCCTACTGCTTGTCCTGGACATAACCCAAAATCAGTCCTAGACCTGACCCTAACCCTGGCTCTAGAATGAACCATAAAAATTCACCAAGCCCTAGAACTAATCCTAACCTTAGCACTAACACTAGCAATGGCCCTAACCCTAAACATCACACTAAATCTGTCCCTAACCCTAACACAAACCCTAAAACTAACATTAACAAGCACCCTAAGCCTAACACAAAATCTAATTCTAAACCTAACCCAAACCCTAACCAGAAATGCATCCCTGACCCGACCATGAACCTTAACTTTAACCCAAACGTGAACCCTAACCCTAACCCGAACCACAACACTAACCCACACTATAACCCTAAGCCTAACATGTACCCTAACCCTAACCCGAAGACTAACTTGAATGCTAACCCTAAACTGAACCCAAAACCAACACTAACATTAAGCCGGACTCTAATCCTAATCTAACCCTAACCCGAACACTTACTCTAACCCTAGAGCTAACCCTAAACCTAAACCAAACCCTATCCCTAACCCAACCAATCCCTAACCCGAGCACTAGCCCTAACCCTAACAGAAACCTTCACCCTAACACTATCCTGAAGCCTAACACTAATCCTAACCATAAGCTTAACCAGAACCCTAACACTTACCCTAACCCAACCCCCCCGTAACCCTAAACCTAGCCTTAACTCTAAGCCTAATCATAAACCAAACCCTAGCAGTAACCCTAACCCTAACCAGAACCCAAACCCTAACTAACTCTAAACCTAACCCGAACCGTAAACCTAACTCAAAACCTAACCCTAACCCTAATCCAACCCAATCTTAATGCTAACCTTAGCCCTAACCCTAATTCTAACCCTAAACTGTACACTAACATGAAACCTATCATTAACCGTAACACGTAACCTGAACCCTAACCATGATACTAACATTAAACTAACTAGAACACTAGGCGTAACACTAAGCCGCACTCTAAACTTAACCCTGAGCTGAACCCTAACCCTAACTCTAACCCTAAGCCTAACCCTAACCCGAATCCAGATTCTAATCCTAAGCATAATCCCAATCCTAACCATAACCCTAACACTAATCCTAACCATAAGCCTAACCAAAACCCTAACCCTTACCCTAACCCAACTGAATCGTAACCCTAAACCTAGCCTTAACTCTAAGCCTAACCGTAACCCAAACACTAGCAGTAATCCTAACCCTAACCCGAACCAGAACCCTAAATCTAAACCTAACCCGAACCCTAAACCTAACCCTAACCTTAATGCTAACACTAATCCAACCAAATCCTAACCCTAACCTTAGCCCTAACCCTAATTCTAGCCCTAAACTGTGCAGTAACATGAAACCTAACGTTATCTGTAACCCGTACCTGAACCGTAACCATGATATTAACCTAAACTTAACTAGAACCCTAGCCTTAACACTAAGCCGCACTCTAAACTTAACTCTAAGCTGAACCCTAACCCTAGCCCTAACCCAAAGCCTAACCCTAACCAGAATCCTAAACCTAATCCTAAACATAATCCCAACACTAACCCTAACTCTAACACTAACCCTAACACTCAAACGAATCCTAACCCTAACCCAAACACAACCCTAACTTGAAACCTAGCCATTACCTTAACACGAACCCTACCACTAATCCTAACCCTAACCTGAACCCGAAAACTAACCCTGACCCTAATATGAACAATAATTCTAAACCTAAACCTAACCCTAACACTAAGGCTAACATGAACCCTAACCCTAACCATAAACCAACCTAATCCTAATCCTAACCCTAACCCAAAACTTAACAATAACCATAACCCTAACTCAAAACTGAACCCTAAAACTAACACTACCACTAAACCTAAGCTTAACCCAAACCATAACCCTAAAATTAACCCGACCCTAACTCTAACTTTAATTCATGTTTGAACCCGAAACCATACCCTAACCCTAATACTAACCATAACCTCAACCCTAACCCTATCCTTAACACTAAACATAACCTAAAACCGACACTAACCCGAACCCAGGTCCTAACTCTAACCCAAACGCTACGGCTAATCCTAACCCTAACCCGAACCTAAAAGCTAACCCTAACCCTAATCTGAACACTAACTATAAGACTAAACATAACCCTAAGGCTAACATGAACCCTAAGAGTAACCCTAACCCAACCCAACCCTAACCTTAAACCTAGCCCTAAGCATAAGCCTAACCCTAACCCAAACCTTAAACCGAACCACAAAAGTAACTCTATCCCGAAGCCTAATCCGACACTAAGCTTAAACCTAATCTTATCCCGACCCAAAACCGAAACCTAACCCAAATCCGAAGGCAAACCTCACAATAAATATAAGCTTAAACCTCAGAGTAATCCTAATTCTAACCCTAATTCTAACATGAACATGAACCGGAAAGCTAACCCTAAACCGAACCCTAGCCCAAAGCCGAACCAAAACCCAACCCTTCCCCTAAAACTAACCCTAACTCTAAGGTGAACACTAACCTTAAACCTAATCCTAACTATAACCCTAACCTTGACTCTAACCCCTCCCTTAACCCTTTCCCTAAAACTAACACAAACCCAAAGTCTAATGTGACCATAACCCTAAATCCATCGAGAATCCAAACCCTAAACCTAACCCTAAACCAAACACTAATCTCACCCTAAACGTTAACATAACCCTGACAGTATCCTTAATCCTAACCATGACAAAAAAAACAAAACATATCCCTAACCCTATCTGGAACATGAACCCGAAACCTAGGCCTAACTCTAACCCAAAACCAACCCTAACTTTACCTAACTCTAAACATAGCAGGAAAATTAACACTAACCTTACCAGCAGCCCTAACCCGAACCGTAACCCTAAATATAACCCTAATCCTAGACTCTAACCCTAACTCTCACCTGATCCTGAAACCGAACCCTAACTCTAACTCGAACACTAGCCCTAACACTAAAAATAACATTAACCTAACCTGAACCCTATTGCTAACCCTAACCCGAACACTAACCATAATTCTAACCCTAATGTTAACACTAACCCTAACCGAAACACTAATGCAAACTCAACCATAACCCTAACTCTAACTCTAACCATAAATTGAACCCTAATGTTAACCTTAAACCTAATCTGAAACTAAAACCTAACACTAACCCTAACCATAATCTGAACTCAACCTTAACCCTAAACGTAAACCTAGCCCTAACTCTAAAACTAACCCTAACAAGAAACCTAATGCTAAAGCTAAGACTTTCCCGAACCCGAAACTTAATCATAACCCTAATACTAATACTAACCCTAAACTTAAACCTAACCCGAACCCTAACCTGAATCCTAACCATAACAAGAACCCTAACACTAACCTGAAGCCTAACCCGACCATAACCCTGAGCCTAAACCGAAACTGAAACCAAACAATAACCCTGACCCTAACCCGAAAACTAACACTAACACTAACCCTAACTCTAACTCGAAACCTAATACTAACTCTAACACTAAACTGAAACCGACCACTGACCCTAATCCTAACCCTAACAGTAACCCTAAATTCTAAACCAAACCCTACATGTAAAACAAACCCGTACCAAGCCCAAAACCTAACCCTACCCAGAACCCTAACCCTAACCCTAACCCCAACGGTAATACTAACCCTAACAATAACTTGATCATACCCCAAAGCTAAACGGAACCATAACTCTAATCTGAAATCTAGAGAGGTTAGGGATCTCTCTCTCTCTCCATCTCTCTGGCTGTCACTGTGTCTCCCTCTCTCAGGGCCCTCAGGCGAGGAGGGGAGGCGCACCCTGCCCACCTCGCCTACCTCTCCCGTGGGCCATTCTTTGGCCTCTCCTGGAGCACTGCGGCTTGAGTTCAACCCCTCAGGCCAAGGGCGCATGCACAGCAGTTGGGCCTCAGGCGTCTGTAGTGAAGGCCCTGTCCGCCAGTGAGGCTCAGACCAGGTGGGGCACTCTCTTGTGCCAGCCAGTTGAAGGTGAAGAAGGGACACCACCCTTCTTGACTTGACTTCAGCTGTTGTCTCCCTCCCATCTGACCACTTTCACTCAGCTCGCCGGATGCTTCCCTTCTTTGGAAGTGGTGTTCTGGCCCTGGTAGCCAAAGGCAGACTGGGGTGCGAGGTCAATGCTCTGCCTGGGCCAGCTGCTTCATGCTGGGCCTTATTTCTTCCTGGAAAGACAAAACCATGGCCTCACTGCACGCCTGCACTTGTCGACTCCAACCAAGTGGAGGAGAGGCTCTGTGGAGTCAGAAGGAGCGATACAGGCATATGGCAAAGCAGTGAGTGTGGCCCCAGCAGGCTGCAGGCCCAGGGAGCTGGGGCCACACTGGGAAAGCCCTTCCGGCAACAGGTCCCAGGCTCTTCTCTGGAGTCAGGAGGGCCTGGCCTTCCTAGTGCCCAGGCCATGGCTCTGGGGAGAAATCCACCATGAAGGGCAACAGTGAGGTCCTCTCCTTGAGGTGGCCAGTGCCAAGCCCAGGGCAACTGGAAGGATGGCTCGGCTCACCTGCTTTGTCCCAAGTCGACCGGCTGTCTGGTCAGCCCATACTCCTCGGCCAGGCCCCTTCCAAATTAACAAGTTCTGGAGGAAAGAGCCCTGGGGCCTGTTGCCAAGTTTTCTGGGGTGTGTGGTAGACACTGTCAGAGATAGAAACGGCCTTGCTACTGGTGTGCAAGACCTGGGAATTGGCTGCCTCCCACACCCGGGTCCCTGAACTGCCTGGGCCTCCCAAGGGAGGATGATGGACTTGGCAGTGGCGAGAGGGTGAGGGCTGGCAGTAAGCATTTCCTGGGATGCTCTGGGAGATGGCCTCTGGGTAAGGGCTGTCCCTGGCCAGGTCTGAGGGAGGGACCCAGCTCTGGGCTCTCAGTGGCAGAGAGAGAACTTCCTTCTGCCCTTTCCGTTATATTTCTTATGGTTGGCCAAATCATTAACAGGACAGGTTAGCTGGAGAAAATAACCTCAAGCTTAATAACATGTGTAGATGGGAGAAACAAAGGAAACTGAGTCTCTCAACACAATGGCAGAGATTCTCCTCTTCAATACTATCTTCAGTTCAAGACAAAGGAGGATGTTGGAGGTGAGGTTTTCAGATTTGAGAGGGGAAGAAGACCATTCTCATGGATAGGGACATGGAAACCTTTGAAAGTTTTCCCCTGCTCTGGCATCAGGTCCCGAAGGGAGAGCATGGAATTGACAAGGAACCAACTTCTCTGTGGTGGGGCTGGCCCAGGGGCGGACATGGGGGTGGCGGGGGAAAGTGGGATGGTGTGTCAGTTGGCACCAGTGGTGGAGGCAGTGACTCATACTTCAGAGATCTCTCTCTCTCTCTGTTTCTCTGTGTCTCTCTCTTTCTCCCTCAGGGACCTGAGGAGAGATGTGGACTCAACCTGCCCACCTTGCCTATCTCTCTCATGGGCCCATCTTTCTCTGGCCGCTCAGGGACCCCTGTGGGCTTGGGTTCAATGTGTCAGGCCAATGGCGCAGGCACGGCCACCGGGCCTTGGGGGTCCTCATTGAACGCTTCACCAGCCTGCTGGTCTCTGACCAACTGGGGCGCTCTCTCGCACCTGTCATGTGCAGGTAAAGAAGGAACGCAGTCTTTCTTGACTTGTCTTCAGCTGTTGTCTCCCTCCTATCACCCCACACCCACTCAGCTCACCAGCCACTTCCCTTCTTTGGAAGGGGTAGTCCTGCCCTGGCTGCCAAGGCGGACTTGGGTGCGAGGTCAAGGCTTTGCCTCAGCCAACTTCTTCGTCTTGAGCCTCATTTCTTCCTGGAATGACCAAACTAATGGCCACACCCCACGCCTGTACTTTTCAACTCCAGCCAGGTAGAGGAAAGCCAATGTAGAGTCACAAGTGCGGAGACAGGCATATGGCAAGGCAGTGAGTTTGGCCACAGCAGGACGGAGGCCTAAGGATCTGGGTCCACTCTTGGAGAGCCCTTCAGGCGACAGATCCCAGCTTCTTCTCTGGAGTAGTGAAGCCCAGGTCCTCCAAGTGCCCAAGGTTGGCTTAACCCTAACTTTAACCTTAACTGAACCCCGAACCCAAATCCTATCCATAACTCAAACCTTAACCCTAACTCTAAACCTAACACTAACACTAACCCGCATGCTAATACTAAGCCTAAACTGAACCCTAACCCTAACTACAACCCTAACTGAAACAAAACCTTAAATCTAAACTGAACCTGAAACCTAACCCTAACACTAAAGAAAGCCCAAACCATAGCCTAAACCTAAGACTGACCCGAACTACCCATAACTCCAAACTTAACCGAACTCTAATGATAACCCTAACCCTTACCAGAACCCCCACCATTAGCGTAAACAGAACAGTAACACTAACCCATGCCTGCATGCTAATTCTAAACGGTACCGAAAACCTAACCCTAACCATAACTAGAGCCTGAATGCTAACTCTAAACTGAAACAGAACCCTAACCCAAACCATAAAGCTAATCTGAACAATAAGCCTGTCCCTAATACCTAACCCGAATGCAATCCTAACTGCAAACTGAAATTGAATCCTAATCCTAACACTAACATTAACACGAATACTATGCCTTGACCTAAACAGAACCCTAATGCTAACTCTAATCCAAACAGTAACACTAACCCTAACCCTAACCTGATCATATAACTAAACTTAAACTGAATCCGAACACTAACCTAAAATGTAGCTGAATCCTAACCCTAACCCTAACCAGAACCCTGACACCAACAATAAACCTAACCTTAATTCCAATCCTAACCCTAACACTAACCCTAACCCTAACCATAACATTAACGAGAATCATTAACCTATCCATAACCTGAGCTGTAAACCTAACCATAAGTCTAACCCTAAACCTGACTATAATGCTAAACCTAACCTGAATCCTAGTGCTAACCCTAACAAGAAGCCTAACACTAACCCAAAACCTAACGAGATCCCGAACCCGAACCCTAAGCCTAACCCTAACCCTAACCCTCATCTGAAAACTAACTATAGCACTAAACCTGTACCTAACCCAAACCATAAGCTTAACCAGAACACTAACACAAACCCAACCCTAGCCCTAACCCTGAACCCAAACCCAGAATCTAACACTAAATGTAACCTGAGACCGAACCCTAATCTTAGCCCTAACCCTATCCTTAAACCTAACCTAAACCACAACAGGAATGGTAACCCTAACCCACCTGAACACTAACAATAAAGATAACCCTAACCCAAACACTAAACGGAACCCTAACCCTAACACTAACCTGCACCATAAACCTAACCATAACCGGTAACCTAAATCTAACCCACACCCTAACGCAACCTAACCCTAAACTGCATTCGAGCACAATTACTAACCAGAACCCGAACCCTAACCCTAACATAACTCTAACCTGAACCCTGGCTTAACCCTAAACCTAACCTAAAACATAAAGCAAACACTAGCTCTAACCCAAATAACTCTACCCGAACACTAACCCTAATCTAACCACCACACTAACCCTAAGAATAATGCTAACCCAAACCCTAACCTGAACCAAATGATAACCTTAACCCAAAGCATGACTCCATCCTACTGTTAAATGTAACCCAAACACGAACCCGAACTCTAATCCTAACACTAATCCTAATCATAACGCAAACCCTAACCCTAACCCTAACCCAAAGCCTAATCCTACCCTAGCTCTAACCCTAACCTGAATCACGAGCCCGAACTGGAACCAGAACCGCAATCAGACCACTAACTCTAACCCTACACCTAACCATAACCCTAACTAAAACCGAACCCTAACCCTTGCACTAACCCTAACCTTAAGAGTAACCCTAAAACTAACCCTAACCATAACCCTAGCCTGAAAACTAACACTAACCCTAACTCGAACCATAACCCTAACCCTAAACCTTAGCCTAACCATAACCCAAACCATAGCAGTAACCCTATCACTAATTCGAACCCCAACCCTAACTCTAAAACTTCCTAGATCCCCAAAACGAAGCCTAAACCCAACCCTAGCTGAAGCACTAACCCTAACACTAATCATAAACCTAACCCTAAACCCTAAGACTAACTTTAAGCCTAAAGAAAACTGGTGCTGGACCTAACCCTAACACTGACCAGAGCCCTAACCCTAGCTTTAACCACAACCCCAACCCTAAACCCTAACCTGAACCCTAACCTGAAACTTAACCCAGACCCTAACCTGAACCCTAACACTAACACTAACCCGAACCCTAACCTGAACCCTTACCTTAAAACTAACTGTAACCCAAACAGAGCCTAGGAGTAACCCTAACAGTAACCCTAACTCTAATCCTGTCCTGAAACCTAACACTAATCCTAACCGTAAAACTAACCCTAACCCTAACCTGAACCCTAACCCTAAACCTAACCGGAAACCAACCATAATCATAAACCTAACCCTAAGAGTAACCATATCCCTAACCCTAACCCGAACCCGCAGCCAACTCTAACACTAACCCTAGGCCTAACCCTAACACTAACTCATACCGGAACACTAACCCTAACCCTAAACTTAACCCGTACCCTAACCCTAATCCTAACCTGAAGCCTAACCCTAACCATAACCAATCCCTAACCTGAAACCTAACCCTCACGCTAATCCAAACTCTAACCCTAAAACTAAACTTAAGCTTATACTTAACCCTAACCCAAACTGTAACGCTTACCCTAACACGAAACCTAATCCAAACCCTAACCTGAAGTTGAATCATAAAACTAACCCTAACTCTTACTCTAACTCTTACTCTAACTCTAAACCTAACCTGTACCCTAACCCTAACACAAACCCTAACTGTAACCTTAACCCTAACCTTAATCCTCACTTGAAACCTAAACTTAGAGGTAAACAGAAACCTAATCCGAACGCTAACCCTAACCCAAAACCAAATCTAAACCGAACTCTAGCCCTAACACTAACCTGAATACTATGGCTACCCCTAACCCTAACCAGAAACTGAAACCTAACCATGACAAAAACACTAACCCAAACCCTAACCCTAACCATAACCCAACCAAAGCCTAAGAGTAAATCTAACCCTAACCCTAAGCCTAACCCTAACTCGAACTCTAACAGCAACCTGAACACTAACCCAAACCATAACCCTAACATGAACCCTAAGCCTAACCTAAACTTGAACCCTAATGCTATCCATAACGCAACCCAACCCTAACCCTAACCCTAGCGTTAACCCGAAGCCTAACCCTAACACAAACCCTAACACTAACCCTAATCCAAACTCAAACCTGAACCATAACCCTAACCCGGTCCTACCCCTAAACCTAACAAACTCTAAGCCTAACCCAAGCCAACCCTAATCCTAACCCTAGTACTAAACCGAAGCCTAATCCTAACTCCAACCCTAATAGTAACCTGAAACCAAACTCTAACCCTAACCCTCACCCTAACCGTTAACTAAACTGAACCCAAAACCTAACCCTGACACGAAGCCGAACCCGACAATAACTGAAACCCTAACACAATCCAGAACCCGAACCCTAACCCTAACCCTAATCCGAACACTAACCTCTCCCTAAATGTAACACTACAATAACTGTAACCCTAATCCTAACACTAAACATAATCCGAAACGTAGCACTAACACTAACCCGAACAAGAACTTGAACCTGATGGTGCTCAGGGCAAGCTGCCCCAGGAAGCACCACTCTGGTATGCGGATTATTTCGAGCTGAAGACAATAAGGACTCAGAGAGCTCAGGAAAAATATTTGAGTTTCCCCTCCCAAACTGCCTAAAGAATTTAAAACCAAAAAATCTGTTTTAGGAAGGGGTTATTATCATGACTGCTATAAAAGATAATTTAGGATAGAGGTTACAATAGAAAAGGCACCAACAAGCCCATCTTATCGGGAGTCCTGTCTCTCTGGCCACATTCTTTGGATGGCCCTGCGAGGAGTTGTCAGACAATCATTTACAAGGGAAGTCTCCATTTGTAAAGGTATCTCCCTCTCTGTATTGAGAAAAAGGGGGGGTGAGCTCATTTCTAGTAACTTATCAATGTGGAAGATGAGGCCTTGGGGCTGTATAATAAACCTTACACTTGTTTACTGTGCTTTAGTGGTAATCTCCTGTAACTGACTCCCCCACCCCCAAAATCCTCCTTTGTCATTGGCTGAAAATGATATTTAAGACGAGAATTTCTGCTATTGTGTTGAGAAACGCAGTGTCCCTGCTTTCTCCCATGTATACATGTTATTAAACTTGGTATTATTTTCTCTTGCTAACCTGTCTTGTTGATTATTTGGCCAGCCAGAAGAACCTTAAGGGAAAGGGCAGAGGGAGATTCTCCCTCTTCCCCTGACAAACCCTAAACCTAACCTGAACCACAGATGTAACCCTAACCAGAACCCAACCTTAACCCTAGAGATAACCATTATCCTAACAGGAATATTAACCCTAACACTATCAGAAACCCTAACCTGAACCGTAACTCTAACACTAATTCAACTCCTAGCCCGACACTAACCCAATTCTAAGATGAACTTGAAGCTGAACCCTAACCCTAACACTAACCTGAACACTAACTCTAACACTAAACACAATCCTAACCCTTAACCTAACCTTAAACCTAACACTACACCAAACCATAACCCTAAATCCAATCCTAACCCTAACCTAACCCGAACCCTAAAGCTAAGGCTAACCCTAAACCGAAAGTGAAACCTAATTGTAACATTAATCCGAACACTAAACATAACACTATACATAACCCAACTCCTAACCCTAAAGTGAAACGAACCATAATCCTAACCCTAACATGAACCCTAAGGCTAAAGCTAACCCTAAACTAAACCTGAAACCTAACCATAACCCTAATCCAAATACTAACACTAAAACTAAACTTAATGCTAACCCAAACTGTAGCCCTTACCGTAACATGAATCCTAACCCTAACTCTAACCCGAAATCGAACCATAATGCTAACCTTAATCCTTAAATTAACATTAACCCTAACCCTAACCCTAATCCTAACCTGAAACCTAACCCTAATGCTTACACTAACCCCAACCCGTACCCTAGCCCTAACGTGAACACTAATGCAAAATCTAATCCGAACATGAACCAGACCCCAACCATATCCCGAACCCTATCGCTAACCGAAACACAAACCCAACCATACCCCCAAACGTAACTCGAACCCTAACCCTAACTCATAAAGTAAACAGATCCCTAAGCCTAACCCTAACCTGAAGACCGACCCGACCCTAACCCTAACCCTAATGCTAACTGTAACTCTAACACTAACCAGACCACTAAACCTAACCTTAACCTGAACCATAACACGAAGCTTAAACTAAAGCTAACCCAACCACTGAACTGAAGGCTAACTCTAACCCTAAACCTAAACCAAAACAATAGACGAACCCTAACTCCAACATAACCAGAACCTTAACCCTAATCCTAACACCAACCCTAACCCTAACACTAACCCTAAACTATACCCTAACCTGAACCATAACCCTAACCCTAACCTGAACCCTAACAATAACCCGAAAGTTAACCCTAATGGGAAGGCAACGATAACCCTAATTCTTAGCAACAAGTAACACTTGCCATAAGCCTAACCATAACTCAATCCTGAACCCTAACTCTAACCCTCACCCAAAGCCTAACCCGACCAGAAAACTAACCAGAATCACAAGCTTAACCTTAATGCCAATCATAAGTGTAACCCTAACCATGAAGCAGCCTGAATTCTAACCCGCAACCTGACCCTAACCGTAAGCGGAACTAAACCATAACCCTATCACTAACCCTAACAGTAACCCTAACCCTAACCCGAACCCGAAAGCTAACCCTAAACCTAAGCCTGACCCTAACCCTAACCCTAACCCTAAACATAAATCTCTAATTCATGTGAGTGAGATTGTCTCTCAAGACCCTTCATGGGCCTGTGTAAACCTGTTTTGGCAAGGCGATCCTTATGCGCTGGAAGGAAGGGAGATCTGGCAAGAAGTTTTTTCCAGGAATGGGTGTTATATATAGTTTAACTCAGCTTCAGTAGTGATTGCCACTCAGATAGAAAGATGTTTCTATCCATCTACTTATAAGCCGAGATAAGAAAGTCTCTTCCCTAAGACATGTGTGTGAAATCCTCTCTCAAGGCCCTCCGTGGCCCTGTGCACAACCTGCTTTTGGATGGCGATCTTTAGGAGCTGGGAGAAAGGGAGATTGGGCACAAAGATTTTTTCCAGGAATGGGTCTTATACACAGTTTAACTCAGCTGTAGTAATGATTGCCACTCACAAACAAAGATGTTTCTAACCATCTACTTCCAACCCAGGATAAGAAATTCCATTCTCTAAGGCATTTGAGAGTGATCCTGTGTCAAGGCCCTACACGGCCCTGTTTCCATACCTGCTTTGGGAAAGTGATCCTTTGGAGCTGGAAGGAGGGAGATCGGGCACATAGTAATTTCCAGGAATGGGAGTTATACTTAGTTTAGCTCAGCTGTAGTAATGCCTGCCACTCAGATACAAACATGTTCTAGCCATCTACTTAGAATGTAGTATGAGAAAACACGCTCTCAACGGCTTATGAGTGAGATGCTGTCACAAGACAATACAAAGTCCTGTTTCCAAACCTGCTTTGAGAAGGCGATCCTTAGGAGCTGGAAGGAAGGGAGATTGGGTACTAAGTCATTTCCAGAAATGGGTGTTATACTTAGTTTAGCTCAGCTGTAGCAATTCTTGCCACTCAGATACAAACATGTTCCTAACCATCTACCTAGAATCTGCTATCATTAAGTGTGGTCTCTATGGCTTGTGAGTGAGATTGTCTCAAGGCACTACATGGTCCTCGTTCCATACCTTCATTGGGAAGGCGATCCTCACGTACTGGAAGGAAGGGATATTGGGCCTGAACTTCGCTCCAGGAACTGGCATTATCCATAGTTTAACTCAGCTGTAGTAGTGATGCCACTCAGATAGAAAGATGTTTCTCACCATCTACTTACAAACCGGGATAAGAAAGTTCCTTCTCTAAGGCATGTGTGAGATTCTCTCTCAAGACATTACATGGCCCTGTGCAAAACCTGCTTTGGGATGGCGATCCTTGGGAGCTGGAAGGAAGACAGATTGGGCATGAAGTTACTATCAGGAATGGTTGTAATACATAGTTCAATTCAGCTGTAGTAATGAATGCCTCTCAGATACCAAGGTGTTTCATACCGTCTACATTCAAACCCGGAAAAGAAATTGTGTTCTCCAAGGCATTTGAGAGTGATCCTGCCTCAAGGCCCTACATGGCCCTGTTTACAAGCCTGCTTTTGGAAGGAGATCTGTAGCAGCTGGAAGGAAGGGAGATTGGGCACCAAGTTATTTTCAAGAATAGGTGATATATATTTCATCTCTGCTGTAGTAATGATTGGCACTCACATTCAAACTTGCTCCTAGACATTTACTTACAAGCCCGGATCAGAAATTGCCTACTCAAAGTAATGTGAGATTCGTTCTCAATGGCCAAATTGGCATTATTTACCAAACCTCGTTTTGGGTTGTGATCCTTACGTGATTGAAGGAAGCGAGATAAGGCACAAAGTTATTAACGGGAATGGGTGTTATACAAAATAAAACTCACCTCTACTAATGATTGAAACTCATACAGCAACGTTTTCTTAGACATCTACTTAGAAGCCATGATTAGAAAGAGGCTTCTCAAAGGAATGTCAGTTTTGTTGTCCAGGTGAGAAATGACAATATCTTCGAAATCTGGTTTAGGTTTGTGATCTTTACGACATGGAAGGAAGAGAGATTAGGCAGAAAGTTACTTCCAGGAATGGGTGTTATATGAAGTTCACCTCAACTCTAGTAATGATTGCCGATCATATACAAACTTGTTCCTAGACATCTACGTATAAGCCAGGATCAGAACATTCCTTCTGAAAGCAATGTGAGACTCCTTCTTAAGGAATGAAATGGCATTATGGTCCAAATCAGGTTTAGGTTTGTGATCCTTACGAGATGGATGGAAGAGAAATTAGGCACAAACTGATTTCCAGGAATGGGCGTTATACCAAGTTTGTCAGCTGTAGTAATGACAGTCACGCCTATACAAACTTGTTCCTAGATGTCTGCTTAGAAGCTGGTATCAGAGAGTGTGTTCTCAAAAGAATGTGAGATTCCTTCTAAAGGCCTGAGAGGGCACTATGTTCCAAACCTGGTTGATGAAGGTGGTCCTTACGAGCCGGAATGAAGAGAGTTTGGGCATGAGGTTATTTCCGGGAATGGCTGTTATACATACTTCAGCTCCTGTCATCATGATTGCCACTCATATGCAAACTTGTTCATAGAAATCTACATACAGGTCGGGAACACAAAGGTCCTTCACAAAGGAATGTGACATTCCTCCTCAGGGCCCCAAAGCGCAATATGTCCCCAACCTGCTTAGGTTTGTGATCCTTACTGGAAAGAAGGAAGAGAGATTGGGCACAATGACATTTCCATGAATGAGTTTTCTACATAGATTAACTCAGGTGTAGTAATAATTGCCACTCATATACAAACTTGTTCCTAGACATCTACATCACCCCAGGATCAGAAAGTGACCTCTCAAAGGAATGTGATATTCCTTCTGAAGGCCTGAAGCAATATGTTCCAAACTTGGCGAGGAAGGTGGTACTTACGAGCTGGAAGTAAGAGAGATTGAGCATGAAGTTTTTTTCCAGGATTTGATGTTATTCATAGAATAGCTCACTTGTAATAACGATTGCCACTTATATAGAAGCTTGTTCCTGGACCTACACTTAGAAGCAGTGATCAGAAAGTGCCTTCTTAAAGGAATATGAGATTCCTTCTCAAGGCCGGAAATGGCAATATGTTCCAAACGTCGTTGAGGAAGGTGGGCCTTATGATCTGGAAGGAAGAGAGACCAGCACAAAGTTAATTTCAGGAATAGGTGTTATTCATAGTTCAGCTCAGTTGTAGTAATGATTCCACTCATATACAAATTTGTTTCTAGGGATCTACTTAGAAGTTGGGATCAGACAGTTCCTTCTCAAGGTAACGTGAGATTCCTTCTCAAGGTCCGGCATGGTATTACATTTAAAACCTTGCTTAGGAACGTAATCCTTTAGAGCTGGAAGGAAGAGAGATGGGGTAGGAAGTTATTTTGAGGAATGGTTCTGATACATAGTTTAGCTCAGCTGTAGTAATGATCGCCACGCATTTAGAAACCTGTTACTAGACGTTTACTTACAAGCCGGGATCAGAAAGTGCTTTCTCAAAGAAGTGTGAGATTTGTTCTCAAGGGCCTGAAATGGCATTATGTTCGAAAGCTGATTTAGGTTTGTGATCCTTACGAGATGGAAGGAAGAGAGAAGCACAGCTCTATTAGTGATTGCCACTCACATACAAACTTGATCCTAGATGTCTACGTGCAGGCTGCGATCAGAAACTGCTGTCTCAAAGGAATGTGAGATTTCTTCTCAAGGTCTGAATTGGCAATATGTTCCCAACTTGCTTGAGGAAGGTCTTCATTACGAGCTGGAAGGAAGATAGATCGGGCATGAAGTTATTTTCAGGATTGGGTGTTATTCAAAGAATAGTTCAGTTGTAGTAACGATTGCTACGTATATGGAATCTTGTCCTGGACATCTACTTAGAAGCAGGGATCAGAAAGTGCCTTCAAAGTAGTGTGAGATTCATTCTCAAGGCCTGAAATGGCATGATGCATGAAACTTGGTTTATATTTGTGATCCTTATGAGATTGAAGAAGGAGAGATGAGTCAAAAAGTATTACCAGGAATGGTTGTTATAGACAGTTGAGCTCAGATCTAGTAATGATTAACACTCATATACATACTTATTCCTAGACTTCAACATTCTGGACAGGATCAGAATGTGCCTTCTCAAAGAAATATGAGATTCCATCTCAAGGAGTGACATGGCAATATGTTCCAAACCTGGTTCAGCTTTGTGATCCTTATGAGTTGGAAGGAAGAGAGATGAGGCACAAAGTTATTTTCAGGAATGGGTATCATACACAGGTTAGCTCAGCTGTAGTAATGCTTGCCACTCATATACAAACTTGTTCCTTGACATCTACTTCCACTCTGGGATCAGAAAGTGCAGTCTCAAAGGAATGCGAGAATCCTTCTCAGGGCCCAACAAGGCAATATGGTCCAAAACTGGTTTAGTTTAGTGATGCTTAGTGCTAGAAGGAAGAGAGTTTTTACATGAAGCTATTTCATGGAATGGTTATTATAAATCATTTTACTCAGTTGTAGTACTGATTGATGCTCCAATATAAACTTGTTCCTAGACATCTACTTACAAGAAGTTATCAGTAAGTGTCTTCACAGAGGAATGTGAGATTTTCTCTCAACGACCAAAATAGCATTATGTTCTAAACCTGGTTTAGGAAGGTGATTCTCACGAGCTGAAAGGAAGAGTGAGTGAGCACAAAGATACTTCCAGGGATGGGTATTTTATACAGATGAGCTCAGCTGTAGTGATGATTGCAACTCATATACTAACTTGTTCATGGACATCTACTTACATGCTGGGACGAGAAATTGCCTTCGCAAAGGAATGTGATATTCCCTCCTAAGTCTCGAAACAGCAATATATTCAAAACCTGTTTTAAGAATGTAAACCTTCAGAGCTGGAAGGAACAGAGATTGGGCATGAAGATATTTCCAGAAATGGGTGTTAGCCATAGATTAGCCCAGCTGTATTAATGATTGCTGCTCATATAAAAAGTCGTTTCTAGACATTTGCATACAAGCCTGGGTCAGAAAGTGCCCTCTCAAAGGAATATGACATTCGATCTCAAGGCCTGAAACTGCATTCTGTTTTATACCTATTTTAGCTTTCTGATCTTTATGAGATGGAAGGAAGAGATAGTGGGCATGAAGTTATTTCCAACAATGGGTGTTATACATAGTTCAGCTAAGTTCCAGTAATCATTAAAATTTAATTACTAACTTGTTCCTAGAGCTCAACTTAGAACCTGGGATCAGAAATTGTCTTCTCAAAGGAATGTGATATTCCTTCTCAAGGCCTGAAATGACAATATGTCCCCAACCTGGTTAAGAAAGGCGGATCTCATTTGCTGGAAGGAAGAGAGACAGGGCACGATGTTATTTCCTTAGTTGTCACTGGCAAAAGTGCCTGAGCAGTGGTATTTTGTCTTTCCATTGAGAAGGCAGCCTCAGTGCAGGCAACAAACCAAAAGGAAGAAAAGACACTTTCCATTATGACCCTCAAAAACTAAATGGAAATGTTTTTCTCCACAGAGTATGTTCATTAGATGGATACTATACATATTCTCTCCCAGCTGCAGTGGAAAGTTTAAAATTTCTCAGGGGTAGATGCTCCTTAAATGTACTTGCAAGCAGAATTAAGCAAGAACTTGCTGGCATAACATGGGAGAGAATTCTTTTTTTTTTTTTGTGAGGAAGATCAGCCCTGAGGTAATATCCGATGCTGATTCTCCTCTTTTTTGCTGAGGAAGTTTGGCCTTGAGCTAACATCTGTGCCCATCTTCCTCTACTTTATATGGGACTCCATCACAGCATGTCCTGGCAAGCAGTGTGTTGGTGTGTGCCCAGGATTGGGAAACTGAAAACCCCAGGACACCAAAGTGGAGTGTGCACACGAAACCGTTTGTGCCACCGGGCAGGCCCCAGGGAGAAAATTCTTAAGTAAATGTCGTTAACAACGATGTTGGGAGAGGCAATTTTCAGGATAGCCCTCTACAGATGCAAGCAAGAATTTTTCTCCAGACTGACCGTTCCTTTTACAGATGCTATAGATAGTATCTCCCAGGTGTACTGAAATTTTAAAACCTCTCATATGAAGATGTTACTTACACTTATTGGGTACTTGTGTTAAACAAAAGTGTTTGTTATGATACGCTAGTGAGACCCTGAATGTAGTTTGAACTGCAGTGTATTCAAATTCTCAAGATGATCCTAAACAGCAACAAGAAGGAGTTTCTCTGAAGAGTCAACTGTCATCGAATGGATGGTAAGGATAATCTGCACCACCTGTAGTGATAGCTCTCCTAGTAAGATGATCCTGAAAACTACTGGCAAACTTGGTTGCTTAGTGGTGTTTTGTCATTCCATTCGGAAGACAGCCTCAGTGCAGGCAATGAACGGCAAAGAGGATAAGTTACTGAACCACATCGTCCAAAAATCTAGAGGGAAGAGCTTTTTTGCACAGTGTACATTCATTTACTGGATGTTATAGATATTGTGTCCCAGCTGCGGTGGAAAGTTTAAAAGTTCTCAGAGGCAGATCCTGCGGAAAGCTATTTGCAATCTGAGTTCAGCAAGGTCTTTCTTTCATTTAATAGGGAGAGAATTACTAAGGGAATGTTGTTCACTGCAAGGATGCAAAGGAAATTTTCAGGATAGTCCTATATAGATATTAACAAGAAATTTTCTCTACAATGAACAGTCATTTTATGGATGTTATAGATACTCCCATCTGCACTGAAACTTTAAAACCTCTCATATGAAGGTATTCTTAACAGATATTTGCAACCTGTGTTAAACAGTAGTGTTGATAATGATATGCTAGTGAGACCCTGAAGGTAGACTGAACTACAATGTTTTTAATGTCACTCATGAATATGATTCTAAACAGCGACAAGTAAAGATATACTTCACACAGTACTTTCGTTGAATGGATGTGAAAGAGTTTCTTGCCCGGTTGTGGTGACAATTTTAACATCTCATAGGAATGTGCTCCTAGCAGCAACTGGCAAAATAGGTTTACAGTGGTGTTTTGTCTTTACGTTGGGGAGGAGGCCTGAGTGCAGGCAGAGAACTGCAGAGATGAAAAGGCACTTTGTAAGATGATCTTAAAAAGCTAAAATGATGTATGTTCCTCCACAGAGTACTTACGTAGAATGTATGATATAGATATTCTGTCCCAGCTGCAGTGGAAAGTTTAAAAGCTCGCAGAGGCAGATCTGCTGAAAGCCACTTGCCATATGAGTTCAGCAAGATCTTTCTTGCCTTACCTGGGAGAGAATTCATAAGTGAAGGTCGTTAACTGCAATGGTGGAAAAGGCAATTTTCAGGATAATACTATACAGATACAACCCAGAGATTTTTTCCACACTGAACTCTCATTTCATGGATGTTATAGATACTCTCTCCAACTGTACTGAAAATTTAAAACCTCTCATATGAAGATGTTACTAACAGATATTGGCAACCTGTGTTAAGCAATAGTGTTCATTATGATATGCTAATGATATGCTAAATGCAGACTGAACTACAGTGCCTTTAAAGTCATTCATGAACATAATCCTAAGCAGGTACAAGAAGAGGTCTTCTTCACGGTATACTTTCATTGAATGGATTTGGTAAAGCTTCTTTCCGAGGTGTGTTGATAAGTTGAAACTCTCATAGGAAGGTGTTCCTAACAGCTACTGGCAGAGTAGGTTTAGCAGTAGTGTTTTCTCTTTAAATCAGGGAGGAAACGTGAGTGCAGGCAATGAAATGCAAAGATGAAAATGCAATTGACAATATGATCTGATGAAGCTAAAAGCGTTTTCCTCCACATGGTACTTACATGGAATGGATATTATAGATAAGTTCTCCCAGCTGCAGTGGAAATTTTAAAAGCTCTCAGAGGAAGATCATTCTTCAAGGACTCTGAAAGCTGAGTTCAACAAACGCTTTCTTGCTTTACTTGGGAGAGAGAGCTGAGTGAAGGCCATTAAATGCAATGAGAGAAAAGGCAATTTGCATGATGAACCTACACATACACGAATGAGATTTTTACCAAACTTGTCTTTCATATTATGGATGTTATAGATACTCTATTTCAGAAGTACTGAAATTTTAAAACCTCTAAGATAAAGATGTTACTTTCATATATTGGCCGCCTGTCTTAAACAATATAGTTCATCATGATATGCTAGTGGGACCCTGACTAGAGTTTGAACTGCAGTCTATTAAAAGTCTCTTCTGAATATGACCCTTAACAGCCACAAGCTGTAGTTTCTCTGAAGCGTCAACTTTCTTTGAGTTGATCATAACAATAATCTGCACCACCTGTAGTGATTGTTCAAACGCTCTCCTAAGAAAATGCTCTGATGGCTACTGGCAAAGGTCATTGAGCAGGAGTGTTTTGTATTTCCATCGGGAAGGGAGGCTCAGTGCAGGCAATGAACGACAAAGAGGAAAAGGCACTTTACCATATGATCCTAAAAAGCTAAAAGGAAGAATTTTTCTCCACAGGGTACATTCCTGAAATGGATGTTATTGATATTCGCTCCCCACTGCAGTGAAAAGTTGAAAAGCTCTCAGAGGGAGAGCATCCTTAAAGATACTTCCAGGCTGAGTTCAGCAAACATTTTTTACCTGACTTGGGAGAAAGAGCACGGATGAAGATTATTTACTGCAATGTTGGAAAAGGCAATTTTAAGAATAGTCCTATACAGATACACGCAAAAGATTTTCTCGACACCTGAATTTCAATTGACGGATGCTATAGAGACACTTTGCCAGCTGTACTGACATTTGAAAACCACTCATATGAAGATGTTACTTACAGATATTGGCCAACTGTGATAAGCAATAGTGTTCATCATGATACGTTACTGAGAACCTGAATGCAGATTGAACTGCAGTGTAGTGAAAGTATCTTCTCAAGATGATCTCAAACAGCTACAAGCAGAGTTTCTCTGAAGAGTCCACTTTCCTTGAATGTAGGGTAATGATAATCTGCACCACATGTAGTGATAGTTTGAAAGCTCTCCTAGGAGTGTTTCAAAGAGTTACTGGTCAACTTCGTTGAGCAGTGGTATTTTGTCTTTCCTGTGGGAAGGAAGCCTCAGTGCAGGACATGAACTACAAAGAGGAAAAGGCACTTTACTATGTGATCCAAAAAACTAAAAGGAAGACTTTACCACCACACAGTATGTTCCTGGAATGGATGTTATAGATATTCTCTCCCAACTACAATGGAAAGTTTAAAAGCTCTTAGAGGAAGGTGCTCTTTAAAGATACTTGCAAGCAAGTTCAGCAAGGACTTTCTGGCATTACAAGGAGAGAATTCCTATGTGTAGGTCGTTAACAGCAATGATGTAAAAGGCAATTTTCAGGATAATCTTACACAGATATAAACAAGAGATTGTCTCCAAAGTGGAATTTCATTTTATGGATGTTACATATACTGTCTCCCAGCCGTACTGAAATTTTAAAACCTCTCCAATGAGGATGTTACTAACAGATATTCGTCACCTGTGTTGAACAATAGTGTTCGTCATGACATGCTAGTGAGACCCTGAACGCAGATTGAACTGCAGTGTATTTGAAGCCACTTATGAAGATGACCCTAAACAGTTACAAGCAGAAGTTATCTTCACGGTGTACTTTCATTAAATGGATGTGATAGAGCTTTTTCTGAGCTGTGGTGAAAAGTGTATACTCTCATGGGAGGTTGTTCCTAATAGCTACTGGCAGAGTAGGTTTAGCAGTGGTGTTTTTCTTTACATCGGGGAGGAAGCCTGAGGGCAGGCAATGAAATTCAAAGATGAGAATGCAATTGACAATATGATCCAAAGAAGCTAAAAGCAAGTGTTTTCCTCCACAGAGTACTTCCATGGAATGGATGTAATGAATAGGTTCTCCTAGCTTCAGTGAAAAGTTTACAAGCTCTCAGAGGAAGATCGTCCTTAAGGATCCTGCAAGGCGAGTTAAGAAACACTTTCTTGCATTACATGGGATAGAGAGCTTGAGCGAAGGTCGTTAACTGCAGTGATTTAAAGGCAATATGCAGGCTGATCCCATAAACAGACAAGCCACAGATTTTCTGCATATTTCACTTTCATTTTATGGATGTTATAGATACGCTATCCCAGCTGTACCGAAATTTTAAAACATCTCAGATGAAGATGCTACTTACAGATATAGGCCACATGTGTTATGCTATAATGTTTGTCATGATATATTCATGAGAGCCTGAAAGTGGATTGAACTCTAGTGTATTAAATATCTCTTCTCAAGATGATCCTAAACAGCTACTATCAGGAGTTTCTCTGAAGATTCAACTTGAATGGAATGGATGTTAAATATAATCAGCAAAACCTGTAGTAATACTTTGAAATCTCTCATACGAAGAGGTTCCTTACAGCTACTGACAAAGTTGGTTGAGCAGTGGTGTTTTGTCTCTATATAGTGAAGGAAACATCATTGCAGGCAATGAACAGCAAAGAGGAAAAGACAATTTACCATATGATCCTACTACCTAAAAGGATGACTTTTTCTGCACAGAGTATGTTCACGGAATGGATGTTGGAGATATTCTCTCCCAGATGCAGTGAAATGTTTAATAGATCTCAGAGGAAAATCCTCCTCAGAGATACTTGTATGGTGAGTTCAGCAAATATTTTCTTGCATGTCTTGGGAGAGAGAGCCTGAGTGAAGGTCGTTAACTGCAAAGAGAGAAAAGGCAATGTGCAAGAAGATTATATATAGATGCAAGGATGAGATTTTCTCCACACGTGACTTTCATTTTATGGATGTTATAGATACTCTCCTCTAGCTGCAGTGAAACTGAAAAACCCCTCATATGAAGATGTAACCTATGATATTGGCCACCTGTGTTAATCAATAGTGTTCATCATAATATGCTACTCAGACCCCGAATGCAGATTGAACTGCAGTAATTAAAAGACTCTTCTCAAGATGATCCTAAACACCTACAAGCAGGACTTGCTCTGAACAGTCAACTTTTATTGAATGGATGATAATGATCATCTGCACCACCTATAGTGATAGTTGGAAAGCTGTCATAGGACGTTGTTCCTAACAGCTACTTTCAAACTTGTTTGAGCAGTGGTGAGTTGTCTTTTGGTTGGGAAGAGCCTCAGTGCAGGCAATGAGCGCCAAAGAGGTAAAGACACTTTAATATATCCTAAAATGTTAACTTTAAGAGTTTCTCACCACAGAGTAGGTTCATAGAATGGATGTTAGAGTAATACTCGCCCCACTGCAGTGGAAAGTCTAAAAGCTCTCAGAGGCAGATCCTCCTGTAAAGTACTTGGAAGAAGATGTCAGCAAGAACTTTCTTGCTTTACATGGGGAAGAATTCCTGATTGAAGGTGGTTAACTGCAATGTTGATAAAGGCAATTATCAGGATAGTCGTATACAGATAGAAGCAAGAAATTTTATAGATACTGGACTTTCGTTTTATGGATGTTATAGATACACTCTCCCAGGGTTACTGAAATTTTAAATCCTCTCATATGAAGATGTTACTATCAGATACTGGCAAGCTGTGATAAGCAATAATGGTCATCATGATATGCTAGCGAGACCATGAATACAGATTGAACTGCAGTGTAGTTAAAGCCACTTAATAACATGAGCATAAACATTTACTAGAGGAGGTTTTCTTCATGGTGTACTTTCATTGAATGGATGTGATACAGCTTCTTTCCGAGCTGTGGTGTAAAGTGCAAACTATCCTAGGAAGGTGTTCCCAACAGCCATTGGCAAAGTAGGTTTAGCAGGGGTGTTTTCTTTTATATCAGGAAGGAAGCCTGAGTGCATGCAATCAACTGCAAAGATGAAAGGCACTTTACAATATGATCCTAAAAAGCTAAAAGGAAGTGTTTTCCTCCACAGATAACTTACATGAAATGTATGTTACAGATACTCTCTTGCAGCTGCAGTGCAAGTTTACAAGCTCTCAGAGGAGGATCCTGCTTAAAGCTCCTTGCCAGCTGAGTTCAGCAAGTAGTTTCTTGCATTACATAGGAGAGAGAGCCAGAGTGAGGGTCGTTAACTACAATGAGGGAAAAGGCAATTTGCAGGAGGATCCTATAGACATACCAGCCAGAGATTTTCTGCACACTTGACTTTCATTTTATGGATGTTACAGATACTTTCTCCCAGCTGTAGTGACAAGTTTAAAAGCCCTCCAAGGAAGAGCTGACTTACAGCTACAGGGCTCTTGGGTTCAGAAAGGGTGTTCTTTCATTATATTTGAGGGAAAGCCTGATTGCAGGCCATGAAAATCAATGATTGAAAAGTTCACTCATCAAGATGATCCTCAAGAATTAAAATCAGTGTTTTTCCACCGTGTATGTTATTTCAATGGATGTTATAGGTACTTTCTCCCAGCAGTAGTGAAATGGATCAAAGCTGTCATGGGAAGATCTTACTTACAGCTAATGGCAACCTTGCTCAGTAAGAACAATCTCTCCTATATTGTGAGAGAGAGCCTGAGTAAATGTCGTGAGCTGCAATGTTTGAAAAAGTACTTTTCAGTGCAGATACTAAACAGGTACAAGCAAGAGTTTTTCTCCACACTGTGCTTTTCACAAATGGATATTGGAGATATTCTCTTCCTTGTGTAGTGGAAAGTTTAAGCCCTTTCATAGGAAGATGCTCCCTAACAGCTACTGGCAAACCAAGCTCAACAAGCACATTCTTTCGTTCCATGTAAGAGAAAGCCTGAATGAAACATGCACACTGCAACCTTTGAAAAGGGACTTTTCAAGACGATCACAAAGAGATAAAAAAAGGAGTTTTTCTTCACACTGTACTTTCATTGAATGGATGTTACAGATAAGCTGTACCAGTTGTAGTGAAAAGTATAAAATGTCGCATTAGAGTATGTTCCCTACAGCTATTGGCAAGCTGAGTTCAGCAGAAGTGCTCTTTCAATACATTGGATAGAAAACTGAGTGTAGACTATTAACAGCATATTTGTGATATCAGTCATGTGTCCTTAGTAAGATTACTCATATATTTATGTGTGACACCACTCCCACTGCTATCTGTGACATCAGTGACATGTAACTTGTAACATCACACCCATTGTGTTCATGTGATATCGCACCCGATGTTATGCGTCATGTGACACACTTGTTTATGGGTGACATCATACCCCTTGTATGTGTGACAACATCCTCCTTGTGTGTCACATCTCATCAATGGTAAGTGACATCAACCTTGTCATATGATATCAAACCATTAGTATGTGTGGTGTCACTCCCAGTATTATGTATGACATCACACCAATTGAGTGTGGCATCACTCTGATAGTGTTTGACATCACTCCAACGGTGTGTTACATGGCTAACATTTTGTGTCTGACATCACTCCTATCGTTATGTGTGACATCACACCCATTTTGGGACATCACACACTTTGAGTAGGATAAAACTAGGTTAGCCTGTCACATCTCTCAAATTGTGTGATATCACTGCCGTTGTGTGAGGGCAGTCATATTGTTAACTTTGATATGATATCCACAATTTTGTATGAAATCACTCCCAGATTTCTGTGAAGTCTCGCACATTTTACTCTGACTTATATCCCTATTGTGTGTTTTATGTAACTGTCATTGTTATGTATGAATTCACACTCATTTTCCTTATAAATACCACTCCAAATGTCCATGACAGCACCAGCTTGGTGTGTGCTTTCACACACTTTGTGTGTCTGACCTCACTCAATATCTGTATGACATCACTCCAATGGTGTATGTGTGATAGTGTTCACATTTGTGTGTAAAAACACACACATTGATATGTCTGACAACATTCACATTTTTGTGACATAATTCACATTTTTATGTATGACATCACACCTATTGTGTGTGTGTGACAACATTCACATATGTTGACATCACACCGATTGTGTGTGACATCACTCGAATTTACCATATGAAATGGCTATTGTTTAGTGTCATGTCACTCCCAATATTTTGTGTGATGTCACATTAATTCTCGAGGACATCACTCTACTATTGTTGTGACATCACTCCCATGGTGTTTCTGTGACTTCACTCATATATTTTGGGTGACATCTTTCTGTTATGTGTGATATCACATTTGTTGTGTTGTATGACATCAGACCAATAGTGTGACATCACTCCCACATATGTGTGACATCAGTCACATGTCCTTTGTGATATTACTCACATGTTTATGTGTGACCTCAGTCTCATTATGTGTGGCATCACATCAATAATGTGACATTACATCCGCTATATGTGACATCAGTGACATGTCCCTAGTGACATAACTCACATTTTAAAGGGTGACATCACTCCCATTGTGTGCATGTGATATCACTCCCACTATTTTGCGTGGCGTGACCACATGCTTCTTGGTGACATCACATCAATTGTTTGAGTGTGACAACATCCTCATTGTGTGTCACACCACAACATTTGTGTGTGACATTAACCTTAATTCCCGTATGATATATCAACCATTATTATGTGTGGTGTCACTCCCAGTATTATGAATGACATCATACCAATTGAGTGTGGCATCACTCTGATAGTGTTGATATCATTCCAATTGAGTGTGACGTGGATCACATTTTGTGTCTGACATCATTCCAATTGTTATATGGGACATCACACCCATTTTGGGACATCACACAACATGAGTGTGCTAACAATAGGATAGACGGTCACATCTCTCAAATTGTGTAATATCACTGCCATTGTGTGTGATGACATTCATATTCTTAACTGTGATGTGACACCCCCTGTTATGTATGAGGTCACTTCCAGGATTCTGTGAAACCTCACATTTTACTCTGACATATTGCACTGGTGTGTTTTGTGTAACTCTCATTGTTATGTGTGAATATTCACTCATTTTCCTTAGACACACCACTCCCGTTGTCTGTGACATCACCAGGTCGGTGTGAGCCTTCACACACATTGTGTGTCTGACATCACACCAATGGTGTACTTGTGACAGGGCTCACATTTGTGATTGAAAATATACCCAATGTTATGTTTGACACCATTCACTTTTTTGTGACATAAGACAACATACTTTTTTATGTATGATATCACACCTATTATGAGCGTGACAACATTCTCAGATGTTGACATCACACCAATTGTGTGTGACATGAATGCAATTTGGCATATGAAATCGCTACTGTTACGTGTGATGTTACTCCTAATATTCTGTGTGACGTCACACTAATTCTTGAGGACATCACTCTACTACTGTTGTGCCATCACTCTCATGGTGTTTCTGTGACTTCACTCATATATTTGGAGTGAAATCTCTCTGTTATTTGAGACAACATTCCTGTTGTTTTTATGACATCACACCAATAGTGTGACATCATTGACACACGTGTGACGTCAATCACGAGTCCTCTGCTGTATTACTCACCTGTTTCTGTGTGACATCACTCACATTATGTGTGACATCATATGAATTGTGTGACAACACTCTCACTGCTATGTGTGACATTGTCGTGTCCCTTTCGACACAACTCACCTTTTATAGTGTGACATCAATCCCACTGTGTGCATGGGATACCACTCCCATTGTTATGCGTGACATGACACACGGTTATGTGTGACACCACACCACTTTTTGTGTGTGACAACATCCTCATCTTGTGTCACATCACATCAATTGTGTGTGACACCAACCTTAATTAGGATATGATATCCCAACTGTTGTTATGTTGTTGTCACTCCCAGTATTATGTATGACATCACACCAATTGAGTGTGGCATCACTCTGATAGTGTGTTTGACATCACTCCAACGTTGTGCTTGCAACATCATTCACATTTTGTGTGCGACATCACTGCAATTGTTATGTGTGACATCACTCCCTTTTTTGGACATCACAAACCTTAATTGTGGTAACACTAGGATAGCCAGTCACATCTCACAAATTGTGTGATAACACTCCCATTGCATGTGACGGCAGTCATATTGTTCAGTGTGATGTGACATCTACTCTTATGTACGAAATACAACCTAGGTGTCTGTGAAATCTCTCACATTTTACTCTGACTTAAATCCCACATGTGTGTATTGTGTAACTCTCATTATATGTGAATTCACACTCATTTTCCTGAGAGGCACCACCCTTATTGTCTGTGACTTCACCAGGTTGGTGTGTGTCTTCACACACATTGTGTGTCTGACATCACTCAATGTGTGTGTGACATCACACCAATGGTGTATGTGTGATAAGACTCACATTTGTGTGTGAAAACACACCCATTGATGTGTGTGACACCATTCACCTTTTTTGTGACATAATTCACATTTTTATGTATGACATCACACCTATTGTGTGTGACAACTTTCACATATGTTGAAATCAAACCAATTGTGTGTGGGTTAGGGTTAGTGTTAGCATTAGCTTTAGAGTTTTGGTTAGGGTTAAGGTTAGGGATAGGGCTAGGGTTAGGGTTAGGGCTAGGGCTGGGTCTAAGGATAGGGTTAGGTTTAGCACTAGGCTTATTAACCCTAGGGATAGGGTTAGGGTTATGGCTAAGGTTATGCTTGCAGGTAGGGTTAGGTCTAGGGTTATGTTTAGGTTTAGGGTTAAGGCTAGGGTGAGGGCTAGGTTTAGGGTTATTGCCAGGGTTATGGATAGTTCTAGGGTGTGGGTTAGGGCTATGATTAGGGTTAGGTTTAGTGTTAGGTTTAGGGCTAGGGTTAGTGTTAGGGTTAGGGTTAGGGTTAGGGTGAGGGTGAGGGTTAGAGTTAGGGTTAGTACTAGGGCTAGGCTTATGGTTAAGTTTAGTGTTATGGTTAGGGTTAGGGTAAGGGTTATGGCTGGGGTTATGTCCAGGGCTAGGATTAGGATTAGGTTTAGTGCTAGGTTTAGGGCTAGGGCTACTGTTAGCTCTAGACTTAGAGTTAGGGCTAGTCTAGGGCTAGTGTTAGGTCTAGAGCTAAGGCTAGGCCTAGTGTTCTGGCTAGGGTTAGCCTTAGCTTTACAGTTATGGTTAGGGCTTGGTCTAGGTCTAGGTATAGGGCTAGAATTAGGGCTAGGGTTAGAGTTAGGTTGAGGGCTATGGTTAAGGTTAAGTTTATGTTTAGGGTTAGTCTTAGTGTTGGGGTCAAGGTTAGGGTTCTTGTTAGTGTTCAGATTCAGGTTTGTGTTCGGATAAGGGTTTGGGTTTGTGTTTGGGTTCTGATTCGGTGAGGTTTAGGGTTAGGCTTATGAGTTAGGGTCAGTTTTAGGGTTAGAGTGAAGGTTAAAGTCAGGATTAGGATTAAGTCTGCGCTATGCTTAGAGTTAGGTTACAGATTAGGGTTAGGATTAGTGTTAGCTTTAAGGTTATGTTAATGATAGCGCTAGGGCTAGGCTTAGGGTTAGGTTTATGGATAGGATTTGGGTTAGCATTAGGATTAATACTTTGTTTAGGGTTAGGGTTACACATAGTGGTAGGTGTTGGTTTTGTGCTACAGTTCGGTTTAGTGTCAGTGTTATGGCTAGGGCTAGATTGAGCATTAGGGTTAGTGCCATGGTTCAGGTTAGGTCTAGGGTTAGGGTTAGAGTTATGTCTAGGTCTAGCGTTATGGTTAGGGCTATGGCTAGGATCACGGTTCGTTTTAGGGTCAGGGTTTGTGTTAGACTTAGTGGCAGGGGTACTGTTAGGTTTAGGCTTAACGGTTGGGCTATTAGTTGGGAATGGGAGAGATCGGTTTAGGGTCATGGTTAGGGTTAGGATTAGCATTAGTATTGTGGCTACGGTTAGGTATAAGGTTAGGGGTAGGGCCAGGGCTCGGGTTAGGACTGGGGTTAGACTTAGGGCTAGTGATAGTCTGTGGTTAGGGTTAGTCTTAGGGCTAGTGTAAGGGTCCGGTTTAGGGCTGGGTTAGAATTAGGTCTAGGACAAGTGTTAAGGTTAACGTTACACTTAAGGTTAGGATTTGGCATAGGCCTAGGTTTAGGCTTAGGGTTGTTTTAGGCTTAGGTTTGGGATATGGGTAGCGGATTTGGTTGGGGTTGGGGATAGGGTTACTGTTAAGGCTTGGGGTTGGGTTAGGAACAGAGTTCTGGTTTGTCTTAGGGCTAGGCTTAGGGCTAGGGCTAGGGTTAGGGTTAGGGTTATGCTTGGGATAGGTTTAGTGTTTGGGTGATGGTCAGGTGTATGGTTAGCATTAGGATTAGGTTTTAGGAAAGGCTTAGGTTTAGGTCTAGGGTTAGAGCTAAGTTTAGGTTTAGGGTTAGAGTTCAGTTAGGTTTATGGCTATGGTTAGCGTTAGGGCTAGGTTTAGTGCTAGGATGCTGGTTAGGGCTAGGGCTGGGGCTGGTTTTAGGCTTATGGCTATGGCTAGGATTAGGGTTAGTGTTAGGTTTAAAGTTGCGTGCGTTAGAGTTTGGGTTATGGGTAGGGTTAGGGTTAACTTTAGGTTTATGTGTAAGGTTAGTTTTATATTTAGGGTAATCGTGAGTCAGGCCCCATGGCTTAGCAGTTAAGTGCAGAGGATCCGCTGTTGGCGACCCAGCTTTGTATCCCAGTTGCACAATGACATACCGCATTTCTGGCCATGCTGAGGCCGCATCCCATATACAGCAACTAGAAGGATGTGCAGCTATAACATCCAACTATCTACTGTGGTTTTGGGGGAAAAATAAGGTAAGTGTTAAGGTGACGGGTAGGAGTAGTGATAGAGTTAGGGGTAAGGTTAGAGTTGGGTTAGAGTTAGGGTTATGGTTGGGGTAGGGTTAGGGTTTGGGTTAGGGTTACTGTTAGTATTAGCATTAAGGTTAAGGCTAGGGCTAGGGTTATGGCTAGATTTAGGCTTAGGGTTAGGGTTAGCATTAGTGTTAAGGTTAGTGTTAGGCATAGGGTTAAGGTTAGCACTAGGTCTAGGGATAAGGCTAGGATTAGTGTTAGTTCTAGGGCTAGGTCTAGGGTTACTGTTAGGGTTAGAGTATGGGTTAATGTTAGGCTTAGGGTTAGGGTAAGGGTTAGGGTTAAGGCTATGTTTAGGGTTAGGCTTAGGTTTAGAGCTAGATTTATATCTGTGGTTGTGGTTAGGGTTAGGACTAGGGCTTGTGTTGGGGTTAGGGCTAGGGCTATGATTAGGTCATGGTTAGCATTAGGGTTAGGGCTACTGTTGGGTTAGAGTTAGGGTTAGAGTTGTGGTTAGGGTCAGGTCTACGGCTAGGGTAGAAGTTAAGCCTATGGCTAGGGTTATGGTTAGTTTTATGGTTATAATTACGGTTTTGGTTAGAGGTAGGTCTTGGATTAGGCTCAGGTCTCTGTCTAGGGTTTGGGTTAGCCTTAGGTCTATGGCTAGGTTTAGGGTCAGGGTTAGGTTTAGGGTTAGTACTAGAGCTACTTTTAGTTTTATGTTTAGGGGAAGGGTTAGAGTTACAGCTAGGTTTAGGGTATGGTTAAGGTTAGGGCTAGGGTTAAGGTTCGATCTATGGTTATGGTTAAGGTTATGGGTGTGTTAGGTTTAGATTTAGTGCTAGATTTACGGGGAGGTCTAGCGTTAAGGTTACTCTTAAGACAAGGGTTAGGGTAAGGGCTAGGTTTAGGCCTTGGATTAGTCTTAGGTTTAAGCTTAAGGTTTGGGTTAGGTTTATAGCTGCAGTTAGGATTAGGTCTAGAGTTAGTGCTACAGTTAGGATTAGGACTAAGGCTGGAAATCGGTTTAGGGTTAGGGTTAGGGCTAGGGTTCGGATTACTGTAGGGTTTGGGTTAGTTTGGGGCTAGGGTTAGGACTAGAGCTAGAGCTAGGGCTATCATTAGGGTTACGACTAAGTTAGGGATAGTGTTAGGGCTAGGGCTATGCTTAGGATAAAGGCCAGGGTTAGGATTAATGTTATGGTTATGGTTAGGGATTGTTTCGGTTTTCAGTTAAGGGTAGGGGTAAGGGTAGGGTAAGGGTTAGGTTAGGAATAGGGCTAGTAGAGTGGTAAGAGTTGGGTTAGGGTTAGAGTTAGAGGAGTGGTAGGCTTAGGGGTAGGGTGACGGTTGGGTTCGGGTTAACGTTACGATGAGTGTTAGGGCTGCTTGTAGCTGAGAGTTACCATTAGGACTAGAGTTAGGCTTAGGGCTAGGATTATGCTGAGGGCTAGGGTTGGGCCTAGCATTAAGAGTAGGGTTAAGTATAGAGCTAGGATTAGGGTTATGCTTAGCATTATGGGTAGGGGCAATTTTAGGGCTACAGCTAAGGTTAGTGGTAGGTTAGGGTTAATTTTGGGTTAGAGTTTGGGTTATGTATAGACTTAGGGTTAGTGTCAGGTTTAGGGCTAGTATCATGGTTAGGAGTAGGATTAGGACTAGGGTTAGGGTTAGGGTTTGGACTTGGGCTAGTGTTGGCATTAGGGTTAGGGCTAGGATTAGGGCAGAGTTAACATTAGGGTTAGGGTTAGTGTTGGGTTATGATTAGTGTTGGGTGATGGTTAGTGTTAGCGTTAGGGTCACCTCTAGGCTAGGGTTAGGGTTAGGCCTAGAGCTAAAATTAGAGTTAGGATAAGTTTTAGGTTTAGAGTTAGTCCTAGAGCTAGGGTTAAGTTTACTTTTAATGGTAGAGTTATTGTTAGAGGTAAGTTTAGTTTAGGGGCAGGGCTAGGGCAATTGCTGGGGCTCGGTTTTTGTTAGGGACAGAGTTACAGGTAGTGTTAGTGATGAAACTAAGGTTAGGGCTGTGGCTTAGTCTAGGATAAGTGTTAGGGTCAAGGTTAGCCTAGAGCTGAGTTAGAGTTAGGGTTAATGTTAGGCTTAGGGGAATGGGTAGGATTGGAGTTAGAGATGGTTTAGGATTAGGTTTAGGAGTAGTTTTAGGGTTAGGGTTAGTGATAGGGCTAGTGTTAGGGTTACTGTTAGAGCCAGGGCTATGTACAGGGTTAGGGTTAGCGTTAGTGCTAGAACTAGGTCTAGATATATGATTAGGGTTAGTGTTTGGGTTAGAGCTAGGGTTAGTGTTAGGGTTCGAGTTATGGCTAGTGTTAGGGCTAAGTTTAGGGTCACATCTAGAGCTAAGATTTGTGTTGGGTTAGGGCTAGCGTTGAGGGTTAGGGTTAGGGATATGGTTAGGGTTATAGTCAGGTGTAAGGGTAGAGTTTGACATAGGGTAGTGTTAGGGTTTGTGTTAGGGTTAGGACTAGTTTTAGTCTTAAAGGTAGGGCTAGGGCTAGGGATAGAGTTAAGGTTAGTGTTAGGGTTAGTGTTAGGACTAGCACTAGCGTGAGGGTAGGGCTAGCGCTAGAATTAAGGTAAGATTTGGAGTTATAGTAGGGTAAGGATTTGGTTTATGGTTAGGTGTAGTGCAGCGTCACCGTTAGGGCTAGTTTTAGGGTTAAGGGTAAGGTTAGTGTTAGGGCTATGGTGATGGGTTTATAATGGGGAATTGAGATGGCTTTTTACTGTTTGGTTAGGTTCAGGGTTAGCATTAGTGTTTGTGCTAGGGTTATAGATAGTGTTAATGTTAGGGTTAAGGTTAGGGCCATGGCTAGAGTTAAGGATAGGTCTAGATTGAGGGCTAAGGCTAGGCCTGTGTTTAGGTTTAGGACTAGGACTATGGTTAATTTCATGTGTAGGGCTGGTTTAGTGTTATGTCTAGGGCAATGGTTAACGTTAACATTACAGATGAGGTTAGAGCTTGGGTTAGGGTTATGGCTAGGGTTATGGTTACTGTGAGCGATAGTGTTAGGCTTAGGGTTAGGTTTAGGGTTAGGCTTGGGTTAGGGTTGGGTTAGTGTGAGAGGGCTCAGGGTGGCGATGGAGTGTTAGTGCAATGGTTAAGGTAGGACTATGGTTAGTGCTAGGTTTAGTGTTAGGTTTAGGGCTAGGGTTAGTGCTAGGTCAGGTTTAGGGCTAGGGCTGTTGTTAGTTTTATGTTTAGGGCTATGGCTAGGATTAAGGAATGGGTACGAATGGGTTAGGGTTAACGTTAGGGGTAGCGTTAGGGGTAGAGCTGAGTTAGAGTTCGCATTAGGTTTAGGGGTAAGGGTAGGGGTGGGGTGGTTAGCGGTCGGTTTGAATTAGGGTTAGGTTTAGACTTAGTAGGTGTAGGTGCAGGACTTGGATTAGTGTTAGGGTAAGGTTTAGGGTTAAGGTTAGGTTTGGTACAGAGTTAATGTTAGTTTTATGGTTAACGTTAGGGTCATGTTTCGGGTTAAGCTTGCGTTAGGGTTAGGTTTAAGCTTAGGGTTTGGATTAGGATTAGGGGAGGTGTAGGTGTATGGGTAGAGATAGGCTTAGGGTTAGGGTTTGTGTTAGTGCTGAGACTGGGGTTAAGGTTAGTGTTAGTCTTGGCTTAAGGTTAGGTTTAGCAGAGCGGTACTTGTAGGGATAGTGGTAGGGCTAATGTTAGTGTTAGGGTTAGGGGTAAGTTTAGGGCTAGGGCTAGGTTTAGGATTAGGACTGGGGCCAAGGATAGGATTATAGCTAGTGTTAGGAATAGTGTTATTATTAGGGATGGAGTTGGGGTTACGTTTGGTTTAGGGTTAGGGTTAGTTTTATGGTTATTGGTAGGGTTGGGGTTAGAGTTGCATTCGAGTTTGGCCTATGGTTATGGAGGGGTTAGGGTTTCGATTAAGGTTATGGTTAGGGGAGGAGTAGGTGTAGGGATAGGTTTAGGGTTAGTGTTCGGGTTAAGGTCAGTGGTAGTTGTAGGGATTGGGTTATGGTTACTTTTAGGGTTAGGGTTAGATTTAGGTTTACGGCTAGTGTTAGAGTTGGCACTAGGGTCTAGAGCCACAGTTAGGGTTAAGTGTAGGTTTATGGTTAGAGGTAGGTCTGGGCTAAAATTATGGTTAGGGTTTGGGTTTGTCTTAGGTTTAGGGTTAGGGTTAAGGCTGGGTCTATGGCTGGCTTTAGGGTTAGGGCTAGGGTTAGTGTTAGGGTTAGTGCTAGGTTTAGAGCAAGGGTTTGGGTTAGGGTTAATGCTAGGATTAGTTTGGGGATTAGATTTGTGGTTGGATTAAAGAGTTAATGTTAAGGTTCAGGGTAGTATCAGGTGTAGCCGTAGGGGTAGTGTTAGGGTTAGCGTTAGAGTTAGGGTGAGGGTTAGACTTAGGGGTAGGAGTTAGCTAAGATTTAGGGTTATGGTTACAGTTAGGCATAGGGTTACGGTTAGGTGTAGGTGTAGGTTTAGGGTTATGATTATGCTTAAGATTAGTGTTAGTGTTATCACTAGGGATTGGGTTATTGTTAGGCTTAAGTTAGGGTTAGGGTTACAGTTAGGTTTGGGTTTAGGGTTGAGTTAGTGTTAGGGTTGGTGTTACCTTAAGTCTTAGGGTCTGGATAAAAAGTGTTTTAGGGATAGGGTTAGGGTTACAGTTAAGGTTAGGGGTAGTGATACTGTTAGCTGTGGGAATTACATTAAGATTAACATTAGGGCTAGGGCTAGAGTTAGGGCTGTGGTTAAGTTTATGGCTAAGGCTTGGTCTAGGGCTTAGACTAGGGTTAGCTTCAGTTTTACTGTTAAGTTTAGTGTCAGATTTAGGACAAGGCATAGGGCTGCATTAGTGTTAGTGATCGGGGTTGGGCTAAGTTTTAGGCCCAGTTTTAGGGTTAGGGTTACAGTTAAAGTTCGGTCTAGGGCTGGGGCTCGTTTTAGGATTATGGATAACATTAGGGTTAGTGTTAAGGCTAGGGACAGTGTTAGGGGTCAGGTGAGGACAAGGATTAGGGTTAGGGTTGGGGTTGGGTTTAAGGCTAGGGTTAGTTCAAGACTTGGGTCAAGGTTAGAGTTAGCGTTATGGTTAGAAGTAGATTTAGGTTTAGGGTAAGGGTTATGGTTAGGGTTAGGGTTAGTGTTAGGGTTAGGTTTATGGCTATGGCGAGGGTTAGGGATAGGTTTAGTGTTAGTTTTAGGTTTATGGCTATGGTTAGGTTTAGAGCTACGCATTTGTTTAGGGTTCGTCACAGCGGTAAGGTTAGGGTTAGGTTTAGGGTTACATAAAATGGTACAGTTACAGTTAGCATAAGTTTTAAGATTAGAGGTAGGCGTAAGGATAGGGGTGAGGTTGGATTAGGGTTATGGTTATGGTTAGGTTTTGGGTTAGGGTTCGTGTAATGGTTAATGTTAGGGCTAGGGACAGGGTTAGGTTTAGAGTTATGACTAGTGTTATATTTAGTGTTAGAACTAGGGCCATGGATAGGATTAGAACTTGGGGTAAGATTAGTGTTAGAGTTAGCATTAGGGTTGGGTTATGCTTGGTGTTACGGATATTGTTGCGGTAGTGGTAGGTGTTTGGTTAGGTTTAGGTTTAGGGAAGGGGTTGGTGTAGGGGAACGGTTAGGGTTAAAGATAAGGTTAGGCCTAGAGCTAGGGTGAGAATTAAGGTTCACATTAGGGTTAGGGTTCAAGTTAGAGTTAGGTTTGGTTAAGGTTAGGGGTAGGGTTAGGGTTAGTGTTGGGTTAGGTTTAGGGGTGGGGTAGTAGTAAGTGTAGGTGTTAGGTTAGTGTTTGGCTTAGGGTTAGGGTCAGGGTTAGGGTTAGGGTTATGGTGAGAGTTAGGGGTAGGTTTAGTGTTAGAGTTAGCATTAGGGCTAGAGTTCAGGTTAGGGCAAGGCTAGGTTAGGGCTGATAATAGGCCTAGATTTATGGATAGGTTTAGGACTAGGGTTAGGGTGGGTTAGTAGAAGGGTTTGGGTTAGGGGTTGTTTTAGATCTACGGTTAATGTTAGTGTTGCGTTAGAGTTATAGTTAAGCTTAGTGTTTTGTTTAGGGCTAGGGTTTGTGTTAAGGCTAGTCTTATGTCTATGCTTAGTGTTAGGGTTAGGACTAGGGCTATTGTTGTGTTTAGGGCTATGGTTATGGTTAGCCTTAGTGTTAATACTAAGTTTAGGGATAGTGATAGTGTTAGAGTTAACGTTAGGGCCAGGGTTATGGAAAGGGCTAGGGTTATCATTAGGGCTAAACCTAGGTCTATAGTTATGGTTAGGTTTAGAATTTGGCCTAGAGCTAGGGTTAGAGTTATGGATATGGTCATGTCTGGGGCTAAGTTTAGGGTCAGGTCTGGGGCTTGGATTTGTGTTAGGGTTAGGGCTTGTGTGCAGTGCTACGGTTAGGTGTAGGGTTAAATCTAGTGCTAGGTTTAGGTTTATGGTTAGTGCTAGCTTTAGGGTTAGTGTTATGTGTAGTGCTAGCATTTTGGTTAAACCTAGTGTTAGACTTAGCAATTTGGTTAGGCTTAGGGCTGATATTAGGGTTAAGGTTAGGTTTAAGAGTAGGTTTAGTGTTAAGGTTACCATTATGTTTAGTGTTTAGGTTTGGCTTAGGGTTAGGAATAGGCTTAGGGTTAAGGAAAGAGTTTGTGTTAGGAGTCTGTCCAAGATTACGGTTAGAGTTATGGTTGGGTTAGACTAAGTGTTAGTGTTAGGGTTAGGTTTAGGGCTATGACTAGGGTCTGGGGTAGTGGTAAGTGTTGGCTTAGGGATATGGTTATGGTAGGGCTAGGGTTTGTGTTAGGTTTAGGGTTAAGCTTAGGGATAGGGTTTGGGCTCGAGCCAGGTTTAGGGTTAGGGCTAACATTAGGTCTCTGTTAAGTGTTATTTTAAGGCTATGGGTAACATTACAGTAGGATTAGGGTTAGGGCTTTGGGTAGGCTTAGGCTAAGTGTTTGGGTTAAGAGTAGGGGTAGGGATAAGGTCACCGTTAGGGTTAGGTTTAGGGTTAACGTTAGGGGTAATGTTAGGTGTGGGTGATGTCTAGTCTTAGTGTTATGGTTAATATTAGTGTTTGTGTTAGCGTTAGGGTTCTGCATATGATTAGTGTTAGGGGTAGGGTTAGGCTTAGGCTTCGGATTGGATTAGGGTTAGGGTTAGGGTTTGTGTAGGGTTAGAGTTTGTTTATGGAGAGAAGGAGGGGTAGGGTTGGGGTTAAGGCTACGTACAGTTTAGGGTTAGGATTAGGGTTCAGGTTAAGGTTAGGGTTAGGGTTAATGTTAGGCTTAGGGTTCAGATTAGGGTTTGTGTACTGTTTTGGTTTAGGATTCCAAACAGCAATCTTTGCCAAATGTATTTTAGGTATTATGTGATCCTTACTCGCTGGAGGGAATGGAGATGGGGTATGAGTTTATTTCCAGGAATGGGTGTTAGACATGATTTGGCTCAGCTCTACTCTGGATTCCCTGTCCTATACAAACCTGTTCCCACGTTTAAGGATAGGGTTAGGGTTAGGTTTTGGTTATGGTTAGAGTTAGTTTTATAGAGAGAAGGAGGGGTAGGGTTGGGGTTAGGGTTGCGTTAGGCTTGGATTTAAGATTAGGGATAAGGATAATGTTTGGGTTAGAGTTACGGTGAGGGTTAGGTTTAGGGTTAGGGCTATGGTTGTATTAGTGTTAGGGTTATTGTTAGGATTAAATTTAAGTTTAGTGTTAGCCTTAACGTTTAGAGTTAGTGTACTAGAGTTAGCATAGTGTTAAAGTTAGGGTTAAGATTTGGGTAAAGGCTACATTTAGACATAGAGTTAGGGTTATGGCTAGTGTAAGGTCTAGGTTTTAGGGCTAGGGCTAGGATTAGTTTCAGCTGTAGGTTGGGTTAGGGCTAGATCTAGGGCAAGGGTTAGGATTAGGGTTACAGTTTGGGCTAGGTTTAGGGCTAAGGCTAGTGCCAGGGTTAGGGTTAAGTCTAGGACTAGGGTTAGTGTTAGGGATAGGGATAGGATTAGGCTTAGTGCTAATTCTTGAATTATTGTTATTGTTAATGTTAGTGTTTGGGTTGGAGTTGTGTTGTTGTAAGGGTCAGGTATAGGGTTAGTGGTAACTGTAGGTTTAGTGTAAAGGTAATTGTAGGTTTAGATTAAGGGTTAGGGTTAGGGATAAGGTTATGTCTAAGGTTATGGTTATGGTTAGGGTTAGTGTTAGGGTTAGGGTTAGGGCTATGGTGAGAATTAGGCTTCACATTCGGATTAATGTTAACATTAGTTTTAGGGCTAGGGTTGGGGTTTGTATCATGAACCCTAACCCAACTTTAGCTCTAACCCTAAACCTACCCCAAGCACTAAAACTCCCCCTAGCCCTAACCTTAATCATATACACACCAACTGTAACTGTAACCCTAAGCCAACTCTAACCGTAACTTAAAACCTAGTCCTAGCCCTAGCCCTAACAGTAACCCTAACACTAGCATAACCCTAACTCTAACCCTAGTGTTAACCCAAACAAAAACCCTACGCCTATTCCTACACTTTCCATTGTCCCCACCCTAAGGCACACACGACACTAACGTCAGACATAACCTTAATCATACACCTAGCCCTAACATCAAAACCTGCCCCATCCCAAACCGTAAAAATGAATCTAGTTATAAACCTAAAGAGAAACCTAACTCTAAATGTAATAACTAAACTTAGCCTTAAACCTAGCCCTAATGAAAACTCTTGCCATAACACTAACACTATCACTACACCTACTCCTAGTTCTCACCACAACACTACATGTAATCCAACACTAACCCTATCCGTAGCCCTTGCTGTAGCCCTAAACCTGTCCTAACACAAACACCAGCCCATTCCTAATCATATCCTTACTGCTAAACCTAACCTTAACTGAAACACAAACCACCTCATCTAACTCTAAGAATGACCATAACATTAATCCTAGCCCTAGCCCTAAACATAACCCAGACCTAACCCTAACCTTAACCCTAACCCTAACCCTAACCTTAACCCTACCCCTACCACTAATCCTAACCCTAATCTGAACACTAACTCTAAGACTAAACATAACCCTAACCCTGACATGAACACTAACAGTAAACATAACCCAACCTAACCCTAACCTTTTAGCTACCCTAAGCATAAGCCGAACCCTAAACAAAACTCTAAACAGGGCTCCAAATTTAACCCTAACCGGAAGCCTAATCCAACGCTAAACATAAACCTAATCTTATCCTGACCCGAAACCTAAACCTTACCCTAATCAGAAGGCAAACCTCAAAATAAAGCTAAGCCTAAACCTCACAATAACCCTAATCCTAACCCTAACATGAACACAAATTGGAACCCTACCCCTAAACAGAACCCTAGACCTAAACCGAACCAGAACCCAACCCTACCCATAAAACTAACCCTAACACTAAGATGAACACTAACCCTAAACCTAACACGAATCCAAACCCTAACACTAACTCAAACGCTAACCTGAACCCTAACAATAAACCTAACCTGATACTGACACCAAACACTAACTATAACCCTAAAGCAAACACTAACCCTAACACTAAAACTAACGCTAACCCTAACCTGAACCAAAACATAACCCTAACTTGAACTCTAACCCAAAATCTAACCCTAACCCGAACACTAACCGTAACCATAACGCTAAGTCTAACATGAAAAATAACCCTAACCGTAACTCGAATCTGAATCCTAAACCTAACCCTAACTCGAACCCAAACCCAACTGAACCAAGCCCTATCCTTTATCCAAAACTAACCCCAACCCCAGCCCTAACCCTAAGCCTAAAGCTAACCTGAACTCTAACAATAACCTGAACCCCAATCTTAACCCAGACTCTAACCTGAACCTTAACCCTATCCCTGAAACTAACGCAAACACAAAGCCGAATCCGACCCTGACACTAACACCGTCAAAAACCCAAACCTTAACTCTAATCCTAATCCAAACACTAACTTCACCCTAAACCTTAACATAACCTTAAGAGTAACCCTAATCCTAACCGTCCCAACAAAGCAAAATATAACTCTAACACTAACCAGAAAATGAACTCGAACCCTAACCATAACCCTAACCCCAAAACAACCCTGACCTTAAACATAACCCTAAACACAACATGAAAATTAACCGTAACCATATCAGCAATCCTAGCCTGAACTGTAACCCTAAGCCTAAACCTAATCTTAGCCCGACTCTAACCCTAACCCTAACCAGAACACGAACCTGAACCCTAAGCCTAACCCTGACTCGAACACTAGCCCTAACACTAAAACTAAATATTACCCTAACCCGAAACCTATTGCTAAGCCTAACCATAACCTGAACTCTAAACGTATTTCTAACCCTAATTCTAACCCTAACCCTAATCCAAACCCAATGCTAACCCTAACTCTAACCCTAACCCTAGACCTAAATCAAACCCTAACGCTAACCATAACCCTAATCGGAAACCAAAACGTAAACCTAACCCTAACCCTAACCCAAACCCAACCCTAACCCTAACCCTAACCCTAACCCTAACAAGAAACCTAAAGCTAAAGCTCAGCATTTTTCGAACCTGAAAACTAATAATAACCCTAATCCGAATATTAACCCTAACCTCAGCCTAACCCAAATCCTAACACTAACCTGAATGCTAACCTGAATCCTAACCCTAACAAGAACCTGAAAACGAACCCGAACCCTAACCCAACCACAACCCTAAGCCTAAACTGATATCAAAACCAAGCCCTGACCCTGACATTAACCCGAAAACTAACACTAACACTACACCTAACCATAACCCTAAATCTAACTAGAACCCTAACACTAACCCCAACGCTAAACTGAACCTGACCACTGACCCTAACTCTAAGCCTAACCCTAAACTCTAAAGCTAACCCTACACGTAAAACAAATCTGTACCAAACCCAAACGCTAACACTAAACAGAACCATAACCCTAATGCTAACCATAACCCTAACCCCAATAGTAACAGAAACCCTAACACTTACACTAACCAGATGATAACCTTATGCTAACTGAACCCTAACCCTAACCTGAAATCTAACCCAAACCTGGCAATCAACCATAACACTAACGTCAACCCTAACCCTAACACTAACCTAAACTCAAACATACCATTAACGCGAATCATGACCCTATCCCTAAGCAGAACCATAAACCTAACCCTAACCAGAAACATATACCTAAATATAAACCTAACACTAACCGGAAAACTAAACCAAACCCTAAAACTGACAGTTACCGGAAACCAAACATAACACTAATGTAACACTAAGAGTACCCCAGGACATGGCTCTGGGGAGAAAAGCAGGAAGAAGGACATGTGTGACGCCTTCTGTTTGAGTGCAGAGGTGCCAGGCAGAGGGCGACAGGATGGCTGGATCGGCTCACCTGCTTTCTCCAAAGGAGGCGGGACAACCAGCCAAACATCCTACCTGGGCCAGGCCACTTCCAGAGGGGACAAGGTCAAGAGGACATAGCCCTGGGGATGGCTTCCAAGTCTCCTGGGGCATGTGCTGGGCCCCGTCAGAGGAGAAATCAGCCTGGCAACGGGTGTGTCAGAGGTGAGATCAGGAGACCCCTCACACCTGGGTCCCTGTCCTGCCCAGGCCTCACGAGGGAGGACGATGGTCGTGGCAGTGGCGAGTGGGGTGGGGCTGCCAGCTAGCCTGCCTCGGGATGTCCCGGGAGAGGGCGCCTGGGGATGGGCTGCCACTGGAGAGGCCTGAGGGACTGACCCAGCTCGAGGCAGTTGGTGGTAGAGAGAGAATCCCACTCCGCCCTTTCCCTTAAGTTTCTTATGCCTTGCCAAACCGTTTACAAGACAGGTTCACAAAAGAAAATCATACCGAACTGAAGAATATGAGTGCATGGGAGAAACCCGGGAAAATGAGTCTCTCCACACAAAGGCAGAGATTCTCATCTTGCATCCTCTCCTGGGCTTATGAGAAAGGAGGATATTGGGGGTGGGCATGTGGAAGTCAAGACTGGAAGAAGACAATTGTCATGCAGAGGGACACGTAATGTCTTGTCAGAACCGTTTCCCCTGCACCGGGGTCAGTTCCAGAAGGGACAACACAGAGGTGACCAGCAACCCGCCTCTCTGTGGTGGCGCTGGCCCCGGGCGGGCGTGGGGGTGGTAGGTGGAAGTGGGATGGCGTGTGAGTTGGTACCAGCGGTGGAGGCAGCGATTCAGAGGTCAGTGATCTCTCTTTCTCTCTCTCTCAATCTCTCTGTGTCTCTCTCTCTCTCTTCTCTCCCTCGGAGACCTGAGGAGAGAAAGATGGTGCGCGCTACCCACCTCGCCTACCTATCCCATGGTCCCTTCTTTCTCTGGCAGCTCTCGGAACCATGCAAGATTGGATTCAAGACCCTCAGGCCAAGGGTGCATGCTCGGCCACCCGAGACTAGGGCTGGCCTCAGGGGTCCTCAGTGAAGGCCCCATCCTCCAGCCAGGATCTGACAGGCTGGGGCGTCCCTCGGCGACTACCAGCTGCAGCTGAAGGAACCCTGCCCTTCTTGACTTGGCTGCAGCTGCAGTCTCCCTCACCTCCCCCAATTCCTCAGAGATCACAGGCCGCATCACTTCCTTGGAAGGGTGGGTCTGCCCAGGGTGGCCACAGTCAGACTGGGCTTCGAGCTCAAGGTTCTTCCTAGGCCAGTTGCTTTGTCCCAGGGCTCATTTCATTCTGGAAAGACAAAGCCGTGGCCTCACCCCACGCCTAGACTTGGCGACTGCAGCCAGGTTGAGGAAAGTCTCTGTGGAGACAAAAGGGCCGAGACAGGCATATGACAAAGCAGGAAGTGCGGCGCCAGCAGCCCATAGGCCTTTGGGAGCCTATGTCACACTGGGCAAGCCCTTCCAGGGACAGTTCCTAGCCTCTTCTCTGGCGTCGGGAAGGCCTGGCCTTCCTAGGGCCCAGGCCATGGTTCTGGGAAGAAATCCGATATGGAGGACACCCATGATGTCCTCTGCCTGAGGTCTCATGTGTCATGCCCAGGGTCACTGCATGTCTGGCTCAGCTTGCTTGCTTTCTCCAAAGCAGTCTGGTCAAACAGCCGAACCTGGCACCTGGGCCAGGCCCCTTCCGAGGGAACACGTTCCGTAGGATATAGCCCTGGGGACGTCTGCCAAGTTTCCTGGGGCATGTGCTGGGCCCCGTGAGAGGAGGAAGCAGCCTGGGAAGCGGTGTGCCAGACCAGCGATCAGGTGGCCTTGCACACCCAGGCTCCTGTTCTGGCCAGGAATCCAAAGGGAGGACGATGGTGTTGGCAGTGGTGAGAGGGGTGGGGCGGGCACTGAGCCTGCACTTGGATGCCCCGGGAAAGGGCACCGGGGGATGGGCTGCCCCTGGCTAGCTCTGAGAGACCGACCCAGAGAGGGGCTGTTGGGGGCAGAGAGAGAATCCCCCTCTGCCATTTCCCTTCAGGTTCTCATGGCTGGCCAAATCATTAACAAGACAGGTTCGCTGGCGCAAATCAGACCTAGCTGAAGAACATGTGTCCATGGGAGAAATGCAGGAAACTGTGTCTCTCCACACAATGGCAGAGATTCTCATCTTGCATCCTCTCCTGAGCTAATGACAAAGGTGGATGTCATGGGTGGGCCTGTGGGATGGGAGAGGGGAGGGAGACGATTGTCATGGAGAGGGACATGTAAAGGCTTGTCTGAAGAGTTTCCCCTGCACTGGGGTCAGGAACGGAAGGGAAGGTATGGAGGTGTCCAGCAACCGGCCTCTCTGTGGTGGGGATGGCCCCTGGGCAGGCGTGGGGGTGGTGGGTGCAATGGGATGGCTTGTAAGTAGGCACCAGCCAGCTGTGGAGGCAGCGACTCAGAGGTCATGGATCTCTCACTCTCTCCCTCTCTCTCCCCCCCTCGGGGACCTGAGGAAAGGAAGGTCGCGTGCCCTGCCCACCTCAACTATCTCCCCCGTGGGCCCTTCTTTCTCTGGCAGCTCTGGGACCCCTGAGAGCTTGGGTTCAGGCCCCCACACCCCCGCACAGGACAAGGGCGCATGCACGACTGGTGGGGCCTAGGGCTTGCCGCGTGGTTCCTCAGTGAAGGCACCACCCTGCAGCCAGGCTCTGACTGACAGGGGCAGACCTCTGGTGCCACACTGCTGCAACTGCTCCATCGCCGCTCTTCTGTACTTGGCTTCAGCTGTTGTTTCCCTCCCTTCCCCCACTCCCACTCCCACTCACATGGAAGACCGCTTCCCTTCCTTGGCAGCATTGCTCTGGGCCTGATGGCCACAGGCATACTGGGCTTCAAGCTCAAGGCTCTGCCTGGGCCAGCTGCTTCGTCCAGGGGTTCATTTCTTCCTGGAAATACAAAGCCATGGCCTCATCTCACGCCTGCGCTTTGCGACTGCTGCCAGGCCAGGTGTAGGAAAGGCTCTGTGGAGTCAGAAGTGCTGAGATAGGCAGATGGCACTGCAGGGCTAGGGATCCAGGGCCAAACTGGGCGAGCCCTTCCGGCGACATGTCCCAGCCTCCTCCCTGGACTCAGGAAGGCCTGGCCTTCCTGGTGTCCAGGCCACAGCTCTGGAGAGAAATCCGCAATGGAGGGCACACATGAGGTCCTCTGCCTGAGGTCTCAGGTGTCACGTCCAAAGCCACTCCAAGCCTGGCTCGGCTTGCCTGCTTTCTCCCAAGGAGGCTGGCCCACCAGCCGAACCTGGCACCTGGACCAGGCCCCTTCCAAGGTGACGAGTTCCGGAGGACATAGCCCTGGGGACGGCTGCCAAGTCTCCTGGGGCGTGTGCTGGGCCCCAGACAGAGGAAGAAGCTGCCTGGCAAACGGTGTGGCTGACCTGAGTTCTGGCGGCCTCCCACACCCGGGACCCTGTCCTGCCCAGGCCTCCTGAGGGAGGACGATGGTCGTGGCAGTGGAGAGAGGGGTGGCGCTGGCACCAAGCCTGCCCTTGGATGCTCCAGGAGAGGGCGCCGGGGGGTGGGCTGCCCCTGGCCAGGTCTGAGGGACCGACCCAGCTCGGGGCTGCCAGGGCAGAGAGAGAATCCCCCTCCACCCTTTCCCTGCAGGTTCTTACGGCTGGTCAAATCCTTAACAAGACAGGTTGGCTGGAGAAAATCAGACCCAGGTGAAGAACATGTTTCCATGGGAGAGAACAGGGAAATTGAGTCTCTCGCCACAATGGCAGAGTTTCTCATCTTGCATCCTCTCCTGCGCTAATGACAAAGGCGGAAGTCGTGGGTGGGCCTGTGGGATGGGAGAGGAGATCAAGACGATTGTCATGCACAGAGACGTGTAAAGGCTTGTCCGGCCCATTTCCCATGTACTGGGGTCAGGTCCAGAAGAAAAGTCACGAAGGTGACCAGGAACCGGCCTCTCTGTTGTGGGGCTGGCCCTGGGGCGGGCGTGGGGGTGGTGGGTGCAAGTGGGATGGCGGGTGAGTTGGCACCAGCCAGCGGTGGAGGCAGCGACTCAGACGTCATGGATCTCTCTCTCTCTCTCTCTCTCTCTTTCTCTCTGTCTCTTCCTTTCTCTCACTCTCTCTCCCTCTCTCTTTCTCCCTCTGGGATCTGAGAGGAGGAAGGTGGCACACCATGACCACCTCGCCCTACCTCCCCCACGGAACTTTCTTTCTCTGGCCGTTCTGGTAGCCCTGTGGGCTTGGGTTCAACCCCCCACACCTCCGCACAGGCCATGTGTGCATGCGCGACCCCCGGGTCTAGGGCTGGCCTCGGGGGTCCTCAATGAAGACCCTGCCCTCCCGCCAAGCTCTGACCGCTCCCTCCCCTCCCCCACTCCCACTCAGCTTGAAGCCCTCTTCCCTTCTTTGGAAGCATTGCTCTGGCCCTGATGGCCACAGGCGTACTGGGCTTCAACCTCAAGGCTCTGCCTGGAACAGCACCTTTTCCAGGGTCTCATTTCTTCCTGGAAAGACAAAGCCATGTCCTCACCCCACACCTGCACTTTGCGACTGCAGCCAGACCAGGTGTAGGAAAGTCTCTGTGGAGTCAGAAGGGCCAAGACAGGCAGATGGCACCACAGGGCTATGTAGACAGGGCCAAACTGGGCAAACCCTTCCGGCGACAGGTCCCAGCCCCCTCCCTGGAGTCTGGAAGGCCTGGCCTTCCTGGTGCCCAGACCATGGCTCTGAGGTGAAATCAGCCATGGAGGGCACGTGTGGGGCCCTCTGCCTGAGGTCGCAGGTGTCACGCCCATGGCCAATGCAAGCCTGGCTCGGCTTGCCTGCTTTCTCCAAAGGATGCTGGCCAACCAGCCGAAACTGGCACCTGGGCCAGGCCCATTCCAAGGGGACGACCTCTGGAGGACATAGCCCTGGGGACGGCTGCCAAGTCTCCTGGCGTGTCTGCTGGGCCCCTGTCAGAGGAGGAAGCAACCTGGCAAGCGCTGTGTCAGACGTGAGATCTGGCGAACTCCCACACCCGGGTCCCTGTCCTGCCCAGGCCTCCCGAGGGAGGACGATGGTCGTTGCAGTGGATAGTAGGGTGGGGCTGGTGCCGAGCCTGCCCTTGGATGCTCCGAGAGAGAGCGCCGGGGGATGAGCTGCCCCTAGCCAGGTCTGAGGGACCAAACAAACTCAGGGCTGCTGGGGACCAACCACAGCATGTCCACAGCCCTCTCTGCAGATACAGGCACCAGGCGAGCACCTACCATGGCTGATCCCATTAGTCCCTACAAATCACCATGAAATTTATCCCCCCCCACATTTCAGAAGAGAAAACTGAGGCTGAGAGAGATGTGGGGATTTGCCCAAGGTACACAGCTGGCAGAGGACAGAGTCACCACTGTGCTGAGGAGGGAGTGGCTACTCACCTAGTAAACAGCTGGTCCAGGACCCGGTGGGATGTGTCTGAGGCAGAGTAGTTGATCATGAAGGTGGTGAAACTCTAGATGTTCCTACTCAGGAAAGCTGGTGCAATGGAATCTGTCAGCCTCTCCATCATGCCTGCCTGGACGCCACGCATCATGCAGGTCTCATTTAAATTCACAGTGGACTCATCCTGACACGGGGGGAGAGGAGGAGGAACATACAGTCAGTGACATCATTGTGAACCGCCAGGAGGACTGAGGTGACATTCTACCCTCCTGTGTAGCTTGTGGGGAGGAGTGGAGGTCCAGATTCCTTTGGGAGTGGGACTTCGGGGCACTGTAGTGAGAAAATTCTGGGGCAGCGGGTACCAGGGGAATCTCATATTTGAGTCTGGATTCTAGTACTGCCTTGATCATCTCAGGGTCCTGGGTGTGAAGACACCTCTGCACCCACACTCACCTCAGAGCAGCCCTGGTCATTGATGGACTGGTGCACCTGTGTCTACTCCAGGGAGATGGCAAACTGGAAAGCATACACCAGCTCCTCGACCATCTCCTGGGTGCAGCTCTGCAGTGACAGTGCCCAGCAGTCAGGCCAGGAGGGATCAGGGGCCTGCCTGGACTTTGCCACAGTGGGAAACCCCACGACAGATCAGGCACAGAGGGGCATCTGCATACACTCCACCAGGGAAGGAATGCGAGGACACTTTGAGGGCCCAGCATTCGCATGCGGATAGAGGAGCTCCAGCACTCACCTTCCTCTCCTGCAGCCAAGATCTTGAGCATGAACATGACACACTGCCCGACTCCCACCATCTGGCTTCCTGCTCCTGCTCAGGTTGGATCCACCTCATCCCCATCTTCACTAACTCCACCTCCCACACACACATACATTGAGGGTCAAGGGGTGTGGGGCTGTCCTTTTGGGATCACAGTTCTGGCCTGACCTAGAGTGGTCTGCCCTGGCCTACACTGTTACCTCATGGTTCGTCCTGCTAAAAGGCCACACATATTCGAGGTGAGGGCTGAGCCAATGTCTAAAGCGACATAACACGCTCTCATTCTGGGCTTTCCGGGGGCCAGAGCCCCGGAAAGTCACGGGACAACACGAGAACATCCTGCCGTGTTGAGTGCCTCCACTCAAATGAACTGGACAAGAGGCTGTGATTAAAATGTGGGTGCCTGGTAACCAAAGTTCTAAGTTCTGTTGTGGGCTGTCACCAAGGAACTGAGGTCACTTCTTCAAGGTTCTATGACTTAGCCCCTTCCTTCAATGAGACCCATCCAAGTCCCCCGCTAGGCTGTTGGCTGCTCTCCCTCCTTGCCCGTGTCATCTCCATCACTGTACACAAATACCCATCACCACCCTCCCCACAGCTCCTTGGGAGTGGATCCAGGCCCCAGGTTTGAGGAGACAGAGCTGAGGTCAGACCTCTTTTTTCCTACCAGTTCTGTGTCCTGCAAAAGCTGCTGTGCCTCTCAAGATCTCCCCAGTCTCCCAAGCTGCACAATGAGGGTTGGGCTAAAAACAGCTTCCTAGAGACCTCTTCAGGTGTATATGTAATAATATGTACAACACCTGTGAGCTGGTGTCACATGTGTCTAATGAACACACTTAGAGATGGAGGAAGTACAAAGAGTAGGACATCACATAGAATACCAGTCAGAACCTCTCTGGGTCCCAGATGTGTGATCTTTGGTAAGTCACTGCCGCTCTGAGCCTCATTTTCAGGTCTATAGCCTGAAGGGGTGGAAATTAGAGGAAATTCAGACATTGTGATCCACTGGCATTAAGCCTTCCACAGTCCCCTGTTTTACTCAGAATCAGTCCTAAGAGCCTCATGTTGGCCTATGTGGTGGGATCCTCCACAATGTCCCCATTGAAGGTGTCTCCTGGAGTGCACATCCTTATGTCAGCACTAAGTGGTCAGTATCTGGCTTCTGAACAACAGAACACAGCCAAGGTGATGGGATGTCACTTCCAAGTTTTAATTACAAAACATCTGTCACTTCCAAATTACTGGTTTACTTAGGTTCCCTACTTACCTCCCTCCTTCTGTTTCCATCTCTCTCTCTCTATCTCTCACTCACTCGCTCTTACTCTCGCTCTTGCTCTCTATCAAATCACCAAAACTGGGAGAGCAAGTGCTGATGTTTTCAGTTGCACTATGTAGAGGTTCCATAGGAGAGAACTGAGGGAGTGTCCAGCCAACAGACAGACAGGAGCTCAGACTCTCAGTCCAAATGGATCCTGACAAAACCCATGTGAGTGATCTTGGGTGGGAATGGTCCCCCATTGGAGCCCTGTGGAGACCACAGCCCCTGCTTCACAGAGACTTTGAGGCAGAGGCACCCAGCTAAGCCATGCCTGATGCTTGGCTCATAGAAATTGTGAGATGTTAAATATTTGTACTTTATAGGTGGCAGGTTTTGGAGTAAAGTTGTCACAGAGGAACAGAAAGTAACAGTCTACCGTGTCCCAGGATCCAGCCTGATCACCCTCCTCTCTCCACTCCTCTCTCTTCTCAGGCTCCCTCCAGCCACACTGGCCATATTTCTGACCTTCGCTGTTCAAAATCGCTTCTTCCTGTGAGTCTCTGAACCAGGGAGCCATCTCCTTGACACACTGACTCTTCCCAGACATACGCAGGGGTGCTTACACTTGTCATTCTGGTCACAGCAAGTCTGAAATGCCTCAGGGCAGCCTTTCAGAACCTCCTAGCACAGTCTCTACCATCAGAGATCTCACATCCAGAAGAGAATTACATGATTTCCTCCTCCTTCCTCCCATTCAGATAAAATGAGTGCATGAGGAAGGGCTGTCTGCCTTGGCTGAAGCAGAGGCAACTCCTTCTGGTTATATCAGGGACACGACTGTCTCTTTCAGGCCAAATTTTTCCCACCACGAGTCCATTGTTTAAGGAAACCATCATTCACTCTCTTTCATGGGTCTGGTTTCCCCAAGAACACAGTGAACCATCCCCTCTCCCTGTGCTGCATCACCATAAACCCACAGACAGAAGATAAGCACCAGGTTAAAACACCACCAGATCCTGAATTCAGTCATTGCTGAGACTTACCGATCAATGTTGTCATTCAATGGTGACTCCTGAGGACACCTTTCCCCTTAGACCCACTCCCAGCCTGTCGTCAGCTTCTTATAGCAACACTGAGATTTCCTCAGAGTCCTCCCAACCTGGGCAAGAAACATTCTGAAATGTTCTCTGTATTAATTTTCAGGGACGGGGGACATAGGTAGATGTAACTTGAGCGTGTATGTGCAGTAGTTTCTTCGCATGTATTCTATTTTTTAGACAGATAAAATAGTGTGGTTACTCAATGCACCAAGCAAATGGATAACTGATCAAATTTTTTCATGATGTGAAGTCTTTGGAGAGTAAATGTCATGGTAAGAACACAGAGTATGGAGCTAACTCCTCACGTCCAAATTACAGCTCAATCCCTTATTAGATATTTGTATTGACTGAGTTATTTACCTGATTGGTGCCTCAGTTCCTTCATATCTCAGTTGACAATAATGATCAGCATACATACTTTGTAGGTTTATGGAGAGTATTAAAGGAGTTAATGTTTGAAAAATGCTTGGAACACTTAGTGTATTACCAGTGCTGTAACTATATATTAGAAATAAAATTTAGAAATTCTTCTGACACTGCCTGTGAGCCCCAGAGTGTGAGACTGTTGCCTAGACGTATGTAGAAAGCACTCCATGACATACGATGAGTAAATGAGTGAACAACATTGGCGAATGCATTACCAATGTCAGCTATATCACCCTACAGACATTCCTAAGCTGAACCACGGCAGACATTCCTGCTCTGTCCTGCATCACATTCCCTGGAGGAATCATTGGGGCTTCTTGGACCCTGGCAACCGTGCCCACTAAAGGTTCTTCTCTGTCAGCAAACCCCAGTCTTTGTCCAATTGCTGCAGCTCACAGGGGCTGCGCTGTGATGTTTGTCTTCATTAGAGCGAGAAGTGCCATCCACAGAGCTGGGCACACACAGAGCCTGAGCCTTGGAGAAAATGATTGCCTGGCCCTGGGGCAGGTAGAAGAGCACAGGGACAGAGTTGGAATTGAGGAAATCCTCTAGGTGTTGTCAGAAGGGATGGAGGCAGGGGATGTGTCAGCAAGGACTGGTCTGGTTGGTGGGCCTTGGTGGTTAAATAGTAGGGGGGCTGGGAAGTTTCTTAGGTTCTAGCATAATACTATCAATATGATGATCATGAAATCAGAATCAGCCTAATTACGGCCAAATTAACCCAATGTCAGCTGTTCCCTAACTCTCTAATCCAGTAGTGACTTACAATAAGGGTATTCGTGTTCTATCATCTCCTTTTCATTGATTGGCTAGAGTAACTATTCTTTACATAGCCTGTCTATTTTTACATAGTAAAGAAAAAGTGAGTTTTAAAACAACCCTCCTTGGAAAAGTCTCCCTAACATATTGAATTAATAACAGAAGCCATGACAGGAAATTCACCACACATCTTGAGCTTTAGTTTCTGGTTTTAGATCTTCCTAACTGGTAATTTACCTACACTTCTGTCTTCTTTCTTGAGATTAGTCCAGTTAGGATTAAGTAAGAATGCAAACGCATACCATGTGAGAAGTGGTGGAACTCTAGGCAGAGGTTTGATTCATTCTGTCAGTGTGTGTGTGTGCGCGTGTGTGTGGGGGGGTGTATGAGACACTTTGCTGCATCTGGCAGTGTGGGCCACTGTAGACTCCTTTTCTAGGGAAAAAATTTCCCTAATCACATTCTCTGGACTTTGTTTTCACTGATGGCTTTGCCAGCACTGTCCAATAGTAACATTAAGCACTCTATATTATGGAATTTAAATATTTTTTAGTAGCCAGATTTTAAAAAATGAAAACAAACAGGAGAAACTAACTTTAATAGTATATTTTAACCCACTATAACCAAGATATTATCAATGTGGGTGCAGTCTATACAAAACTTAATCATGAGAGAGTTTAAATTTTTTTTCTGTGTTTCATAAATCCAGTGTGTACTTCCCACTTACAGTACAATCTCCATTTGTAAGTCAAGATTTTTCAGACATACATTCCCTGCACTGAGATTTAATGTTCACAATTGTCAAATAAGAGTCACTAGGAGTGGGGTGGATGATAATTTCAATACTGATTTAAGCTCTAATGGAGCTATGAACACCAACTGGTCAATGGGTTAATCAAATGAATAGTCATATAGTATAGAAGTATGGTATGATTTGGGATTTAGAAAAAGACTGGGGACCGTGTGTCCTGACAGGGAACACCAAGGATTTTGTTGTTGAGAGAGACAAGGACAAAAAGAGAATAAAGTCATACACATAAGTGTCTAACAACATGGGGGAGAAAAAATGACCTGCCGTAGTCCTGACTTTTGACCTCGTGGTTTCTTTTCTTGACCCAAATCTCTTTGATGATGTCCCAAGACACAGGTCAGATTAATCCCCACAGGGAGAGAGGGAGGGTAGACGTACAAGGCATCTGACATAATTGTCCTAGGAAGGCAGGCTTCATTTATAACTCTGATCCACTTTCAAAATTTATTTTTATAGGATAAGAGGAGAAGAAGTATGTTGCCCAAATCATCACAGAGGAAGTGAAATGATGTGGAAAACAATCTAAATCAAAGCCTGGTTTGAGCATCTCCATCCCTTTGAGGATGTCCAGTTACATATTCAAGAGGCCAGTTACTAGAATCACATCCTATCCTGGCAATGAGGTCAGATGCCATCAAAGGGAGGAAACCTTGGAGCAGCTCCAACAACTCTGCTGGCAGAAGAGTCTGGAAGGTCTCCAGGCCTGCAGAGTGCAGGAGAACTGTTAAGTGCTTCGGACCTGGCCAAAGCCCTGCTGAATCTTGCACCTAATTGCACAGGTGTATCCCTGCCAGGTGAGCTCGCAGGTGTTCTGAACTCCAGTCCCATCCCCACCCCTGCCTGGTCTTCAGATTCGGCAGAGATGATCCCAGGACCTGGTCTGTACATCCCACAGCTCCTTTGCAAAAGTCTTCTGGTGACTGAGGATGATAACAGGAAACAGGAAGGGAAAGTGAAGACGGCAAGAGACAGACTGGTGGTAGCACTGATGCAGACACACTCGCTAGCGAGGCAGGGAGAGTGAGGGGCCAAAAAGGACATCCCGACAAACACGATGAAGAAAACAGAAGACGGCGCAGATGACATGGAGCTCACACTACATTAATGCCTATGCAGGGGTCCTGATGATTTCTTGCTTTGAGCTCTTGAAACTTTAACATATAATAATAATTTTCTTTTCTTTGACTCTTTTGCATGACAGAGAAGATACAGACAGTGATCCTTCTGAGGTGAGAGATTGGGTTTCATGTGAAGAGAGAAAGGAGATCTTTCTTTCTCATTTTGTTCTCTCATTTTCCTTTACTGAGTGTTATCTATTTGTATCTTAAGACCAAGAGTTATCACAGTCAGGGGATTCTTTAGAGTTTTGCCCTCACAGTCACAGAGAAAACATACCTAGTCCAAATGGATTGTCCTTTTTGTGTAATACTCCAATAGATTCCAACATAATATTTCACTAAAGAGCTGTTATATCTGTCTTCTCAAAAAAGACACCTAATTCTGGGTCTCTATTTTTCTGGTATTTGTTGCATGTTGAATCACAGTTGCATATAATGAAATACTGGATTGTCCCTTTTTTTAGATTCATATCTGTTGGAAATTTGATTCATGAAAATTGATATGCCATTGTGGTATCATGTTGTCAGGAGAACGACTGTTTTCAGCATCACAAGTCTCACAATAAGCCAGTGTGTTGGGATTTGTCTATTTGCCTGATCGAGTATGTTGCACTCTTCAAATCCTCTTTATCATTACTTACTTTTGTCCCACAGATTTATCAGTTACTGAGAGCAATGTGTTAAACAATAATAGAGTATCTTAGTATGTATATCTTCCCTAAAAAATGAGTTATTTTTTAGCTAAATCTTCTCTCTTCTATTCTTCCATGTGGTAATCATCTGGAATTGTGGTTCGAATGTGTTTTCATTGTCTTGTTTTAAAACTAATACTAAATTAGACAGACGTTTTTTCCTTTCCTCGTGACTCCTGTTATGTTTTCCTGGGTTCACATTTCTTCTTCCTGATGTACATTCTTTACCGCTTCTTTCACTGCGGGCCTGTGGGAAGTCAACATTGAGTATGTTTGTAGGTCAGATAACGTCTTTCTTTCTTTGACACATAGTTTGAATAGGTGTTTAATTTAGCTTTGTAGTAATTTTTTTCCTTCTTTGTCAAGTTATTTAATATTTCCGAGCCTCCACATCTTTAGCTTAAAATGGAAATAAATCTCTAAAATTGTGACTGTAACTGAGATAATACACACAGAGCTTTCCAGTCATGTTACTTAGAAGAAATTAGTCAATAATGATAACTATTATCAATCATTATAATGATATTATAATTATTATATAATAATATTTTAATGTATAATAATGATTATACATTTATTTATAATTATAATGTACAGTATATAATGTCTAATATTTGCAATGTATAATAATATTATATTAATATTATTAATCATTAGAATCTTCATAGTGTCCATTCTCGGAGAATCACTGCCTCAGATTGAGAATGTGAAGCTCATACACAAAAAGTCTGAGACAGTGCCATGACTGTGACTTTAATTCTCAGCCCTTGACTATATTCAGCTGTGGTCATCTGTACAGTGTGTACAGATAATGTAATATGTTCTAACAGACCCACTGCAGAACAGTGCAGCCTGCCTCATGCCTGGGATGCGCTGGGCTTCTTGTTGGGGAGCCTCTGTTTTGAGGCTAGTTGGATTCTGTACAGAGAAAGATGAAAAAAGACTCTTTCTTTTCCCTCAGATTTCTCCCCCCGAGTATTATTCACTTTTACATCCAGAGCAGACACTCTCTTCCCAGAGCCTTGGTGTTTCTCTGGGATTCAGGCTTCCCAGACATCTAGTCATTTCAGTTCCCAAGGCCCAAGGGGACTGTAGAATCATGTTTCACCCACTCCTCCCATCTTGACCTGTTTCCCGTCACGGAGGACACATGAGTGGGGAGAGGAGCCATCAAGAGATATTGATCTGGAAGTCCTGGTGAATCTGAGCTTCAGAGAATGAAGCAGAAAAGGGGAACTTGAGACTGCCAGGGCTTCAGTGGGGGAGGAATATGGAGGAACCGAGTGGGGTGTGATGGCTGCACAGAGTCCAGTGGAGGGATGTTCCAAATTTTCCTAAGAAGGGAAATCTTGCACTGAAGTGGAGATTCGATTTTACACGATGGCAACGTCTGTGCTGGTTTTACCAATTCTGGTGTCCCTGAGGGATGAACTGGTGTGACACCACAGGACAGAAGTTGCTGTGACGTAAGGAAGGTGAAACCTTTCAGCTTCCTTAAGGAAGGTGAAACCTTTCAGCTTCCTTAAGGAAGGTGAAACCTTTCAGCTTAGTCCCCTGTGAGCCAGTCAGGAGCCAAGTCTAGAAAGGCTCAGAACCTGCATCCATCCAATGTGGTTTCGTTCTGTTCCAGTCAAGCTCTTCTGGACCCCAGCTGGGCAAGAGGGACCTCAGATCTAGTCAGATCTAGTCATCACAGCTTCCGTAGGTCGCCATGAGGCAGGTAATAGCCCAGGCGTTGTCACTGGACCTCATAGTTGCCCTCCTTCTTCCACCGGCAGACAGTGACTTGTGAGGTGAGGAGAGCGCATCAGAATGGTCCAGTCAGCTGCCCAGTATGGGAGACTCCAGGGGAAGGAGATGCCAAAGCCACAGAGACCCGATGCCTCCTGTGTCTCCCTCTTCCTTTTTTCCACTTAATTTTCACCCTCATTCCTTCTTTTCCTTCCCTTTTCCCTCGTTCGGCTCTCTCTCTCTTTCCCCTACATGTTCTAGCTTAATTGAGGTATTCACGACATACAGAAAACTGCATATATTTAAAGTGAACAATTTGATACATTTTGATTATAACTTATTGAACCATCACCACAATCAAGAAAAGGAACGCTAGCTTCCCCAAATTTCCTAATGCTCATTTTAATTCCTCCTTCCCTGCCGTTTGCAAACACATTCTCATTCCCATGCAACGAGTGATCTAGTATATGTCCCCATAGATTTTCCTGTATTTTAATAAATATTTATAAATGGGATCATATACTATGTACTCATTTCTTACTGGCTTCTTTCACTCAGCATAATTATTTTGACATTTATGCTTGTCATTGCATGTACTATGAATTCATTCCTATCCCCAACCCTTCCCTGACAGCACTGTGCACACGCCCGAGCACTTCCCATGTTGGTGTGAGAGCAAATAGTAATGCTGCATCCCCAAAAGTAGGAATGCGCCTTGGTGCAACTCTGGGAGGGGTTGGCGGAAGCCCTGGACTGGCACATGAGTGCTTTCCTGGATGGTTGGAAAGCACACCATGCCACTGCAATCCCAATGATTGGCCAATGCTCAGAACCCATGAAGAAGCCCCACCCACCAAACACAGAGGCTGGCATGAGCATAAGAAAAGGCAGCAGCAGACATATGCGCACATGCAAATGCTTTCCCAGATGGCACAAATGCCCATAGTTGTGCTGCGGTCTCACAACTGTGTACGTGCCTCAATGTGGCGGCAGCTCTGAGCCAAGTGGGAATGCTTTCCCAGTGAGTGGAACACCCACTGTACCCACGCAACTTCCAGCATATCTGGCGGGATCAGAAACACAGCTCATGCTTTCCCCATAGTGGTAGCAGGTGGAAACTGCGAGCTGATACTACCACAAATACACAGGCAAAAGTTTAGTTCATCAAACAGTATAAGAAACTACAGTAACAATTCAGAGCAGAAGGAAATGACAAATCTCCAGAAATGAAACTTGAAGTCACAGAAATTTACAATCTAAATGACAGAGTTCAAAATAACTGTCATAAAGAAACTCACCAAATTCTAAGAGTGTTCAGACAGTTCAATGAACTCAGGAATAAAATTAATGAGGAAAAGGAATACTTCATCAAAGATAATGAAAGTATTAAAAAAAAAGCAGAAATTCTGGATATGAAGAACATAATTAAAAAGATAAGAAAGAATCTAGAATCCTTAAAAAATAGAGCTGAAATTATGGATGAAAGAATTAGTGATTTAGAGTATCGAAATATAGAAATGCTTCCAGTGGACGAGGAGAGAGAACTCTGATTTTTAAAAAAGGAAGGAATTCTTGTAGAAATATATGACTCAATTATAAAAGCAACATAAGAATTATATGTATTCCAGAGGGAGAAAAGAGGGAGAAAGGAGCAGAGATCTTGTTCAAAGAAATAATAGCTGAGAACTTCCCAAACCTGGGGAAGAACTAGATTTACAAGTACATGAAGCCAAGAGAATGCCTAATAACATCAATGTTAAAAGACCTTTTCCAAGGCATATAATAGTAAAATTGGTAAAAGCCAATGAAAAAGAAAAAATATTAAGGGAAGCAAGACAGAAGAAAATAACCTACAAAGGAACACCTATCAGGCTTTCAGCATATATCTTGGCAGAAACTTTACAGGCAAGGAAAGAATGGAATGCTATATTACAAATACTGAAAGGCAAAAACTTTCAGCAAAGAATACGCTATCCAAAGAAATGATCCTTATGATACAATGTAGAAATAAAAGTTTTCCCAGATAAACAAAGGCTGAGGGAGTTCAACGCCACTAGATCTCCCATACAAGCAATGATCAAGAACGTCCTCATACCAGAAATAAAAAGATGGCAAATGTCTACAAAGCTTTGAGCAAAGAGATAAATAGACAGACAAAATCAGAAAGCTACAGCTTTGTTTCACAACAGGGTAGCAAATACTTAATTATAACTTAAAAGAAGGGAAGGAAAGCATCAAAAGTAACTACAAAAAATTCAACTTAATCACAAACGCACGACACAAAAATGAATAACTTGTGACAACAATAACTCAGAAGGAGAAGAGGAAAGGGATGGAACCTGCTTAGACTAATGGACATAAGAGGCTATCAGAAAATGGACTATCTCATCTATGTGATCTTCATACAAACCTCACAGTAACCAGCAAAGAAAAAGTCAGAACACAGCCATAGATCATAAAAAAAGAGAAAACCTCCACAGAAAACACCCAAAATGAAATGGTAGTCAGAAACACAAAGGAAGAGAAAGAATGGAAATATAGATTAGGTGGGATTAAGCCCTCATGTATCAGTAATCACTCTAAATGTTAATCGATTGAATTCTCCAATCAACAGACACAGAGTGGTGGGGTGGATTAGAAAACAAGACCCAACAATATGCTGTCTCCAGGAAACATATCTCAGCTCTAAAAACAAACACGGTCAGAATGAAGGGATGGGAGACAATACTTCAAGGAAATGGCAAAATAAAAGAAAATAGGTGTTGCCATACTTATATCGGACAAAGCAGACTTCAAGATAAAAAGGACTATGAGAGACAAAGAGGGGCGGTATATAATGATAAGGGGGATTTTCCACCAAGAGGACATAACACTTATGAAGATGTATGCACCTAACACAGCAGCACAAAAGAATATAAAGCAACTATTAATAGACCCAAAGGGAGAAATTCACAGCAACACAATAATAGCAGGGGACCTGAACACCCCACTTACATCCATGGATAGATCATGCAGAGAAAGGCAACAAGTCAATAGTGGAATTAAATGAAACATATGATCAGATGAACTTAATCGATATACATAGAGCATACCCTCCCAAAACAGCAGAATACACATTCTTCTTAAGAGCACATGGAACATTCTCAAAGATAGACCATATGTTGTGAAACAAGGTAAGACTGAATAAATTTAAGATTGAAATCATATCAACCTTTTTTTCTGACCACAATGCTATGACACTTGAAATCAACTACAAGTAAAAAGATGGGGAAGTCACAAATATGTGGAGACTAAAGTACACACGACTGAAGAACCATTGCATCAATGAACAAATCAAAGGAGAAATCAAAAAATACCTGAAGACAAACGAAAATGAAAAGACAACAAAACAACTCTTATGGGATGCAGCAAAAGCAATTCTAAAAAGGAAATTCATAGCAATACAAGCACAGCTAAACAAACAAGAAAAATACCAAATAAGTAACCTTAAACTACACATAATAGAACCAGAAAATGAAGAACAAATGAAGCCCAAAGTCAGCAGAATGAGGGAAATAATAAAAATTAGAGCAGAAATAAATGAAGTAGAGACTAAAAAAACTGTAGAAAGGATCAATGAAATAAAGAGCAGGTTCTTTGAGAAGACTGAAACAAAATTGACAGACCCTTAGCCAGACTCATTAAGAAAAAAAGAGAGAAGGCTCAAAGACATAAAATTAGAAATGACAGAGGAGAAATTACAACAGATACCACAGAAATCCAAAGGACAATAAGAGAATACACTGAACAACTTACATACCACCAAAGTGGATAACCTAAAAGAAATAGATAAATTATTAGATTCACACAACCTCCCAAAACTGAATCAAGAAGAAATAGAGAAAATGAACAGACCAATCACATGTAAAGAGAACGAAATGGTCATCAAAAACCTCCCTAATAACAAAAGTCCAGGACCACATGTCTTCTCTGGAGAATTCTACCAAATATTCAAACAAGATTTAATACCTATGCTTCTGAAACTATTCCAAACAGTTGAAGAAGATGGAACACAACCTAATTCATTCTATGAGGCCAACATCACCCTGACAGCAAAAGCAGGCTAGGACAGCACAAAAAAGTAATATTACAGGCCAATATCGCTGATGAACACAGATGCAAAAATCCTCAACTAAATATCAGCAAATCGAACACAGCAATATATTGACAGGATCGTATACCATGATCCAGTGGAATTTATACCAGGGATGCAGGGATGGTTCAACATCCGCAAATCAATCAATGTGATACACCACATTAACAAAATGAGGAATAAAAATCACATGATCCTCTCCACAGATACAGAGAAAGGATTTGACAAGATCCAACATCCATTTATGATAAAAACTCTCAATAAAATTGGTATAGAAGGAACGTACCTCAACACAATAAAGGCCATATATCACAAACCCACAGACAACATCATACTTAATGGTGAAAAACTTAAAGCCATTCCTCTGAGAACAGGAAGAAGACAAATGTGCCCACTCTCACCACTCCCATTCAACATAGTACTGGAGGTTTTGGCCAGAGCAATTAGGCTGGAAAAAGAAATAAAAGGAATCCAAATTGGAAAGGAAGAAATGAAACTCTTGCTCTTTGCTGATGACATGATTGTAAATATAGAAAACCCTAAAGAATCCATCAGAACCCTATTAGAAATAATCAACCACTACAGCTAAGTTGCAGTGTACAAAATCAACTTACAAAAATCAGTTACATTTCTATACTCTAATAATGAACTAACAGAAAGAGAACTCAAGAATACAATCCCATTTACAATTGCAACAAAAACAAAAAAGTGTCTAGGGATAAATTTAACCAAAGAGGTTAAAGATCTATACAATGAAAACTATAAGACATTATTGAAAGAAATCAGTGATGACCTGAAGTAATGGGAAGATATTCCATGCACATGGATTGGAAGAATAAACACAGTTAAAATGTCCATATTACCTAAAGTAATCTACAGATTCAATGCAATCCCAATCAGAATCCCAATGACATTCTTCATAGAAATAGAACACAGAATCCTAAAATGTATATGGAATAACAAAAGACCTTGAACAGGCAAAGCAATCCTGAGAAGAAAGAACAAAGCAGGAGGCATCACAATCCTAACTTGAAAATATATTACATAGCTATAGTAATCAAAATGGCATGGTGTTGGCACAAAAGCAGACTCATAGATCAATGGAACAGAACTGAAAGCCCAGAAAGAAAACCACACATCTGTGGTCAGTAAATCTCTGACAAAGGAGCCAAGATCATACAATGGAGAAAGGAATGTCTCTTCAATAAATGCTGTTGGGAAAACTGGACAGCTACATGTAAAAGAATGAAAGTAGATCACTATCTTCCACTGTACACAAAAATTAACTTGAAATGGATAAAAGACTTGACTCTAACACTTGAAACCATAAAACTCCTAGAAGAAAATATACACAGTACAGTTTTAACATTGGTCTTAGTAGCATCATTTACAATACCATGTCTACTCAGGCAAGGGAAAGAAAAGAAAAAAAATATACAAATGGGACTACATGAGACGAAAAAGCCTTCTGCAAGGAAAAGGAAATGATGAACAAAACAAAAAGCTAGTGCCGGCCCCTTGGCTTCGTGGTTTAGTGCACACGAACCACTACGGCGGCCCAGGTTTGGATCCCAGACGTGCACAGACGCACCGCTTGTTTGGCCATGCTGAGGCTGCATCCCAAATACAGCAACTAGAAGGATGTGCAACTATGACATACAACTATCAACTGGGACATTGGGGGAAAAAAAAAAGAGGAGGATTGGCAATAGATGTTAGCTCAGAGCCGGTCTTCCTCAGGAAAAAAGGGGAGCATTAGCACAGATGTTAGCTCAGGGCTGATCTTCCTCACAAAAAAAAAAAAAAAAACGAAAAGACAGCCCACTAACTGGGAGAAAATATTTGCAAATCATATATCTGACAAGGGGTTAATCTCCAAAATATATAAACAACTTATACAACCCAACAACAAAAAAACAGATAATCCAATCTAAAAATGGGCAGAGGATATGAACAGACATTTTTTCAAAGAAGATATATAGAAGGCCAACAGATACATGAAAAGATGTATATCATCACTAATTATTAGGGATATTCAAATCAAAACTACAATGAGAGATCACCTTACACCTGTCAGAATGGCTATAAATCCCAAGACAAAAAATAACAAATGTTGGAGAGGATAAGGAGAAAAGGTCACCCTCACACACTGCTGGTGGGAATGCAAACTGGTGCAGCCACCAGGGAAAACAGTATGGAGATTTCTCAAAAAATTAAAAATAGAAATACCGTACCTTCCAGCTATCCCACTACTGGGTATTTATCCAAAGAAATTGAAATAAACAATTCAAAGAGATTTATGCACCCCTGTGTTCACTGCGGCATTATTCACAATAGCCAAGACATCTAAGCAATCCAAGTGCCCTGCTACAGACGAACAGATAAAGAAAATGTGGTATGTATTATATACAATGGAATACTACTCAGCCAGAAAAAAAGACAAGATCTTCCTGTTTGCAACAACCTGGATGGACCCTGAGGGTATGATGATAAACGAAATAAGGCAGACAAAGACACTTAGCATTATTTCACTCATATGTAGAAGATAAACATACACAGGGATAAAGAGAACAGATTAGTGGTTTCCAGAGGGGAAAGGGGCTGGGTGTTGAGTGAAAGAGTTAAAGGTGCACATATGCATGGTGATGGATAAAAGTTAGACTACTGCTGGTAAGCATGATGCAGTCTATACAGAAATTCACAAATAATAATTAACACCCGAAATTACACCATGTTAAAACCCTTTATAATTTCAATAGAATAATTAAAAAAGAAACAAAATAATTCATTCCTCTTTATGGTTGAATAGTATCCCACTGTGGGGATAAACCACACTTTGTGTATCTGTTCACCAGTAGATGGACATTTGGGTTGTTTTCCATTTTTATGTACTGTAAATAGGTTGTTATCAACATGTGTGTACAAGTCTGTGTATAGACATATGAGTGTATTTCCCTTGGATGGATTACTAGGAGAGGAATGGCTGGGTAGATGTATGTAATTTTTAAAGACGCATCCAAGCTATTTTTCACCAGCACTCGATGAGAGTTTCAGTGACTTGACATCTTCAACAACACTTGCTATATTCAGTTTTTTTAATTTTAGACATTCTCAAGTGTGGTGGAATCTCATGATGACTGTCACTTACATTTCCCCAATGACTCATGTGGTGAAGGAGAAGGCAAGCCACGCACAGATTGGGAGAAAACATCTGTAAAACTTATCCCTAGAAAAGGACATGTATTTATAATATATAAAGAGCTCTTACAACCCAATAGTAAGAAGACAAGCAACACGTCATGACTTATCAGGACACAGCAGATCAGGTCTGTGATGAGCACCAGGAGTCCCGCCAAGCAGATGAGGATGAGGGCCCAGAAGGGGAGGTCTGGGGAGACATGTGGTGGGATGAGCCACGTCCTATCATCGCCCCAGGGCTCCTGGTGACCTCACTGTGCCTCAACCGTCCTTGACAAGGGTTGGCCAACTTTACTCATCATCCAAGACCCTGTGCGCATGGCTCTCTTCGATGAGGCACAGCATCAAGATACTCGCCTCCTACCCTGGGCTGGGGCTTCCTGCAGGCTTACCAGGCTTCACAATCAAGGTGTCATCTCTGTTGGGAGAATATTCTGGAAGTGAATAAAATGGAGAATGCATGTGAGTGTGTTTCTCTCTTTTTAATATAACTTTTTAGACACACAGAAAAATAAAGGGAACAGTCTCATAAACATCCATCATCTAGATTTACCAATATATAGTCCATCCAATTAAAACAATAATTCATCAATGTATAAATTATTAACACTTGCCACACTTGATTCATCCCACTTATTCAATGAAATATTAAAGTCAAGTAGACATCATGATGTTTCACCCCATTTTAGTTCCATCTCTAAAAAGTGAGAACACTTTGCTGCAAAATCCAAGGCCATTATCACAGAACAAAAGTTTAATAATTTAAACCAAATTCATACCTCTGGGCACAGATGAGTGAATTTGAATGGACTTTCTTACGACGGCCGGGGGGAGAATGGGTCATCACAGTTGGAAAGCCTATGGGATCTCTCTAAATTTGTAAATTCACAATGAAAAGTGTTCTTCCATTCCTAGAAACACATCATCCCCTTCTCCTTTATCTATTTGCTTAATATTCATTTTCTAGGATTAACCTACAATGTAATTTCCTGCAGGAAGTCTTTTCTGATTTCCGCCTCCAATAGGAGTTTGTTCACATCAAATAATTGATAAGTTTCAATTCTCTATTCTTGTTATTGCCAGCTACAACATAAACTCCAGGAGGGGAGGACACACAGCACCCAGTGGGCATGGGGGCAGGGGTGCAGGTCCCCCTAAGTGTACCTCTATCCAGACAACCACTTAGAGGTGTTTTGTCTGATATGCAGCAGCAACAAGTCTCTTTTTGAATTAAAATTAACTTTAGTTAAATAAAATAAAAATTCTAGTACCTCAGTAACATTAAAAGTCAGTAACAATAAAGACGAGTCACAATATCATCCTTCGAGCACTCAACAGCCACATGCGGCTATGCACTGGACAGCACAGATATAGAACATTCCACCGCTGCAGAAAGTTCTAGAGCATTGGTGCTCATATGGAGTGGGACTTGGGAAACTACAGCCTGTGGATCAGGAACCACATAAACCCCCAAACCTGTAAGTCTGCTTCACACACAGCTGGAGGCCCTCACTGACCATCTGGCCCAGTGGCTTTCAGTGCAGAGATAAGGAAACAAATGTCCAGAGTGGGGCGGTGACTAGTTTGAGGTCACAGAGCTGTCTAGGAGAAGGTGAGGGCCACCTACATTACACTGGTGTCCTTTTCTCTCTCTCAATGGTGGGGAAAGACTGGGGGACTCTGCCACCACCTGCCAGCCTGAGAAAGTTCAATGCTCTCTCAGCCCCAGGCATCCAGAGTCCCCAGAAAGGCCTCATTTCCTTTCCCAATGACCAGGGAGACTTACCATCCCCAAGGACACTCTCCCTGTCCAGGGTCAAGTTCTGCAGCTGGGTACGATTCTGGGTCAGCCACAGGAATTCCTCATAGATGGCAACTCTGTCCAGTCTCTGTGCCAAGGTGGCAAGGTACACAGGGAGTCCACTCCAGTGTGGTTACTGGGGGGGACAGACCTGGAAGGGCACAAAGGATGAACAAGAGTATCTGGAATTCTACCCTGATTCTAGATTCCCTCCTTCAGGGTACTGTCCAAGAGAACTTTCAGCAATAATGTAAACATTTGTCTGCACTACCAAATACACTCATTATTAGCCCCATGTTTTTATCAAGCACTTAAAATGTGGCTAGTGTGTGTAAGTCAGGAACTTAATTTCTCATATAATTTCATTTAAAGTAATTAATTTATAAATAAATAACCACAGGGAGAACATTTCTGAAACTTTGAAGTAAGGACTTCTGCAAATGAATAAAAACAATGAGAACACTGGTAAAAATGGTCAAAATCAACTTTTCAGAAGTCTAGAAATTAATCAACGGCTTGTAAGATTCTGAGGAGGGTTTAGTGAAGAAACATGGTGGAATCTTGATAAAGGGAGCCAAGTTTGTGGCATTATAACTTGAACTATTCCCATCCTGCTCTCACAATATCCTCTATAACTTTGAAAACCATCATTCTCAGAACTATAGTGGCTGAGACATCCAGCAGCCCAGCAGCCATAATGGGTTTGGAGTTCTCAAAAGAGCCATCCCCACCGAACTGTCACTAGCTGACCTGCCTGACAGCTTCCTGAAAAAACCCCATGTTCAGGGCTTGTCGTTAATTAACTCAGAGCTTCCCCAGGGAGGAAAGTCTGTCCCCAGCGCACTTGCTAAAAATATTCAGGGCTAATTGTTTTCTATTGTAGTTGCCTGAGGGAGTGATACCAGCTGAGGCAGGCAAGAGTTGAGCCAAAAACTTAGAAGAAATATTGAGGGAATGTGATGTCCACAGGGGCCTTTGAAAAGCTGCAGTGTATTAGCGGGCATCTAGAAGGCCAGAAGGGCTCAGGGCTATGGCACGCCCAGGAAAGACTTGAGAACATCTTAATATCTCACCTCTAGTTGAACGGTTGGCTTAATATCTGAAAACTTGATTATGTAATACACCATATTAATAGAATAAGGGCCAGTACCACGCAATCTCAACCACATATACAAAAAAGAATTTGACAAAATACAATGCCCTTCATATCTAAAAAAGAAAACACTCAACAAATTAGGAATAGAAAAAAACTTTCTCAACCTATAAACAGCATCAATGAAAAACCCACAGCTAACACCATATTCAATGGTGAAAGACTGAAAATTTCCCCCTAAGACCAGGGACAAGACAATGATGTCTTCCCTTATCACGTTAATCACAGGTACTAGAAGTTCTAATGAGGGCAATTAGGCAAGAAAAAGGAATAAAAGAAACCCAGATTGGAAGGGAAGTGGTCAAACTATTTGTTTTGCAGAGGAGAAGATATTGTATATAGAAAAACCTAAAAAATACACTCCTCCCCACACACAATATATGAACCGTATCTCAATAGGTGTATAAAAAATTTAAATTGCCCCATGTGCTTAATGGCTCCACTACTGGAGAGCACAGTTAGACTGCTGATATTTGTTGAAAGTCTCCAGAAGAGGAGGAGGAGGAGGATGCTGGAGGTTGGTGGCCGCAAATGTTAATGCTTTTCTCATCTCCTGAAAACCTATGGAAGGAGATGGTAGGATTAGCTAACAGGGATGTGGGGCAGAATGGGCACCATGTCAGTGACATTCAGATCAAGGATGTGTCACTTGAGCTCAGAGTCATCAGCCACTAGATCAGCCAATGCTTCCAATCTCCTCAACCTACATCAAGTCGGTGACCAGGCAGGAGTGGAATATGTCTCACAGTTTGCTGCCTCTGTAGAGCTTGGTGACCTAGAACAAACGCGAGGGAGAGTGGATGAAATGGAGTTCTCCTGGGCATGCAGGGGGCCACTGAAGCCAGTGAAACATCACAGACCTTTGGGCAAGGGAGGCCTGAATTCAAATCCTGGCTCTGCCCCTAACACACTGTGTGACCTTAGGCACAATACTCCCATTTAGGAGCTTCAGTTTACCCATGTGAGAAATGGGCAAGGCAGCTAGGACATCACCTCTGGACACTGAGAGAACCCAGACACGCAGGGAAAATGAAGGGTTGAAACAATCACATAACAGATGTAAGTCAGGCGGAGGAATGACGCTGCCCTCAGAGCAAGGAGAGACGGGAGAGGGGAGACCCCACCTGGTCCTTGGTGTCTCTTGGCAGGGTGGTGTACTCCGAGGATATGGGCTCCAGGTTGCTGAGGTTCCCGATGATGATGCAGAAAGGTAGATGGTGCTCTCTCTGGCTGGATAAACTCTGGGCTGCAGAGCCTGAAGCCACTGAGAGGAAGAGCAGACAGGTGGAGACTCTCCACTCCCAGAACAGAGGCATGGTGGCCCACGGGATCAGTGTGGTGCGTGCAGATGGCGTCACACAGGTGGCTGCCCATCCTTCTCAGGCCTGGGGAGAGAGGGATGTGGAGACTCTAGAGAGAGGTCCTGAAACCTCTTGGGGTGGGGTCCCGTACTGGAAGGAGGAAATGGGAGGACAGTGGGGAGACAAGGAGGGGTGGTCACAAAAGTGGCTATAAGGGGCAAATGCTCATGGGAGGGTCTCACCAGAGGGAGACCAGTCTGCAACTCGAGTAGAATGGTCCCAGGGTGCTCTTCTTCAAAAAGGATCCAGCTGGGGAGGAAGGAGGAGGAGGAGGAGCAGGAGGGACAGGGGTTGGGGGAGGGGCTGGGTTGGATTTAACCTACCAGGAGCTGCTGGGACCAGGGTCTCACCAGGTTCTGCAGGACCCTCTCAGTGAAGTTGAACGTGGCTGAGCTGTTGCTCCTGTCTGATGAATACCGGAGGGCGGAGATGGTGACATTGACTGTGAGGGTCTTCACGTTGTGCCCCAAAGCTGCAAGATGAGAGGGAGAGCGATGGCCATCTCTGAAAGCTGGCCTGAGACCAGACCAGAGTCCTGCACTCATTATAATCTGTCGTCTTCTGTCCCACTGACACCACCATCCACTAATGTGGTCACCCAATTCAGAACCAGCATATCTGCTCAGCTCCTCCTTCCTTCCAGTAACAACAATTCCAGTTGCACACTGGTCCTCACATACACTCCATCCCTGTCACAGCTCAGGTCTTAACTTCCTTCAGCCGGACCAACACCCCAGCAGGCTCACTGGATGCTCTATGTAAAGGATGTTCTACATGGACCACTAGAAGAATCTTTCTGAAATGAATACCTCACTAAGGACACCACTGCTCTAGTACCACCCATGGCTCCCTATGGCTTTCAGTGTTTAGATCAACCTTCTTGACCTGGCACTCAAGGCTCTACTCAATCTGGTTCCTGCTGACCTTTCAGTCTCATTTTATCCATCTACTGCGGATTAAAGTTCATGCTTCACGCAACCCAAATTTGTTTCAATTCTCCCCTTACGGCATGCTGTTTCTGGCTGGAGCCTTTGCTCATGGAAGCCACTCTGCCAGGAAAACCGTTCACCCTCTATTTGCTAGGGTCACTCCTACACATTCTTAAAGACTCCATTCTGGTGAAACTTTCTCTAGCAAGCTCTTCCCCTCCAAATTATGCCAGGTGCCTCTCCCTGAAACATCCCACATTGTATTATAATGGTGTGTTAATTTCAGAAGACTAGGGGTTCTCTGAGGGCTGGCCTTAGACTGAATCGTTGGTATAATCTTTGTGATCAGAATGATTGCCCTAAAACCAGAATTTCATACCCTGGCTTCCCAGCTCCTGGATCACAACTGGCTGGTGGAGGAGTGGGGCCAGAGAGCTTCTCTTGGGAAGGAAAATGGGCCCCAAGATACCTATGGTGGCTTGTCGTGGCACAGGTGATGATCAAGTATGCAGGGACGTGGTGGCTGGCTCAGGAGTTGTGGCGAGGGCTGTCTTCAGGGAGGGCTAGAGTGGGGGGAGCCCCCAGGCTCACCTGGGCTCTAGCAGTGGCTGTCCCATTACCACCATTCACAGATGAAGCATAAATGAGAGTGAGGGGACGGGTGACTGTGTGAGTAGAGACATGAGAAAGCCTGTGGATGAGATGAGCCCAAGAGAGAGAGATAGGTGAACAAGAGAGACTGAACTCAGAGGAGAGACAGATGGATGGGCAGAAAACTGGACAGACGGATGGGATACGTGGAAAAGGAGGACCAAGGGTGGCACTTTAGCAGAATTAAAGTGAAAATCGCATGGGGTCAGAATGTGGTGGAGAACATGTCTCTAAGGCTTTCTCACCCTGGGCTGGGACTCTCCACCAGAACCCGGGAGGGAGAGAAGGGATGAATTAGGGCCCTTCCAGGTCCTTCCCTCACCAAGGACAGCAGGTGTAGGAGAACATGTGCTCCTCAACCCCAAATGCGGACGGGTCCCAGGAGATCAGGGCCAGGAATACTCACTGGTTGTAGTCGGGCCCACGGCTCCATAGGTGTAACCTGTGGCGAGAAGGCGAGAGGAGCTGAGCAAGAGTTGGGGTGATCATAAAGGATTAAGGAGAGGGAGGATGTAAGGACCTTTGTGGGAAAAGCAGATGGGAAAGCAGAGGGGAAGAGGGGAGGGGTGTTCAGGGGGGAGGCAACGAGATGGAAGGTGGCTGGGCCCAGTGATCACACAGTGATGAGAAGACTGAACCCGGACAGAGAGGAGAGAGAGATGGATCATAGCTCACTTTAGAGCAAAGGATGCAACACAGAACTCCAACTGGGAGAGACAGCATGGCTGTATCACAGCCCCTCACCACTGACGTAGAGGCTGTCCCCGGCCAGGGTGAAGGAACCCAAGTGGGAGACGCCCTGGGTCTCATGGCTCAACTCCCAGTAGAGTCACTCTCTGTCCAGCCTCGGACCTGCGCGTGTCACAGTGGAAGGTGCATATGATGTCCACCCAGTGGCTGCCCCACCCTTCTCAAGCCTTGGGGAGTAAGACCATGGGGATGTGGAATACTGAGCAGGGGTCCTTCTGGGTGTGGAAGGCGAGAGAGGGGAAGGGAGGAGGCTGAGGGAGATGCTGAAGGGGCTGCTCTGATGTCTGCAGGGGCTCTCCAAGGTGTCTCCTTTGTGAGACAACCCCCTCACAAGTAAGGCCTGACTTCTTTTAGGATGTGGAGGGGGACATGTGAGTGGCAAAGAGGGGTGAACACACAGAACTGGGCGAGGGGACACCTGCAGGTCTGCACGGACAGCAGCAAGGAGCACAGTCAGTGCCCTGTGCCATCTGACACATGCAGGCAAGAAAGTACCGTTACATTCTCTCGGTTCTACACTCCAAGGTCTTTTCTTTCTATTTCTTTCCTACTCCACAGCCATCAGCCAGGCATAGGGAACAATCATCTTATTCCTAATCTTATTCCCAGCACCTCCCATCTTGCCTCTTAAGTCTTCATTCTTAAACATGAAGTCCATTTTATCCCCCGTGCTTAGACCAAACCCTAATTACATCATCCTTCTACTCGCATCTCTCCAGAGTCTTCCCACTGGTCTTGGAACAGAGTCCCAAGTCACCCCTGATCTGGTCCAGCCTGTTTGCCCCTCGCCGGTGTGGCTCACACCACTCCCCCTCTGTTGACTCAGCTCAGCCATCCCTCTTCTCAGTTCGTGGAAACACCAAGCTCTCTGCCTCAGGGGTTTCCTCATGCGGGTCCCTCTGCTTGAAACGCTCTCTTGAACACACTTCCACACCCTCATCCAGTCTAACTCTACAAATAGCTAAATCCAGTCCCAACTCTAGCTCTCAAGCTAAATATCAGTCCTTCTCAAGAGGACTTCCCTGGCCCCTCAGGTTGATTCCCCTTGTGCCAAACTCCCACATCACTCTCATCACTAACTGTCTAAAATCCAAATTCCCAAATACAATATAAATTCCATGTAGGTGGGACAAGGTCTCTCTGGTTCTCCAGGTCCCCATGCATGTGGCCCAGGGCCTGGCTCATGAGATGAGGAACCATCCGGTTTGTCTAGGACTGCCCTGGTTTGAACACTAAACGTCCTGTGTCCTGGAAAACCCCTTTGTCCTGAATAAACGAGGATGTTTGGTCACCATAAATTATACACTCAGAGACTATCTATTGCATCCAAGCACACATTCCCCTCAAGAATGTCACAAGAAAATTAGAATGAAAAAGACACACACACACACAATTAGTAGAGGCCAACAACTAAATACAAAATTACTTAACAAGATTCTCTGCAACGTGAATCACCAGACCGTTATTTTAGAAAAGTTTCAAGAAACAAAGTTAATTCCCTTTAGAAGGCAAGGTGGTGAGGCCAGTCTTTTTGGAGACTATTGCCCTTCCCTTCAATCTACAGTGTTGCTTAGTATTCCTCTAAATGATTTGAAATGTCATAAAGAAAAAAATGCTCAATATATATCTGGCAACTGGCAAATTCACTTTTAAATTTATTATTAATATAAAGAAGTTCAAATCGTCTTTTTCCCTGAATGCTCCTCTATTTCAAATTTTTGTGGAGGATTTATAGGACTTTAGAAGTCAAATTGAATGGTTCTAAGGAATGTTGCTGAGTATCCCTGGTAATATTTAATGGAATGTCTTCTAATACTACATACACATGCAAAACCTTTCTATATTTATAATATATATAAATCCTGACTTTTGAGTATTATGCAATGCAAGTAATTCTATATTTTCTACTATAATCCACATTTGCAGTTATTTACGTTTCTTTCATATGTTCTTATTTGCATATAACTGTACTTACTGAAATATTTACCACACAAAACCACACACAGCTTACCATCTTTCCCTTGACTATAATCCATCAAACAATAATAATTTTTATCAAGATACCCTCACTCTCAGTGAGTCCATGTGGTGACAACCCGAGCCCAGGATACTCCAGTGACAGGTCTTCCACAGAGCGGAGGCTGCCGGAACCTCTTGGTACCAAGTCCACAGGGTACTCACCTGGTCACACAGAAATCCATGGATCAGCGAGGACAGGTGGTCCTTGAGACTGGTTTCACCTCAAACTTGAGCTCCACGGATGCTTTTCGTGTCTGAGGGGGGAAAAAAAAGCGCAAACAAGCTTTTGAGGCCTTTTATAGGGTGTTGGATGGAAAGGCCACCCCATTCACTCTTCTTTTTTTTTTGTATTTACTGATTTAAATGTAACTGTTGGCTGTGACTGGACTTTCCCGATTCCTATCCAGCCACCTGCTCCCTGAGATGGGAGAAAGCAGCTTCGTGCTGTGTGCACTTGAATCGCTCAACTCACTTGGCTGGACAGAGACTTTTTGGTGACTCTGGACCCTTTAAACAAGCTTGTCATTTAGGGACCCTGTTAGTGACTCGCTGACTTGTCAACAATTTCCACACTTCATTCAGCGCTCAGGAGATTTTCAACCTCAGCACCACTGACATTTGGGGCTGGATAAATCTCTGTGGGGCTGTCCTGGGCCCTGGAGTATGCTGGGCAGCATTCCTGCCTCCCCCTCTAGACGCCAGGAGCGCCCCCATTTGTAACAACCCAAACACCGCCTGCAGACGCGGATAAGCCCCCTGGGGACAAAATCACACGGAGGATGGTGACGGGGACTCTGAGGAGAGGACGGCAGCGCCCGGAGCCTGGAGGAACAGCAGCTTCGGGGGCCCTCAGAGAACAGCCCGGGGGAAACGTGGCTGTGAGGGGACGGAGGGACGTCGGGCCCTGACGGGGCTGCCTGCAGCCCAGGCCCCTCCCTGGACCCATACCCGAGCCGGGACTGCCAGCTGCTCACCGAGGCCCGCCCCTGAGACCGAACGTCCACGAGATCCCGATCGGCGACTAGAAGATGGAACACAGTGTGAAGCCCCCCGCTCGATCGACGGCGCCGCGTTTCCGCTTCAGGTCTCGGGCGGGCATTTGGGGAGGACGGAAGTTCGGGGATGACTGACGTTTGGGGGCTCCGGGTTGAGGCAGCGTGCGGGGCGGGGCGGGGCCACGCACCCCAGACTCGGGGGAGGTGTCTAGTTTCTAGAGTGAGTGAGAGGTCAGGTCGCGGGCTGGGTCAGGGCCAGGGACAGGGACCAGGTCTAGGGGCAGGGCTGTGGGTGGAAACCAGCTCTAGTGGCGGGGCTGTGGGTGAGGACAAGGGTGTGGGCGGAGACCAGGTTGTGGGCGGAGCCAGGCCCGAACGTTGTGGGCGGAGACCAGTTACAGGGGCGGGAAGAGGCGGGGGTGGGGCTAGAATAAGTCAGGCCGACATCACAGGGGGAGGAAATGAGCTCCAGGGGCAGGGCTTGAGGCGCGGCTTTCCCTGAACCCCTAGACTGTACAGGTAGGTGGATGTTGAACAGCTTTTCTTCATTCCTTTCCCCACCTTTACACAGACTCATAGAACGATGTGCCCATATTTAAAATTATAAATTTTTTGTGCGGGTTTGCTTTTCTTAATTTCGTTTAAAAATTGGATCATATATTCACATTTCTCTACAACTTGCTGTTCCAAGCCAGTAGATCAGGATATAACGCTATTTTAATTTTAAAAATCTGGGGGGAGGGAGGCCACTACATCGTAGATACACGTATAGGAAAACATCAAAGAGTGGTGTAAAGTCAGTAAAATATTCTCACTCTACCCCTGTCTCCCAGTCCTTTTACACAGAGATAAACATCCTTTTCTCCTCTATCCTTCCAGACATACTGTGTATATGTGGGCCTGTGTATATGTTGAAGCCCAAGAGGGATGTCCCCAAGCAAAACCTGAAGCCCATGAATTGTCTCATGCATCAAAAGTTACTGGAAAGAGATTTAAATTTCCGGTGGAAGGAGATGAACCAGTGATGAATCCACAGGAAGACAACAAAGAAACAAGAGAATTTTCCCATTTAAAAGGTCAAAGGAAAAAGTGAGAAAGAAAACGTATTCATAATATCTGACGTAGCACATCTCTGGATAAGATTCATATGCTATAAAATGGTAAACACTTATAAAACAGTAGACATTGAATTTTGATTTATCCTAATTCATTAAATAGTTATATTGGGCAAGGGGAATTATGTTTTTCACATATGTAAGAACCCTTCATGCTGATTGTTTCAGAGAAGAAAGAAAGTATAAATAGTCAAAAGCTGAAAAATGAAAATGCTGTATGAGTAGCTAATTTAGAAATATAGCTTTTCAACCAGAAAATTAAAGAAGTTGTTTTTGGAACCAGAGTCAAGAGTGGGGAAGGTAGCTTTTCATTATAAGGCTTGAAGTATTATTTGAGAGATGTGCGTATAGACACACATACACACACACACACGGGAGCCTGAATTTGTATTCCAAAGGGATCATCTAACTCTACAAAGAGTTTGTAAAAAGGATTCACTTTACAACAGTAGAACATATTTTGAAAACTACAGACTTCAAGCGTAAAAAAAGCTGTCATCATCCCGGTGGAAAAATGAATGGGGCATCACTTTCCCACCGACATGGTGATAAGCATTTTACATACATTATTCTTGAGTATTTTCACAGCAACGCATAAGGAAGATGGTATTATCTATCTCCATTTTGCAGATGAGGAAATTGGTGACAGCATATTGCTAAAATTTTCATATAAGTTCTCAATAGATATTGTTTTATGTTAAAATTGTTTATTGAATTTTCTTTTCATTAATAAAATGATATGTGCCATTCTTACAAACAAGCAAATGGTGTGTACAAACAATTTAGCAAAGTGACAGTTTTATATCCTTTTGATATTATTAAATATAACTATCATTTTTATTATTTTTCTGCTCTCTGCTTCACATCTAGGAAGATACTTCCTATCCTAAAGGCTTACTAGAAAACTTTACTAAAAATCAAGAATCAAGGAATACTCATATTATGCCAGCTTCCTGAATACATGAAAAAAAAAACCATTATAACAAATTTTGTACAAAAATCTTAGATCATTCATGAACTGATAACAACACAAATCATGATTAGGCAAGGTATTTCTGTAGAATGACAAATATTTAAACTTTAGACATTTAGAAAGGTAATTCATTACAGTAACTAATGTGTATAAGAAGAAAGTTTTCAAACTCCCTAAGTGCCAGGAAATCATTTGACAAAATGCACTGCAATATTATTCACAATAGCCAAGAGATGGAAACTACCTAATTGTGAATCCGTGGGTGAAAGGATGAAGAAACTCTTGGGCATCTATACAATGGAATATTATTCAGCCTTAAAAAGGAAGGAAATCCTGTATTCAGAATTGCTTGCCTGGATCATTTCAGTAGCCATGTGCTTTCTTGCATAGTCCCCTCTGGTCTATTGGCGAAAGATATACCAGGGTGAACCTTTTATGATGTAGGCACCACGACCTCTAGTGGATCTCTAAATGAGATTTTGGAGGTGGACTGCCTGGGTACCAGCTGTGTGACCTTGGACAATTATATAACCTCTAATATTCTTCATCCATAAAATGAAAGTTAATAGTATTGTCGTCATAGCTTTGATGTGAGGATTAAATGAGTGAATACATGTCAGATGCCTAGAATGTGCCTGGCACATGGTAAGGCAACATGAAAAATTTAACTGTAATTATAACCAAATTAAATATTGTGATGCCCGATTAATTAAGTTGAACCATATGTAATTTCTAATATTCAACCATTTTGACATATTATTATTGTTGAATAAATGATAAAACTCAGTCTAGGCAGGTTGTGTAGAGTCAAAAAGGATTGGATAAATGAAAATATTGGTAGAAAAAATAAGCTTAAATAGATTGCTTTGCAATTTACAATGCAGTTTCTCATAATTTGTTTCATTTAATATCTATAGAATGCTTTTCAGGGTATTATTACCACTGTCTCTGAAGGAGTTACTGACTTGCCCCAAATCACACCACATTATATAAAACAATTAGAGTGGACACATCATTTGTTGTATAAATTCAATATGATATTTTGTTTTCCCTTCATAATATCATCCGTCCTCTCAAGAAAGTGATGAAATAATGCTGATTCCTAGGAACTTAGTCTTAAAGAGACATACTCTCAGATGATAAACACTACGTCTTTGAAACAAGGGTGTTGCAAGAAGAAACTTGGGACCAATGCTTTCTGGGTTTTCAAGTCCATGCTTAGAGTTATGGGAAACAGTCAAAGAAGGGAAAGAGTGAAAAATAGTCCAGAATGAAAAAAGTTTGACGTATATGTAACTTTATTGATCACCTCAAGATTCTCTTTTTATTTACGGTCTGTGTCAACCTACTAGAATATAAATGGTATTAGGGTAGATCACTGCTATCTTGCAGCAAGTGGTAGGCGCTGAGTAAATATTTATTAAAGGAATGAAAGTGGCCTTGAATACAACTGCACTTTACTCACCAGAGAACAGCCCCATAGCAGGCAAATGGCATCATTAACAAAATTTTAAAAATCATATCCTTATTAGCTCGTAACCATGGATTCAAGGCTCTCATTTATTTCATACTTTCTAAGTACAGAAGAATTCTGGTGTATTAGGGAATGTTTCCACAGCCTCACTGTAAAATATAGCAAGCTTTTTTTTGGCCCATTGATTGCTGGTTCCAGCAGGGCCCATCTCTATACTTACCTCTAAACAATTAACTTTAGATTTGTTATCCCAATGAACAGCTATTTGGTATGGAACCTGTTTTATCAGTGTCATGCAAAAGTAGACATTTGATATGTCTTTAAGTGATGATATGGATAATAATGTTGATGCGGAAGAAAACTAAAAACTCTCTCTGGTCATTGTCAAGTGCATGTGGGTGAAGGGTATCTTGTTGTCACTGGATTTCAGAACTCAAAAAGACTCATCCAACTCTTCATGTTACATGTGAAGAAAATGAGGTCTAAAGTGGTTGAGAGATTTGACCAAGACTAATTACTGAGACTAGAGAGAGATCCTCTGATTCTCAGCTGGCCACATTGTCATAAGATCTTCAGCTCCAAACAGCCAAGAGAAGCAAGTCTGTTGATATCCAGCTAGAAATGATTCAACTTCACTTCTATACTTTCTCTCTGTTAGATGCCTGATCTGCCCTGACAAGGAAATTATCTGAGGTTTACACTACACTTAAGATGATAAAATGCTCCTGGCAAACACTAGTGTGATTCATTGTGGCACTGGAGAGCACAGTCATGAAAAAATGAGAATCAAAAGAATAAGAGGTAAATAATATTAGAGAAGAAGAGAAAATCTATTATTTTAGTGGGACATAACTTATAAAGTTTAGAACTAGTAAATAAGTGGAGTAATGTGAAAGGAAGCTAGATTCCTATATGAAACATCAAAAATACTGTTATATGAGCAAGAATTAGTTTGAACATGTAAATAATTATTCCACTCAAAAGAGCAATGAATTCTTTAAGATAAGTAGTTAAAATAATTGGAACTACACATTAGTTATATGAAGAAAATTATAAAGAGATACAAAGCATGTAAAAGCTCTGATTAAATGGAGAGATATACTATACTTGTGACTGAAAACAGTGTTTCAAAGATATCAGTTTTCCAATCATTATTCAGATTCCATATACTTCAAATCAACTTTTAAAATGATGCAGTGCTTTTTTTAATAAACTAAATGATATTCATTTGTAAAATAAAACACTGGAACATCAACTAACATTATTCACAAGTAAATCATTCCAAATGGATTATAGGGCTAAAATTAAAAGTAAACCCCCACATATAACAGTGGTGGATGAGAATATAGAAGAATATCCATAGTCTTAAAATTAGTGAAGATAATCTTAATATATATGCTTAAAGATGTCTGGTTGAAAAGAGGAAGGAGAAAAAGTAAAATGGAACATGATATGGTCTCTGATTTACTTTCAGAGACTTAATCTAGAGAAGAATATTCCAGTCTACGATATTGGATAAAGAAATAGAAATCTGTGATAATTACACAAATAATGAGAGGACATATTTAAATGGTATCATAATGTATCAGTTAGCTTCTGATGTGTAACAAACCATCCTAAAATTTGGTGACTTCAAATAAGAACAGTTTATTTTTTCTCAAGATTCAGTGGGTTAACTGGGCAGTTATTTTGATGTGGACCTATTGGTGGCTCAGCTGGGATTGGTTGGTCTAGGTTGGCTTTACTCACATACCTGATTGTTGACTTGAAGCCACCTGGAGTGATGCAGATGTGCAGTCTATTTAGACTCATTCACATATTGACGGCCTCAGGCTTCCCACGGGCAGCCAAAGAAGGACAAGTACCAATAATGAGCAAGTGTTTTTCAAGCCTTTTCTCATGTCATTGGCTAATGTCCCATTGGCCAAAGCAAGTTACAAAGCCAAGTCTACCCAGAGTCAACGCGGGATGCTATGACCAAACAGACAGAGGGAGAGGACTAATGTGTGGCCACTTTCGCAATCTCTCCCACATCATTTTAGAGGAAAATTAGCATGAATGTTGGTGTATTTGTTCATTTGAATGCCCGAGGAAAATTGTACAAAGCCAAAAGAAACGTAAAGCAAATAGTTAACTGGAGATGTAAGGTAAGTTAATTGGTACTTAAATTGGGTCTGGAAAAATGTGATAGTTTATTTTTCAAGTGTATGCAAGTTCTTGTGACCTATGAAAATAACTTACATTTCGATTATTTTCTCCCTGAATGCGTTTTATTCCTTAACACTTTTGATGTGTTTCTCTCTGGCTTTAGGAAAATAACGTAGCACTTGGGAGCAAAGATGCAGCCTAATAGACCCACATTGGAGGCCAAGATGGAGCAGACCTCCACGGTCACCATGACCTTGCCCTTGGTACTGTGGTAGATGGGCAGGAAGGTGACCCAGAAACTGCAGAACACCAGCATGCTGAACGTCAGGAACTTGGCTTCATTAAAGGTGCCAGGCAGGTTCTGGGCCAGGAAAGCCACAGTGAAGCTGCCTAGGGCCAAGAAACCCAGGTGTCCCAGGACACAGTAGAAGGTAGTGACCTAGCCCTTGTTGCACAGGATGATGATGTGGCCGTGTTCAGAGTGTGCATCTGTGTCAATGAAGGGAGGAGAGGTTCCCAGCCAGATCCCACAGAGACTCAGCCGGATAAAGGAGCAGCTGTGAATGATGAAGTTAGGTGCACCTGACACCAACCACTGCCACATCCTTCTCACTGGTGTGCTGACCTGGAAGGCCACAACCAGAGTAATAGTTTTGGCCAAGACTGTGGAAACAGCCACAGTAAAAACAACTCCAAACTTGATCTGCTGAAGAATGCAGGTGGCTGTGTTGGCACCACCGATGAAGAGAAGGAGCATAAGGTGAGGGAGATGAGCAGGATGTAGCTGAGAGTCCGATTATTGGCCTTGATTATGGGACTTTCTTGGTGCTTCACAAAGACACCCAGGACCACAGCTGTTATGACAGAAAAGCACAGAGCAGTGCAGGCCAGGGCCATCCCCAAGGGGTCCTCATAAGCCAGAAAGGTCACAGCTTTTTGGAGGCAGCGATCTCGGTCTCTGTTGGCGTTCTGATGATCTGGACACTTCACACACTGATCCATGTCTGGGGAGAGAGGCAAAGTGTCCTCAGCCCAGGTTCAGTCACTCTCTCTTATTCACATGTCCCCAAAGAAGGCATTGGGTAAGTTTAGCCAATTGTCTTCCTTTGTTGCTCCAGGTACCAAATAACAGAATGCTCTGCAGAGAACCGTTACCAGTTAATACTGCCCATCTTCTTTATAGTTAAGTAAACAAAGCTATTATCCTTCTCAGTATTTATCTTGCATATTCATGAAAGCACTTTTTTCTCAGAAAAAAAAACAAAAGTCATCCCTGTCTCTCTGAGCTATACCTCTGTAAGCTATGGCCTAGATTTCTTCATTATATGAGCAAGCAGTAATTGGAAAACTTCCATGAGGCAGATAATATGCTACATTCTAGGGAAACAGAGATGACAAAGTCATAGACCTCACTCCCAGGAAGGTTCAAAAAGAGACCCTTTCTACCATCTAAAATGATCTCCAGTACATTTCATCTTGATTTCACTTCCACCACTTCTGTTAAGATTTTAGTCACTTCTTTCCTATGTTATCACAAGAACTTTCTACTCTGGTTCCCAGTCCTTGTCCTACATCACAAGTGATAGTTCTACATGTAAGTGGGATCATGTTTATCCTCCATTAAAAAATCCCACAAACTCTTGGGAAGACCAAAAAGACTGTATAACCTTGGTCTTGCCTACCTCTACTACCTCTGCTCTGATTTTTAAGATTCCCAAATCTTCATGTGGTTCTGAAACTGTTCCGTGCCCACTCATCCCTGCAGGTATCAATACATGCTTTTTCCTTCTACAGGGACATTGCTCCTTCCTCTTAAAGTCCCTTTAAAATCTCTAACTTTTCACGTTTAGAACTACAATCTGCCTGATAATGATTTCTGTGGATGGTGTCAGTTAGGGGTGGCGAGTCATTGTCTTCTCCATGAAGACAGCCAATTTACCCAAGATGGTTTATTGAAAAGGCTTTCATTTTCCCACTCCACCTCAGTGTTTCCTTGTAAATCAGTCGTCTATACATGAGTCCCTATATAAAGGGTCTGTATCTGAACTTACCATTTGGTTCCGTTGATTTTCTTGTTTATCCTCTTGACGAACCTCCTCTATTGTGATGCTACCATACTTGATGTCAGGTAGAGTAAGTCCTCCCACTCTATTCTTTGTCTTCCAGATTTTCTTAGCTAAGTTTTTCCTTTATTATTTCCATAAGAATTTTATCAATTGTAATTTCCACAGAACAGGTCAGCATTTTAACTGCAATTTTGTGGAAGCTGTAGATTAATTTGGACAGTTTTCATATCTGTAGAATTTTAAGTCTGTTCAGTCATGAACTTGGTTTATCCTTCCACTTCTTTCAGTCTTCCTCTATTTTTTTAAATGCCATTCTATAACTTTATGGACAGAAATCTTTTGAAACTCTCATTAAAGTTATTTCTAGGTCCTTCATACTTTTAAGATGTTGTAAATGTCATTTTTTAGAATTTAACGTTTCAATGCCTTATGAGTGGTAGATGGAAGCAAAACTTTATATATTAACCTTGTATTCAGCCACCACTAAACTCAGTTAATACATTAATTTATATAGACTTTACCTTTATACCATAATATCATCTGAAGATAACATCAACTTTTTACTTCTTCCGTTGAAGTGTGCTGAATTACATTGCATGAACCTAATTTGGTCATGATATGTCCTTCTTATAAAATATAGCTAGATTTTGAAGGTTGATTTGATTTGATTTCTTTTTTAGGATAAATGAATTTAATCAAAGAAAGAGAGTGGCCTGTAATTTCCTTTCCTGCAATGAATTTGTTAGATTTTGGTACCAATGTTAAGCTAGTCTCTCAAAGAGAGTTAAAAAGTTTTCTGTTTTTCCTATTCTCTGGAAGAGTTTGAGTAGATGTGTATTATTTCTTCCTTGAATATTTGGTAGGTTTTGTACCAAATAAATAGCCTACAATAATATTTTGTAGGAATGTTTTAAAATATGGTCTCAATTTCTCTAATAGATATGACATTATTCAGATTTTTCAATTTTTCTTGAGACAGTTTGGTAACTTTTATTTGCCTGGAAATTTGTGAATTTCCGCTAAATTTTCATTGTATCAACATGATGTTATTTATGTTTTCTTCATGTTAAAAATTTTCCATATGATCTGCACAGATTACTCCCTTTTAAGCCTTCGTATTTTTTTGTTGCAGTTTTTCTCTTTTTTTGAACACTAGTACTAGGATTTTATTGAGTATATTTGTCATTTATTAGGATCTAATTTAGTTTTATTTATCCTTTTGATGTTTGTCTTTTATTTTGTGAAATCTTCCTCTAATATTTATCATTTTGTGTGTTCTATTTTCTTTGTGTTTAATTTTCTGCTTTTTTCTAGCTTGTGATGAATGCTTAGAACTGAGAACTTCAACCTTTCTATATTATACACAATAATATATAAATATATATAATCTAGGATTATACATTTCTCTCTAAGAATAGTTTTAATTCCACCCCATAAGATTTGATGAATAGTATTTTTAATTGGAAATACATCCTAATTTCCATTGTAGTTTACTCATTAATCATGGGTTGTTTACAAATGTATTTGTTAACCTCCAAGAATGTAGAAATTGAAGTTAGGTGACTTAGTGTTCTTTAGATGGGCATATGGAACATATTCCCAAAATTACCATGTACCAAATGTGCACATGGAAGCTTTATCCAAATTGACTATATGCCAGACTATATCATCAATCTCAGTACATTTCAAAAAAAATTTTAATGATACAAATGATGTTGTGAAATTAAGCTTCATATCAGTCACAAAAATAAAATGAGAAAATGCCACCATTGAGGGGATACCAGCATTGCACCATTTAATATCATAAAATATGAGTAATACCAAGATGTTAATTATGATATGAAAAATCTTCAGCGTTGGTTTTCTGTCCCTGTTCTACTTCATGACCCAACTCCCAAACCCACATTGTCTAGGTTCTAGTCATGTTGAACCTTTTCTCAGCTCCCGAGAATATTAAATGCAGGACTAATTTGCCATTTTTTGCATTGTCTAAGAATTCTACCAAGAATCTATTCCGCCTTCATTAGTCTGATATAATACTAATGCTACTGACTCTATGAAGAAGTCCATGACACTTCCCTACCCACAAACATATATACTATCACTTATTTCATCCCATGGGGCTCTGCGTACCTATATTGCAGCCCAATGTTACGACATTGAATTCTCCTCACTGCCTGTTGTCTCCCCTACTCACCTGTGAACTCTAGGACATCAGAGACCAAGATGTATGTACTCATTGAAGGAAGCTGTACTGTAAGCACATTGCATACCATGATAATACTTACTTCTTAAATCAAACACAACCTTTCTGAGCTCCTGCTCTGTGCCAAGAACAGCACCAGACACTGGAAAAATAAGGATTTGTTCAATGTGATCTAAACGTAGCTTTAAAGAAGCTGAAAAGTAAGGACTTACAATACCATGTGTTAGAATCCATGCGAGAGATTTAAGTTAGGTTACTGTAGAGTGGTCAGAAAGGGTTTCCTTGAGATGATAATGCCTGCAATGATGCTAAAATGAGTCAAGCAAGCTAGTTCAAGGTAGAGAGAGAGTGTATCATTTTGGGTGGAAATGATAAAAAAAAGTTGGCTTTTTGGCTATAAAAGTTAAATTACTAAATGGAGGAAGGAAACATTTGGACCCTGCAGTCCTCATCCAGAACTTTTCCGTTTCTTTGGGAGAACGGTGCATACAAAACAGAGGTGGAGAGCCAGCCCTGATTGCCTAGTGGTGAAAGTTCAGTGCTCACCGCTTCGGTGGCCCAGGTTGGTTTCCTGGTCATGGAACCACACCATCTCTTCTTGAATAGCCATGCTGTGGTGGTAGCTCACATAGAAGAACTAGAATGATTTACAACTAAGATATACAACTATGCACTAGAGTTTTGGGGACAATAATAAAAGAGGAAGATTGGCAACAGATGTGAGTTAGCTCAGGACAAATGATTCACTTCAAAAAAAAATAGAAGTGGAGAAAATCACTGCAAGGCATATACTCCCCTATCTCATTGGAAATCTCATTCTCTGGGCAGGGAATGCAGTCAAAACAACAGGAAACCTTGGTCTCCTGAGGGTTCTACCTGAATCCCAGACTGCAATTCTCACTGCATACAGAGTGTGGAGTCTGGAGAAAATCAGATAACACTTGGTAACAGCGGTGACTTTTACCTAATTTTCCAGTAACTAGAGTGTTTTAGAGTATTGGGCCTTAACAAACTGAAGATTGAAATATCTAAATCCAATTCATTGGTTGGATGCCATGCTTACTGTATGATATAAAACACTGGTAAACCTCAGACGAATTGTGGGTTTGTTTCCAGAGCATCGCAAAAAATCAAATATTGCAATAAAGCAAGTCACAACATTTTTTTGATTTCTTAGTGCATAAAGAAGTTATGTTTACACTGTACCGTAGTGTACTAAATGTGCAAAACATTATCTCTAAAAAACATGTACATAATTTTTTTAAAAAAAATTATTCCTAAAAATTACTAACCACCTTCTGAACCTTCAGCAACTTGCAATATTTTTGCTTGTGAAGGTCTTGCTTCGCTCTTGGATTATTTGTAAAAGAAAAAATTACTTCAGTTGGAAGTGGATTGTTAAATTCCCATATGTGGCCCTCTATGAAGCTCTGAGGGTGCACAAAACCCCAACAAGATTTTGGTTATTCATGTGTGGTGTGAGTAATTGTGATTGGGTTCAACACATCTCAGTAATTCCTGTGGTCCACTCAATCACCTCCTCAGATAAAGACAATTCCTGACCACGTGGAGCATGTGGGGAATATTCTCCTCCTTTCAACTTCAGTCCAAGACCTTCTGGAAAATTCCAAAAGTTGAGAAAGGTGTACTCTGAATCTGATTTTCCTTCTTCGGCCAAATTCACTGAGTCACCAGCAAGGATGTTAAATTCTATGTTCCTCAGAAAGGGGTGCCGCTAAAAGAGACATATCATCTTGTGGTGAAGTGGGCCCGGGTGTTAAAGAGAAAAACCCTGAATTGGTGAAAGCCTTTCATTGTCTGTAATACTTGTTACATAATGTAACTTTATTAAAGTATCCAATGAAGTAAAGCAAATGAAAGCATATGGAGAACTACAATATCATAATGTTTCCAATATATCAGTTAGTTTCAAGAGAAAATGCCCAAAGACAAGAATATCAAGATGATCAGTGGTGATAGGATTCAGACAAATCTCAAGTACAAAGTCCAATCTAGCCAAGCTCATGCACTCTCTGAATTTTCCCAGAACATCAATCTGCAAAATGATGTTAACAATACCTAAAGTGGTTGCAGAATTAAATGAGATCATTTACATAAAGTATTCACCATGATGTTCATCACCAGATAGGCACGGAAAGGGCAAGTTGTCTTCTTGTCTTTAAGGAGCTGCATGGGAGAAGGCTGGATAATCCATGTTGAAACATTAGGCATGCAGGATGTTAAGATCCTTTGTAACACAAAGCATTGATATTGACTCATAGCCCACTTCCTCCTTGCCACTAGAACCTTCTTGTAGATGACTTACAACCCAAGACTAGATTTACCTCCTAGGGAGTGAAACAAGTACAGAAACTCGTGCTTTTCTTGGAGAAAGAATCCTAACTGCTTGGTTTGAACACCTGTGTAATCTCATAAGAAAGTCACTTTTACGAGTGTACATGATGTTATGCAGAAGAGACTTTACCTGCCAGGGAGAAATCACCAGATCTTACCCGCTTCCCATTGCCTGAATTTCTGCACGTTGAAGAAGCATCTCATGAAGGCTCCAGGCCACAGCATACACAGCATTGTACACATTGTATCTCCATTCAGTCATGATCGTGTCAAAAATCTGCCAAGGCAACCATCCCAAGGAGGCATCGGGTGGTCAATTCTCCAGTGTTTTATAGTCAGGCTCAGAAATGGTGCAAGGAATAAAGGGGTACTACAACCTAGTGAGGTAAATATCTTCTGGATATTTGGAAGGCTTAACTGTCTGGATAAAAATTTCAAAGCCAGGAACCTCACTACGGTGGTGTCAAAAAATGAGAATCGCATGGAATGAATCAAGGATGAAATCTCTCTCACTGTGGATAAAATCCCACTCTCATGTCGTGACCCAGACTTTCCATATCACTAAATACTCCCAAGTAGACAAGCTTAAGCTTACAAGACAGTCGGTATCACCGTAAATGATAACCACATTCCCTTCTGTTTCCTCTACTTGCAAATCGTATGGCCAGGTCCTTGAGGAATATGATCTTTCAGTGACAGGGATAATTTCCACAAAGACTGCACAGATTCCATTCCGGTCCAACTCTCCTCTCAAGTCTGAGAGAAACTCAACACCTTTCTTGTCTTCCGAGATAACCAGCCCCACCCAGGTCCAACTGAAATGAAGCAGCAAACAGACCATGCCAATGGCTAGAGATGTGTCCCTGGGGGCCAACTGATAGAGAGATGGAAACTGCTCATGATCATTCAGGATAAGATCAAAAGGACCATATGTAAGCTAAAATGAACGACAATTGGAAGCAATATGAGGACGAGGATTTGCAAAAACCACACTCTCAGTCCTGAAGGCTGTTCAGCAACACCTGGAAGTGGTAGAAGGGGACAATTGCTCATTTCATTTTCTAATCATTTTCCACTCCCTGAAAGCTTTCTATAAAATAAAATCAGTAGATTTCCAGGAAACTGCTTTGTCTCCATCCCCCTCAACCTTCTCTCTACTCCAAAGAAAGGAAATGTCATACCCCACCAAGGTCCTGTACACGTACCCTTTGAGATCATATCCTTTGAGACAAGCACAAACCCAGTCTCCTCCTCTCCTCCTATTTAGACACCTGAGAATGGCACCAAAGGAGACATGGTTTCATCTTTCCCCGTCCCAACCAGCCTTACCTGTGGAAATTTGTACAGTTCCAACAGTGTTCCAATCTGGGCAGAAATGGCCAATGTGGTTCCTGTACGGACCTCTAGAGACTTGCTCTCTCTCTTGCAGTCTTAATTAGGGATGTCCTTGCCCAACCCTGAGAGCCAAATCAGGGAACTCTCCAATGTCCTCTGTTCACTGGGCAGGGCATTATAGAGATCAAATTCCAGAGACATGTTGGGCAAAATATGAGGGTTCCCGTTGATTTCCTCAATGGCAAAAACCAAGGACAGAACATACTGGTAGTTCTTGTACTGAAACATGCATAGAGGGGTAGGGATCCTTAGGGAAAATACTCAAAATGATTTCCTTAAAATGCAATACAATGACTTCATTAAAAGGAATTTGCTATTGACTCGAACGTCTGTGGCAATTGATGGCTTTCCTGAAGCCTTATAATTTATAACTAAAGAAAATAACCTGACTCTAGCTGTGGAAGGTCCTTAGTGAATTCCACACTCGTGAAGGAAACTGGTTAAGTACACAAAAGAAAGTACAATGAATGGAAAAACAGATCACATTCAGACTAGATTTGTAAATGGCTCTTTGGTTCAGGAGGCAAAATGCTGGTTTTAATGAGCACACCATTAACTCCTTCTTAGAAGAGCAACAATATTAGCATGAGATTGGAGATAGCCCTGGGGAGGAGGAATAATTGCAACTGAAATACACGTGACAAGCATAGACACATGACATGTGCAGGTTGAGAATGGTGCAACAGAAAGCTGTCAATCAAATTGCCTAAGCCTCTGACCCCTCAAACCTGTGCATCTGCCACCATCAAAAACCAGGAAACTAAGGTGAACTTCAGAGATCCAATGAAGGAGGAATCATCAACCGGCAGGAACAATTGAAAGAATCTAGATGGAATCAAAGGACTAGAAACACTTAGGAATCTAAGCGACACAGCATTGTAAAGTTTAGAAAGCTTCTCATTCATTTCTTATTTAAAAATATTAAATTAAAATTAATCATTAACATCTTTAACGGTACCTATCCCTGATAGCCCATATTGTCTTCATCTTTTCTACAGACTTTCTACACACTAATAACTACTAAGAGTAAGAAAATTCTTTGCATTTCTATTGCCTGGGATCTCTAAGACCATCAAGAATAAAATAGAGCAGTCACTTGTACTTATTTCAAGTGTTCTATTATTTGAGGATTGATTAGTACCCTAGTTCATGCTCACTGCTTGTTAATGCTCCCCGTGTGCTTGTGAAGAATAGGTGTTCTTCACTTGTTGGGTATAGGGTTCGATGTGTATCCACTAAATCAAACTTGCTAATTTGTTTTTCAAAAACTCTATTTATAGATATATGTTATTCTTTGTCTCAGAGGAAAGTTGAAATTCTTCACTATGAAGATATATTATTTCTACTTCTCCCCTTCCTCTGCCTCCTTCTCCTATACTTACCCCTCCTCCTCCTTCTTTTTCTTCTTTTCTTCTCCTCCTTCTCCTCCTCTTCCTTCTCCTCCTTCCTTTCCTAGTTGAGGCTATATTATCTTCACATGACATCGTGTGTAGTGTAACAATGACTATATCTTCATGATCAGTTGAACTTATATACCAGTCAGAATTAAACACTTAATTCATAATGATGCTTTTTTCCTCATCTGTTTTATCTCATATTTTATAGCGACCCTGCCTTGATTTTTGATTGGTATTTTCTTAGCATATCTTTATATCTTCTATTCTATTTTGAATTTCTAGTTTTCCATGTTTTTTAGTTTTCACAAGTCCTGTAAACATAACACAGCTACATTAGTCATTGTCCCAGCAAATTTAACAATCTGTATTTAACTATAGAATTTATTCCATTTACATTTGTTGTGATTATTTATATCCTTGTTTTGCCCCCACTATCTATATGTTTTCCTTCTATTTTTTCCACAAGTTTTATTATGTTATTTCCCTTTAAAATTTATTGATTTATACTTCTTTTCCATAGTTTATTGTATCTCCTCTATTTGGGTCAGAGTTATATTCTCTACTTCTATTTTACCACCAGCCCAGATTGCCTGAAGTGGATATAGTTTCTCATCTCCTGAGAAATTTATAGACCCTTTAACTTTCAGTTTTACCCTCATGAGTCGTTTTTGTTGTACAGCATTTTATTTCTCCTTTTTCTTTACTCTCTCATCATCTCCATATCTATCTTATCTGTAATGTTTTCTAGTTCCTTGTCTTTCTCTGCTGCATTCTGTTTCCTTCAGAATTCAAATTTAGTTTTGTATTCTCTCTTCTGTTGTAGAACCTATCTATGGAGTTTTAAAACTCAACAGTTATGTCTTTTTCATCTCTAAAAGTTCTATAAAGCCATTTGCCAAATATGTCAGATCATTACTAGAGTCTCCTGTTTGATTTTGTCATTCCAATTTTTCTGGTTCCATTTTCCATAAACAGTTTATACACAGTTATTTTATATCTTGAAGTTTGTTAATCTAATATTTGAGGTTTCACTGTTTAAATCTATTGTTTTATTTTTAATTTTCTTATGTGTTGATGACACTTATCGACAATGACATGTATTCCTTATTTGTTTGGTGAACTTTGATTATGAGCTCATTTTTGTATGATTTTAATGTGTACAGAATGTAAGGCTTTATTTTATACCTTTTCCTCCAGAGAAGAATGTCACTGTTTTCGGCTCACAGTCGTGTGAGCTGACACGAAGCTAAGTGACATTTTTGTGTGACTCACAACTAATCTGTGACTCCCGGATTCATTCCATCAAGTCACTTGTGACACAAAGACAAATCGTTTCAATAGAGGAGCGTACTGACCTTTGACCACTGGGTGAATCCAAATTTGTCTAGGGCTTACTGTTTCCTTCTTCTGTCCTTTGAGATTTGGCTTACTTCATGTGAACTCAAGAATGCAATAAAATTATATTTTATGGAAGATATTGTAATGTGGAGGGAAACCTCTTCAAGGTATCTAGTCCTCCATACTCATAGTATTTCATTCTTTTGGGTACTCCTTTGGATTCCTTTCTTTTAATAGAAATTCGTTCTTTCACTTGAAAAGAAAATAAATTTTAAAATCAAATGTGTGAGCTTGGAGGCATAGAAATAATTTACATGTTGTTCAACAAAATAAGTTTATGATATAGAACATTTTACAGACCAGTAATGTATGTATGGATTAGGTACATTAAACTTAAACTAAGAACCTCTATTTAGAACATATTTAATCAAACTTTAGGAGAAGAATCATTGAGAGGCACACTCGAGGACCATTCTGTTTCTGTGAGGTGCACACACACTATACATATACCTGATGGTCATGTGACAAGCCATGATATGGCCAAATGTAGTTCAACTTAGTTCAGATGTGATATGATCAATTAAACTTGAACAAGGGAGAATGTCCAGAATGTCCAAAAGCCCCATGTGTTTCCAATATTAGAGCGTTAAATGCTGAGAACAAGGAAGAATGGTGCAGGTGTTGTAAAAATACATTGCAATCTCTAAAGAGCAGAATCCATATTAAACTTATTGCGGATTGTGTGACTTTTCTGAAAATAAAACACCCCTTTCTGAGAAAAAATGAAGAACTTTTGTGTGTCAGTTGGGGCCTCCAATTGCTGAGGTGGAGTTAGGAATACAAGAAGTTTATTGTAGCATAACACCTCTGAAGAATCAAAGGATTGGGTAGGGACAGCCCTCACACTGAGACACGGATTTTACTGCCCTTGAAATGAAAAAAAAATAAGGAATATTAGGCAGGGGAGCTTCCAATCACAATATGGAAATGCCAGTCCTTCAGCCCCACCCGAAACCTACTGAATCAGAATATCTGGGGTGTGGTCCAGCACTCCTTCTGTGTTTTAACAAGCCCTGCAGATCATTCAGATCCTTAATCAAGTTTGAGGATGACGGGTTTCAAAAAAAAGCACCACACTAAAGAAGTGAACACTGAAAAAGTAAAATAATTGTCTAAGTACTTTGTGTTAATGTGATTTATAAAAAATGCAAAATACAGACAACTTTAAAGAATGTGCATAAAATTTAAAACCATCTTGACCCAAGTGCTTAATCTATACCTAGAGACACTGGATTTGGAGAAAAAGAAAAGAAGTAAAATACTAATTAATTTTTCATCTAACATTGAGGAGTCAGTGAGGAAAGACATCAGATTCTGGGTTCTTCTTATTTCTCAAATTAAAAATATTGTAAAATAGGGTCCAGCCTTTTGGCGTAGTGGTTAAATTTGCATGCTCTGCTTTGGTGGCCAAAGCTTCATGGGTTCGGATCCCTGGGGCTGACCTATGCTTCTCTCATCAAGCCATGCTGTGGCGGTATCCCATATAAAGTAGAGGAAGATGGGCATGAATGTTAGCCCAGGGCCAATTTTCCTCAGCAAAAAAAAAAAAATCTAAAATAGAATGGGAAAAGGTCTATATACCCAACATAGTGTAGAAAAGTTTAATAAGAAAAATTACTTTAAATGGAGCAAAACTAGGAAAAAAGAAAAAAAGCGAAGTACAAAAAAATGGAACCACAGAGATAATGCTACGTATATCAGTTATACTATACTAAAGTTACTTAAATCACTTTTTCAATATTGAATGTTACTCTACATTCCATGAAGATGTAGGAAACTAACACTGAACATAGATGCTGAAAGAAAGGGGATTATCAGTAATAGTCCATACACGTGCTCACAAAAGTAAATCCACAACTAATATGAAACTTTTATCTATGAATGTGTATAATGGTGCACATATCTGAAGGCAAAATATTTAGGGTCTAAAAGGCGGTTAGCTGTCAAAAAGTATATGTTCAATCATATATTAAAAAAAGGATTTTAAAAATATGAAGTAAAGTGAACCTAACTACAACAATAGTAAGAGTATTCAACTATCTCAGTCTTTATCTAAAAAAAAGTCAATATAGGAATCGTATATATTGTTAACCTTGATTTATCATTAATTATTTTTGGAGCATACACACACACATATGCCTGCATATAAATCTCAAACTTCCTACTCTGAAGCAAAGAAATAATATTATTATAAAATTAGGTCCTATCCTCGTCCAGCAAGCAATTTCTACATAGTAATCATTTCCTGAAGCCACCAGAAGAGAGATACATGGCCAACCACAGAAATTCTGACTCAATAGCTCATCAGAGGAACAGGCAGATTTGAAATGCAGTTCCTTAACCAACTTGCACGCGAAAATGCTCATTAACTGCCAACGTATCTTAAACAAATCAGACAATTTATAAGCCAATAATCACTCTCATGAATAACTCTTTGGTGAAACAGGAAATCAAACCAATGATTAGAAAGGAGTAGCAAGGAGCCCTAGAGAGAGAGGAGAGAGAAAGGAAGAAGAGAAGAAAATTGTCTGTTCTGAGAGAAAATATCTGAGCATTAAATATCTTGAATAGTAAATAAAAATGAAAGTGAATTAAACTCTCAACTCAAAACAAGGAGAACGGAGAAAGAAAACATAAAATAATAATTTGGAAAAAGAGACGGAAGCAGAATTAAGAGTATAAAATAAATATAAAATAAGTCCAGAGGAAAAGTCATCAGTCACTCTGATTCTTTGGGAAGCTCAATAAAATAGGCATCATTCAGACAAGTCTGATAAGGAAAAACTATTTGGGGAAGACAAACATCAACAAAATTATGTGAGAAAATGGCACCAGGAGCGAAGTCAGAGAGAATGTTGTGCATCTGCACATGGAGATGCCTTTTGGGATTTCAGTGATAAAGCTGCTTTTTAAATGAAACTGGAATTACTCAAACTGGCTCAAGTAGAATATAGAAAGTTATACAAATGTTCTTTATGGGTTCCAGATAGTTTTTAAGAAAGAAAACCACAAATATGTGGTGGGTTGGATGTATTTACAGATGAATTGTTTCTAAAACTTAAGAATAGATATTTACTCTACCAGGAAACTCTTCCAGAATATAGAATAAGAAGGTATATCTCTATTAATTATGAAGTTAACATGAGCCTGTTACCAGCATCAAAAAGAAGATGTGAGCAAGGAATCATCTTAAACAAACTTTAGAAATTAGATAAACTTTTAATATCCTCACATTTAATGTCCTCACATTTCTGCCAGGAAAAAAACACAATATGCTCATGAAGTATATAAAGCATTTGATAAAATTCAGGATCCACTTCTCTAAAACACATTCTTTTTGTAGGACTCTTCCTTAACATGCTTTTGTAAAAATAACTAACACCAAAACAATAGCCCTCTCGAGTCCTTGCTTAAAACAAAGACACTAAATCACAACTACAGACGGGTGAGGGGCAGGCACACAGGATCACATCCACCCAGGGGCTCCTCTGTACAGGTTGGGATTCTCCCCCCAACAGATCTGAAGTTGGAGCACTATACAGCGGCAGATGAGGCAGAAGGAAGGGCAGAGACGGTGGAGTATGCTGGTGGAGAGTGCTGTCTCATAAGCTCCCAACCCTAAAAATTGGACACTAAAAGGAAGAAAACTGAAAAATATAAAAACACTGTTCTTCTCTTTGAAGTAAGCAACAAAGTCAGTGGGACAAGACAGAGATAATAATGGACAGTTCTGAGAAGGTGGGGATGCCGGGGAAAGACAGGACAGGTGATGCAGAGCACCTTGGTGTATCCATGCACAGATCTTATAGGCATCATTCGTCATAATAATCAAGCAGAATATAAATAAAGAGTCACTTACCACTGCAAAGTGACATCCTTGCTAGGCTTCCTGATCGCTCTGTGTCAGAAATAAGTATAAAGGGGGAAAAACTCACCAATAACCACATCTCCATCCTTATATGCACTGTGTTACATTCTCAAAAAGCTGTCAGGATAAGCAAAATGATACACAAAGAGAGGAAACTGCAGCAACAGGAAGAAGAAAATCAAAAGGAGCATCTTAGAAGCCTCTGCAAAGCCCTGTGTCTGCATGAGGTGTGAGGCAGCAGAAGCAGACGTGGAACATGCAGCCTAAGGAGATATCTACACATGTCACGTATAGTAACACACACACGCACACACATATATGTATATGTGTTTTTTGTGAACTGAAAAAGCAATTCTAATGCCCTCTGACTCCTTTCAGCAGTCTCTTCCTCTCCCCTGGTGAGATCCAGACCCCACTCTGCCACGGGGCTCTGCATCTGAGGTCCCATGTCCAGTTGAAAAACACCAGTTGGAAAATATGTTTGAGGAACATCCTCTCCAGCCTTAGGCACTATGATTTCATCCACGTCCGTGGAGAGTAAGGCTCCAGGGACCACCTCGTCTTGGGCAGATGGAGTCCCAAACCTTTGTCAACAAGCTATCCACATGAATAGCATTTGTGATGTTGCAAAATAACTACATCAGAGGATGTGATATCAAGTGTAAGGTGAAAAGTTCAGAAAGTATCCATGTCAGTCAGGGCTCAGCCAAGAACGTTCCAGCATCTCTCCTTCCAAAGTCAAAGATAGGCAGGGGCAGCTTCATGCACCCAGGGCCCAGGACAGCCACAGGACATTCCATGTGGGACCCATGCAGGGCTGCACACCAATCATGCGTGCAGAAACACCACAAGCACATGAGTCCCTGCCTGGGGAAGCAATAATCAGGCTGAATTCAGAAAATTCCAAATCCATAGCTCAAGATCAATGCAAAAATAAAGCTACATTTTTTCATTCTTAAAAATCTTCCTCCTTTCCTCTTCCTCAGTTCTTTTAGCCTTGTTAATCCCAAAGATCAATATGGTGTGATCATCCACTTCTACACCTTCGGCATTAGTTTCCTCCACTATTTATGCTGTTATGAGAATATGGGACTATGTGGGAAATTCCTTTATTTTTTCATCCTAAATTGGAGGACACAAGCTGGAACATACCTATGTTCCCATCACCCCAAACATCAATGACAAGGGCCACATCTATACATCTATCTGGCCCTGGAGCACAGGGCACTTTTATGGCAGGAAAATGATTATTCTGTATGATACTGTAATGGTGGGCACAGGATACATTTCCCAAAACCCACAGAATGTACAAGACAAAGAGTGAACCCTAACGTAAACTACAGTTCTTAGTTAAAAATAATGTATTGATGGTGCTCAGGGCAAGCTACCACAGGAGGCACCACTCTGGTATGCAGATTGTTTTGAGCTGAAGACAATAAGGACTCAGAGAACTCAGGAATAATATTTGAGTTTCCCCTCCCAAACTGCATAAAGTATTTAACACGAAAGATCTGTTTCAGGAAGGAGTTATTATCATGATGGTTGTAAAGATAATGTAGCATAGAGGTTACAATAGGAAAGGCACCAAGCCTCTTTTATCAAAAACTCTGTCTCTCCCTGACCACATTATCTATACATGACCCTGAAAAGAATTGTCTTCCTGTCCTCTGAAGTCCCAGAGCACTACCCACTCCCAACACGTTCCTCACTTTTAGCTGCAATATTTAAGAGGGCAGCTTAGACAGAGGGACGAGTTGCTCATTTCTGAATTTCTCCCATGTATACATGTTATTAAACTTGGTATTATTTTCTCCTGCTAACCTGTCTTGTTAATTATTTGGCCAGCCATAAGAACCTTAAGGAAAAGGGCAGAGGGTGATTCTTCCTCTGCCCCCCGACAGTATCAATCATGGTTCCTGATTTATAGCTGATATACCACACTAATGCAAGATGTTAATAATAATGGAAACCGTGCGTGTGAGCAGGGAGGAGGAGTATATGGGGACTCTGTACTTTCATCTCAATTTTTCCATAAATCTAAAACAGCTCCAAAAACATAACAACTATTAATTATTTTGTTTACCAATCTGGTAGCCACTGGCCATATGTCATTATTGAGCATTTAAAATATGATTAGTCCAAATTGAGATATGTTATGAGTGTAAAATATGCATGGATTTTTAAAAAAATTTGTATGACAAAGTGAATATAGAACATCTCAAAGATAATGTTTATACTGATTATATATTGAGATCATAATACTTCTTGACATACTGGGTTAAGTAAAATATATTATTAAGATAAAAATATTAAAGTTACATGACTACTGAGTTGGGAATTGCAAAATGCATCCAATACACACAGACATGAGACTCTGGCTGAGACAAGGGCTTCTAGATTTTGCAACCACCACATAAATTTATGACTTACCACACTGAAACCCACCTCCTCTGACTTGAGACAACGCTACTGTTATGGGTTGAGTTGGCCCCCCCAAAATGCAGAAACATGTACAGAAACATGTATAGTGAACAGAAATGCTACTGATTTTTATGTTGATTTTGTATCCTTTACTGATTTCATTGATTAGATCTTAGTTTTTTGGAAAAAAGTCATGATGTCATCTGCAAATTGAGACAATTTTAATTTTACTTTTCATATTCTGATGTCTTTTATTTTCTTTTTCTTCCCTGATTGCTCTGGCTAGCACTTCCAATACTATGTTGAATAGGAGTGGTGAGTGCGGGCCCCTGACAATCTGTAAGAACCTGTTTTAACTGCAAGTCCGCCTACCAGTCCATCTCAGGACAGAGTTTCACTTAATCAACCAAACAAAAATTCACAAGGGCTAATCTCACCTCTCACCTTACCATACCAGGATCGGGCATTCAGACCCATTCAAACTACAGATTAGTGGTCCCCAGACCTCAAAGATCCCCTCCGCTCAGTCCTTACATCAAACACACAACTCCAGGTTCCTGCCAACTGCTGACACACACACATTCTACATCAAGATAGTACCACTTGCCACACAATTCATCCTGGTGGGAGCCATGTTCCACATCCCACTTGCAAGCCTGTGTTCACCTTCTAGTGCTGATCTCGGTCCACTTCCGGTGCACGCCTTGGTTCCCTTCTGGTGCAGTCACAAGTGCTCCATTGACAGGCTGACTCTGAACCAGCAGGAAGTCCACCATCTAGTCTGCTGAAAAGATGCCAGGACAGCGGGTAACATTTTGAGATCCATGGTCTCCCTACCTATCTCCCTCGTCTGAAGTCTAGCACATTCTTACCCTTAACCTCATGATGACAAGTCAAGGGACTTTGTGGAAACCCTCCAGGTTGGGCAACAGTTGGACCTGGGACTTCTGCGTCACTGGAATAACCCAAAGCTGATCCCTTGTTGGGTGGAGGGAGTGAGAATTTGGGCTCAGGGTTTCAATGTCTTTGAACAAGTCTAGCCTAATGCTATGTATGCTGATCGAATATATAGTGGTTTTTTTTCTTCTTTGTATGTGTAGATGTATTAGTTCTAGATGTATCATGTTGTCATGTCCTTCCTTGGCACAGCCACATTAAGTTTCCATCTAGATATTTATATACAAAGACATATTGCAACTATGTAACCTCTCTTTGCTTTCTTGAAGACAAAATTCCCCTATGAAATATCTATTTACAAACCATAGTTAAGTGTTTCCATACATCCATTTCCTCAGATAAAAATAATATTAGGGCCTGCCCACATGGCGTGGTGGTCAAGTCCCTGTGTTCTGATTTCGTGGCCCAGGGTTCACTGGTTCTGATCCTGGGCACAGGCCTATGCACCACCCGACATTTAATGCACCACTCCTCAAGCCATTCTTGAGGAGTGGTGCATCCCACAGAGAAAAATTAGAGGAGACTTGACTCAGATGTTAGCTCAGGGGCATTCTTCTTCCCTAAGTGATAATGTGGATAACAATGTTGATGGAGATGTAGATAACTGAAAATTCACTCTTGTCTTTGTCAAGTGTATCTGGGTAAATGGTACCTTGGAATCATAGGACATTAAAACTCAAAAACACTTTTCAAGCTCTTCATAATGAAGATGAAGAAAATCTAAAGAGGTTAAACTATTTGACCAAGATTAATTCCTGGAACTAGATTGAGATCCTCTAATTCTCATTAGGTACATTGTCATAACATCTCTAGCACTAAATAACCAAGAGAGGGAAGTCTGTTGACTTCCAGGTAGAAAAGGTTCCCCCTCACATTTTTGTTTTCTCTCTCTTAGATGATTGCTTTGCCTTGAAAAAAGAATTTATCTGGTGTTTATGCTACACTTCAGAAGAGGAAAATGCTCCTGGCAAACATTATTGTGATTCAGTGTGGCACCAGAGTGCCCAGTCATTTAAAAATGAGAATAGAAAGAATAAGATAAATAATATTAGAGAAGAAGAGAAAAATCTATTATTTTAGTGGGAAATAACTTATAAAATTTAGAATTTTAAATAAGTTGCCTAATGTGAAAAGACACTAGATAACCATATAAAAAATATCTTTATATTAGCAAGAACTTTTTTAAACTTATAAGTAATTATTCTAATCTTAGGAGAAATAAAATATTTAAAGTAATTGGATTTATGCAACATGATGCCATATGTAGTTATATAATTTATAAATTATGAAAGATAAATGAAGAAGATTATAAAGATATACAAAAGGACATAAAAGCTCTGAAGAAATGAAGAGATATACTACAATTATGAATGAAAATAATATCCATTTTTCAAGCATCATTCAGATTCACTGTATTTAAAATCAACTTTTAAAATCATACAGTAATTGTTTTATAGACAATAAGATATCCTTTTGCGAAATAAAACACTGGACCATCGACTAACATTATTCACAAGTAAATCATTCCAAATGGATTATAAGGGCTAAAATTAGAAGTAGAAATGCTCAGTGCATAACAGTGGTGGATGACAATACAGGAGAATATCTATGATCATAAAATTAGTAAAGTTATTCTTAATATATATGCTTAAAGATGTGTTGTGTCATTTACTAGCGTCCAATTGACCAAAGCAATTTACAAGGCCAAGTCTACACGGAGTCAAAGTGCGAGGGTTCTACCAAAACACACAGATGGAGGGAGAGAACTGAGGTGTGGGCATTTATGTAAGATACCACAGATAACTTTAGAGAAAAATTAATCTGAGATAATATTCATATTTGTGTATTTGTGCATTTGAATGCCCGAGGATCATTGTACAAAGCCAAAAGATATGTAAAGCAATAAATTAATTTGAGATGTAAGGTAAATTTACTTGATATTTTATTTGTGTGTGTGTGTGTGTGAGGAAGATCAACCTTGAGCTAACATCCATGCTAATCCTCCTCTTTTTGCTGAGGAAGACCGGCTCTGAGCTAGCATCTATTGCCAATCCTCCTCCATTTTTTCGCCAAAGCTCCAGTAGATAGTTGCATGTCATAGTTGCACATGCTTCTGGTTGCTGTATGTGGGACGCAGCCTCAGCATGGCCAAACAAGCAGTGCGTCAGTGCACACCCAGCATCCGAACCCGGGCATCCAGTAGCGGAGCACATGCACTTAACCGCTAAGCCAAAGGGCTGGCCCTTTACTTGGTACTTAAAGTCTGCTTGCAAAAATTTGGTAGTTTATTTTTCAGGTGTATGCAAATTCTGGCGAAAAAAAATATATATATTGATTATTTTCACCTGAACCAGTTATATTCCTTAACCCTCTTGATTGGTTTCTCTCTCGCTTTAGGAAGTTAATGTAGCACATGAGGGCAAAGATGCAGCCTAATAGCTCCACACTGGAGAACAAGATGGACAGGCTCTCCACGGCCACCATTATCTTGCCCTTGGTGTAGTGGCAGACGGGGAGGAAAGTGACCCAGACGCTGCAGAACACCAGCATGCTGAACGTCAGGAACTTGGCTTCATTAAAGGTGTCAGGCAGGTTCCAGGCCAGGAAAGCCACAGTGAAGCTGCCCAGGACCAAGGAGCACAGGTATCCCAGGACACAGTAGAAGGCAGTGACTGAGTCCTTGTTGCACACGATGATGATGTGACCGTGTTCAGAGTGTGCAACTGTGTCAATGAAGAAGAAGAGGTTCTCAGCCAGATCCAACAGAGACTCAGCTGGATAAAGGAACATATGGGAATGATGAAGTTAGGTGTCCCTGACACCAACCACTGCCACATCCTTCTCCCTAGTGCAGTGACCTTGAAGGCCACCACCACAGTAATAGTTTTTGCCAAGACAGTGGAAAGAGCCACAGTAAAAACAACTCTAAATGTGATTTGTTGAATAATGTAGGTGGTTGTGTTGGGTCAGCCGATGAAGAGTAAAGAGCAGAGGAAGCAGAGAGTGAGGGAGATGAGCAGGAGATAGCTGAGATTCCAATTATTGGCCTTGATTACAGGACTGTCTCGGTGTTTCACAAAGACCCCAGGGACCACTGCTGTGACAACAGAGAAATAAGGAGCTGTGCAAGCCAGAGTCTTCCCTAAAGAATCTTCAAATGCCAGAAATGTCACAACTTTCAGCAGGCTGCGATTTCTCTCGTTTGCATACTGGTTTCCTGGACGCCCTATACATTGATCTCTATTTGAAAATGAAAGGAAAGTCTTGGTGTTTCAGTCAGCCACTCTTTCATATTCCCAAGACAAAAAACAAAATCTCATTGGCATTATAGGGCCCACAGCCCACACCTTATTTGGTTGTGAGACACAAAGTTGCAGAGACTTACGTTAATAATATTCACATTAAACAGTCCCGTCTTATGTCAGAATGCTCTTAGCTTCAAGTAAGTGATAATCCACTTCCAAAAGTTCCAAGTTTGGGTCCTGTATTAGTTGGATGTGTCCATAAACTTGTGGGTTTAGGGGCGAATATTTTAGATGGTGGGGATTTTGCAACACACCAGTGAGGTACTGGGAAATTGAGGCAGGGAAAGAACGGCGGAGCATCAGGGACATCAAGTGCTTTTCCACTGTGCTCACCTAGATCTCAATCGCTCTGGGGAGCACTGTGAGACAAGAAGAACACATGGGAACAAGTCATCTTAGCTGAGGATGTGGCAGCTGCAACACATATGCAGGCATGCCCACCAGCCATCATTCAAGGGCTGCGCCCTGGGCTATGAATTTGAATTTGGCAAACTTTTACTGTAAAGTGACAGAGGACAAATATTTTAGGCTTTGTGGGCCATAGGGTCTCTGCCACAACTACTCAACTCTGACCTCGGAACATGAAGCAGCCATTCTTATTGTTGAAAGTGGGCATTATTTTCTCGTCCTTATTTCTACAAATAATATTAGAACAATGCAATTACCGTAATTACAGCTTTTCTTTTTGACTCACTTTCTATATAAATCCTGTTTCTCCATATTTCTAACTCGATTTTTGTTTCATAAAAAATGTAGTAAAATTCTTAACTTTCAAAGTAAATTTCTTTGATGAAATGGTTTGAATTGCGTTAAAGCTAAAATTTATTTAGACAAGGATACAGACTTTTGTAATATTCAGACATTCCATTTGGGAAATTTAATGGAACTAAATTTATTCATTTTCTTTTGCATTTCTCAAACACATTTTTAGCCAAAATTAAAACTATGCTTCACATAGCATACAGTAACTACCTACTCAGTACACTTCCTCCATTATGCCTAGCTATTAGAACCCCAATTTTGAGTGAACTAAGCCAATTGTGACAGATCTAAGCTAATTCTTGCCAGAGTGTGCTCAACCTAACTTGTGGGTTATGCGCCATAGACATAAATCAATGACAATCTGATTTTATGGTCTCTTTCTTGCACTAAATTAAACGTGCATCAAATAGGATGCTATAGCCGATTCTTCCTCTTTCTTTCCCATGTGGATGATGAGCAGTGGCAGACACTTGTAAAAATAAAATCCAACACACTAAGCATATTGCAGCAAAAGTTCTATGGAGACTGAGTCTTTGTTATCAAAAGGTTGATAGAAAAAAGAAAACTTTGCATCTGTCTATTTCTGAAATTCTTGTAACAAACAACAAATGTTATGATTTAAGGCCACTATGAGGTTCTCTATCACTTTCAGCTGAACACATTCTAATTAATGTACTTTGTGCATTACATTGTACTGTTTATGAGAGTGAGAAATGAGATTTTAATACTGCATTATCAAACACTTTACTATTGATATGTAGGAAAATCATTACTATTGAAACATTATATTCTCTTTTATTTATTTAATTATTTATTTATTTAGTTATCTTTTGATTGAGGAAGATTAACCCTGAACTATCATCTGTGCCAGTCTTCCCCTATTTTGTAAGTGTGTTGTCGCCACAGCATGGCTGCTGACTGGTGTAGGTCTATGCTAGGATTTGAACCCATGAAGCCAGGCCACCAAAGTGAAGCACGCTGAATTTTAACCACTACACCACAGTGCCTGCCTGTTATATTATTTTAGATCCCCCTAATTCATTAGATATTTTTGCAGTCCATTATAAAATATTTATTTGCATTATGTAAGTAAACACAGAAGCAGATTCCACTGGTTGCGTATTCATGACCCACCTGTCCCCTTCCTACCAGCAGCTCAGTTGTGCTTTGACATTCAACTTCTTCCATGAGGCCGTGTGATTGAGGGGAGGTTGACAGCTCTAAATCAATTATAGTTGGCCCCACTGGGAGGATGTCTTTTTGAGTGACTCTTACAAAGTCAGGGGGAATAGACGCCCACACTTTTTCATCTTTCTGTTCACTTGCTATAGTATAATACTTTAAACAGAGCAGCCTCTGAGACCATAAGGAGCCCAGCCTGTAGACAAAGCTGAGAACCAAAGATGACAGAGCAAATTATGAGAATATCATGTGTGCTTGATTATAGTTTTGAGCTGGTGAATTCTCTAATCTTGGAGTCATTCTATCACTGGCCTTCTTTTGTTAAATTGTTTCACTATTTTTTTGTAAAAAGTGATATTTATGACAACATTCATCAAGTAAATAACAAATGGAATAAAACATATTTCCTTCTCCATCTTTATAATGCAACACTGTGCTTTACTTTTTCTTGCACAAAAAATCATTGTAGTAAAGTAGTCTGGTCTTTTTTATGGGATATAATAAATATTTTTTAAAAGACACATTTAGTTTGTTTTCTTTTTAATTTATAGCCAGATGCGTTCTAACAACAAAAATAATTTTTAAACATGCTCTCCCCTTCAGCCCATTTTTTATTCTGTAATATGTTATTTCATGCATTATTTTACTGGACAGAACATTTAGCAATGTCAAGAGATTACTTTGGTAATAAGTATGTAAGAATTGTTTGTTGTTTTGTTTGGTAAGACTGGAATATTGTACTTAAATATGATGGGTTTTTTTTTTCGTTATTTACCTATTCCATCATCATCCATGGTAAGTCTTTTATCATCTCATTCCAGGCTTATTAGTCTAATTCTAAATGTCTAAATATGCCACATAAAATATTTTAAAAACACTTAATTGAGGTATGACTGACATACAAAAAGCTGTACATATTTAATGTATACAACTTAATGTGTTTGGAGATAATATACACCCGTGAAACCATCACTACAATCAAATCCTTAAACTTACTCATCATCTCCAAATGTTTCCTCCTGTCCTCTTTATTTTTTTAATTTAACTTCCTTTTTGAAAATACTTTTTTTCTTTTGAGGTGGGAAGACAACATAAATCTACCCTCCTAGTAAATTTTTAAGTCGACAATACAATATTGTTAACTGTAGGCCCATGTTGGGCAGTAGGTCTCCAAAACTTATTCATCTTGCATATACTTTGTTGTTCAAACTTCTATTGCCAAGAATTCCCTCTTCATCTTGAAATGACAAATCCCCACATATGTTTAAAAACTCAACAAAACATTGGCTTTCCCTGAAGAATTATCTGATTTATCCAAGTAAGACTATCTACACTTGTTGACTCTGCTAACCTCTAACTACCTTTACTATGGCACGTTTCAAATTGCCCTGCTATTCTTTTTTCACATGTAACCTATTATGATTTCTTGGAAAGCAGGGCCTTTATCTTATCAAGTTTGCATGCTCAGTTCATTGTTCATATATTCTACTAGAGTAATAATAATATAATATATCCATTCATTTATTGAATCTTTAGTTCCGGTTTTTGCACACCTACTATGTGTAAGGCATAGTGCTCGTCACCTGGGTGTAAAGATATGAATAGGGGTCATGTCCTAAGACACCCACACTTACTTCCATCATAATTCCATGTGTGTTATTCTGTGATCAAGATGAGTGTATGGTGCTACGGAATCTCTAAGTGTTTGCCTAACACAACATGTGGTTTAAGAGCTGTATTCCCTTGAGAAGAGCTGCTTCAGCAGAACCTAACAATGTGAGTATAAAGAAGCCAGATCAAGGTAACTCTCAACATGGAAATTATGTATTGATTACCTAAATGAATGTATTGAATGAGTGAATGAAATAGTTGAAAATAAAGAAGAAATGTCATGCTATAGGTTAATCCCAGACCCTTTACATTTTATTTGGAGACAGAGAAGGTCTGAGAGAAAGTGATTGTAATTATGTAATTTTGCCAGTTCATACCTGTCTGCTTACATATTTCTCTCTCTGGGCACAATACACAGTCAAAGCAGCAGGTAGCTCTCTTCCTGAGGGATTTTCCTGAATCCTGGCTGACAGAACATCCTCCACCTATAGGGGGGAGTTTGAAAGAAGAGAATTATTGATAATACTGAACAATACTATATAATTGGATAATATTTTATTATTTTATAATATTGAATAATTGATAATATTGTTTAAATTATCTCAAAAACTCTCTTAAAAATCACCTCTAAGATGTGACATGATTGATGCACTCAGGGAAAGCAAAATAAAATCAAGGTCAATCTGCAGAAAAGAGTTCCTAACGTGAAGATACATAACGATTTAAAAGATTTTCCATCTCAATGACTAGGACACGTGTTTGTTTTAAGGAAATGGGGCATTTGAACATGAATCATATTTGTTATTGCCAAATGTGATTCTGAATATGATATTCCTGGATTACTTTTTTGAACTATAATCAGATTTTACATTAATAATAAATAATATTTAAATTCATACAATACATTTACATGAGAATTGTTTGATTAGTACAAATTGCAATTATTGAATTTATTTAGTAATATATTTAATGTCAGGTAGATTCTACACCAAAGACACATGGACAGGCTTGAATGATATAATATCGCATCTTGAGGGATGGCTTACAAGACTGAGTTTTAAAGGGAAATCCGATGAAGAGGAAGAATGTAGTTCCTGGAAGAGCAAAAAGGATCTTTTCTTCTGATGGTGAATATTTCTACAAGAATGTATAAAGGTGGGATGAAGAGATGGAAATATGAGGAATATTAATAAAATATTGAAATATTAAAAAAGAAACCTCAATGTCAATACTTTTGATTCTAGTTAAAGAGAATAAAATCTGTTTTCTGGAAGAAAACCAAATGGCCAAAGACAATATGAATTGTATCTACAAGTCATCAAAAGTCTAGATCGTCAGCATATGTTATGTCTTCGAGGCACAATGCATGCAGAGCATTAAATTTGCAAGCAATGAGATTGACACTTTTTCAGCTTAAATGGGAATTTAAATCATCAATTTTTTATCAGCTCATCCTATTAAATTGGTAGCCTCACTGTCCTGCCTGTAGTATATAAAGCATTTCAAAATTCAGGAATATCTCCTTAATTAAAAGTTTCCTATCAATATCTCTAGGACAGTAAGAAAAATTATATCAATTAATTGGGATTTTGATATGAGTTAAATAATTTCACCATTGTTTTCATATGTGGTCTCCATCTTGTGATGCAGATGAAGAATTAATCCAAGATTGAGTTTTCTGCAACCTTTTTGAATCCCACAGCTCAGTCTATCAGCTCCTCATGTGTAATGAAACCTTGACCACGTGGATCCTGGGGAACAAACTCTCTTACTTTCACCTGAAGTCCAAGACCTTTAGGAAAATCATATAGTTCAGAATTTCATGCTGTGACACAGAGTTTCTTTTCTCATCCAGTGACACATGAGCTCCAGTGCTGTTTTTTTTATTTGTATTTATTTATTTATATTTTATTGATGTTTTAATAGTTTTTAACATTGTGAAATTTTGGGTTGTACATTTTTGTTTGTCCATCACCATATATAAACCTCCCTTCACCCCTTGTGCCCACCACCATTGCCCCTGGTAAACAAAATACAATTTTCTCTGTCCATGTGTTGGTTTATATTCCACATATGAGTGAGATCATACAGTGTTTGTCTGTCTATTTCTGGCTTACTTCACTTAACATAATACTCTGCAGGCCCATCCAAGTTATTGCAAATGGGACGATTTTGTCTTTTTTTATGGTTGAGCAGTATTCCATTGCGTATATATACCACATTTTTGATCCAGTCGTCAGTCGAGGGACACTTAGGTTGCTTCCACTTCTTGGCTATGGTGAATAATGCTGCAATGAACATAGGAGTGCCTAAGCCTCTTTGGATTGTTGATTTCAGGTTCGTTGGATAGATTCCCAGTAGTGGGATGGCTGGATCATAGGGCATCTCTATTTTTAATTCTTTGAGGAATCTCCATACTGTTTTCCATAGAGGCTGCACCAATTTGCATTCCCACCAGCTGTGTATGAGGGTTCCTGTTTCTCCACGTCCTCTCCAACATTTGTTGTTTTTTGTCTTGGTGATTATAGCCATTCTAACGGGCGTGAGGTGATATCTTAGTGTTGTTCTGATTTGCATTTCCCTGATGATTAGTGATGTTGAACATCTTTTCATGCGCCTATTGGCCATCTATATATCTTCTTTGGAGAAGTGTCTATTCATTTCCTCTGCCCATTTTTTGATCAGGTTGTTTGTTTTCTTGTTGTTCAGTTGTGTGAGTGCTTTACATTTTATGGAGATCAACTGCTTGTAGGTATATCTTTTGCAAATATTCTCTCCCAGCTGGTGGGTTGTCTGTTCATCTTGATTCTGGTTTTCTTTGTCTTGTAGAAGCTCTTTAATCTGATAAAGTCCCACTTGATTATTTTTTCTTTAGTTTCCCTAGTCTGGGGAGGCATGTCATCCAAAAAGATTCCTTTATGACCAATGTCAAATAGTGTGTTGCCTATATTTTCATCTATGAGTTTTATAGTTTCAGGTCTCACCTTCAGGTCTTTGATCCATTTTGAGTTAATTTTTGTGAATGGCGATAGCAGGTGGTCCACTTTCTTTCGTTTGCATGTGGCTCTCCAGTTTTCCCAACACCATTTATTGAAGAGACTTTCCTTTTTCCACTGTATGTTCTTAGTTCCTTTGTCGAAAATTAGCTGTCCGTATATGTGTGGGTTTTTTTCTGGGATTTCAATTCTGTTCCATTGATCTATGTGTCTGTTTTTGTACCTGTACCATGCTGTTTTGATTACTATTGCTTTGTAGTATGTTTTGAAGTCAGGGATTGTGATGCCTCCTGTTTTGTTTTTTTTCTTAGATTGCTTTAGCTATTCGGGGTTTTTTGCTGCCCCATATGAATTTTAGTATTCTTTTTTCTATTTCCATGAAGAATGTCATTGTTATTCCTATTGGGATTGCATTGAATCTGTAGATTGCTTTAGGTAATATAGACATTTTAATTAGTTTTATTCTTCCAATCCACATGCATGGGACATCTTTCCATTTCTTTATGTCATCATGGATTTCTTTCAATAATGTGTTGTAGTTCTCATTGCATAGGTCTTTCACCTCCTTGGTAAGATTTATACCTAGGTATTTTATTCTTTGTGATGCAATTGTAAATCGTATTATCTTTTTGAGCTATCTTTCTTTTTGTTCGTTATTAGCATACAGAAAGGCAACTGATTTTTGTAGGTTGATTTTGTACCCTGCAACTTTGGTGTAGCTGTTGATTATTTCTAATAGTTTTCCAACGGATTCTTTAGGGTTTTCTACATATAAAATCATGTCATCTGCAAATAGTGAGAGTTTCACTTCGTTGTTATCTATTTGGATTCCTTTTATTCCTTTTTCTTGCCTAATTGCTCTGGCCAAACCCGCCAGTACTATGTTGAACAGGAGTGGTGAGAGTGGGCAGCCATGCCTCATTCTTGTTCTCAGAGGAATGGCTTTCAGTCTTTCCCCATTGAGTATGATGTTGGCTGTGGGTTTGTCATAAATAGCTTTTATTATGTTGAGGTACTTTCTTTCTATTCCCATTTTGTTGAGAGTTTTTATCATAAATGGATGTTGTATCTTGTCAAATGTCTTCTATGCATCTATTGAGATGACCATGTGGTTTTTATTCTTTGTTTTGTTGATGTGATGTATCTCGTTGGTTGATTTGCGGATGTTGGACCATCCCTGCGTCCCTGGTATAAATCTCACTCGATCATGGTGTATGATCTTTTTAATGTATTCTTGTGTTCAGTGTGCCAATATTTTGTTGAGGATTTTTGCATCTATGTTCATCAGCAATATTGGCCTGTAATTTTCTTTCTTTGTATAGTCTTTGTCTGGCTTTGATATCAGGGTGATGTTGGCCTCGTAGAATGATTTAAGAAGTGTTCCATCTTCCTCTATTTTTTTGGAATAGTTTGAGAAGATTGGGCATTAAATCTTCTTTGACTGTTTGGTAAAATTCACCAGAGAAGCCATCTGGTCCTAGACTTTTATTTTTGGGGATGTTTTTGAATACTATTTCAATCTCTTTACTTGTGATTGGTCTATTCAGATTCTCCATTTCTTCTTGGTTTACTTTTGGGAGGTTGTATGAGTCTAAGAATTGATCCATTTCTTCTAGATGGTCCAATTTGTTGGCATATAATTTCTCATAGTATTCTGTTATAATCCTCTGTATTTCCATGGTATCCATTGTAATTTCTCCTCTTTTGTTTCTAATTTTATTTACTTGAGCCTTTTCCCTTTTTTTCTTAGTAAACCTGGCTAAGGGTTTGTTGAATTTTTTTGTCTTCTCAAAGAATCAACTCTTTGATTCATTTTAATCCTTTCTACTGTTTTTTTGGTCTCAATTTCATTTATTTCTGCTCTGACTTTTATTATTTCTCTCCTGCTGACTTTGGGCTTTGTTTGTTCTTCTTTTTCTAGTTCTGTTAGGTGTAATTTAAGTTTGCTTATTTGGGCTTTCTCTTGTTTGTTAATGTTGGCTTGGATCACTATGAGTTTCCCTCTCAGGACGGCTTTTGCTGCATCCTATATGGTTTGGTATGGCATATTTTCATTTTCGTTTGTTTCCAGGTAGTTTTTGATTTCTCCTTTAATTTCATCAATGATCCATTGGTTGTTCAGTAGCATGTTGTTTAATCTCCACATTTTTGTCAATTTCCCAGTTTTTATTTCGATGGTTCATTTCCAGTTTCATAGCATTATGGTCTGAAAAGATGCTTGTTATGATTTTAAACTTCTTAAATTTATTGAGGCTTGCTTTGCTTCCCAAAATATGATCTATCCTTGAGAATGTTCCATGCACACTTGAGAAGAGTGTGCAGTCAGCTGTTTTTGGATGGAGTGCTCTGTATATGTCTAGGTCCAGCTCATCCAGTTTTTCATCTAAGTCTACTATTTCTTTCTTGACTTTTTGTCTGGATGATATATCCATTGATGTAAGTGGGGTGTTAAGATCCCCTATTATTATCGTGTTGTTGTTAATGTCTCCTTTTAAGTTTGTTAGTAGTTGCTTTATGTAGCTTGGTGCTCCTAGGTTGGGTGCATATATTTTTATAAGTGATATGTCTTCTTGGTGGAGTGTCCCTTTTATCATTATATATTGCCCTTCTTTGCCTCTCTTAACCTGTTTTATCTTGAAGTCTACTTTGTCTGATATGAGTATGGCAGCACCTGCTTTCTTTTGTTTGCCATTAGCTTGAAGTATCATCTTTCATCCTTTCACTCTGAGGATGTGCTTGTCTTTATAGCTGAGATGTGTTTCCTGGAGGCAACATATTATTGTGTCTTGCGTTTTAATCCATCCTGCCACTGTATCTTTTGATTGGAGAGTTCAATCCATTTACATTTAGGGTAATTATTGATATATAAGGGCTTAATGTTGCTGTTTTGTCACTTATTTTCCGGTTCCTTTGCATTTCCTTTGTTTCTTCTCCCATTTGTTTCGGACTGCCAATTCAGTTTGGTTGTTCTGTCTTATGACTCTTCTAGTTTTCTCTTTGTTTATCATATGTGATTTTGTTTTGATTATTTGTTTAGTGGTTACTTTGAGGTTTGTGTAAAAAATCTTGTGTATGAGATAGTCCATTATCTGATGGCCTCCTATTTCCTTATATTAAGTCAATTCAATCACTTTCCTCTTCCTCTTCTAAGTCATTCTTGTTATACCTTATTTTATCTTGTGTTGTGGGTGTGTGTTTACAGTGATGATGTTAAATTTATTTTTGGTGAATTCCTTCCTTTGATCTTTGATTTTGGTTTTTAAGTGGTTGCTAACCTATTCCTGTAAAGACCTACTATTTTTCTGAGTTTGTCTACGTATATTTCTCCTTGCTCCAAGCTTTGTATTCCCTTTCTCTTCTTTTTTTCAGGCCTGAGGGCTTTCTTGAGTATTTCTTGTAGTGGGGGTCTCGTGGCCATGAACTCCCTTAGATTTTGTTTATCTGAGAGAGTTACTATTTCACCATCATATTTGAAGAATATTTTTGCTGGATAGAGTATTCTTGGCTGAAAGTTTTTGTCTTTCAGTATTTTGAATATATCATTCCAGTCTCTCTTAGCCTGTAAAGTTTCTGTTGAGAAATCCGCTGAGAGCCTGATGGGAGTTCCTTTGTACGTTATTTCTTGTTCTTATCTAGCTACCCTTAATATTGTTTCTTTGTCATTGATTTTGGCCAGGCATACCACTAGGTGTCATGGAGTGGGCCTTTGCCTGTTGATGTATTTAGGTGATGTGTTGGCTTTGCTTGCTTGTATTTCCTGCTCCTTCCCCAGATTCGGGAAATTCTCAGCTATTATTTCCTTGAATAGGCTCTCTGTTCCTCTTTTCCTCTCTTTTCCTTCAGGAATACCTATAATTCTTATGATACATTTATGATAGGGTCAGATATTTCTTGGAGACTTTCTTCATTTCCTTTCAGTCTTAGTTCTTTCTCTTCTTGCATCTGGAGCATATTTGTATTCCTATCCGCTATAATGCTAATTCTTTCCTCCATATTGTCAGTTCTGTTCTTTAAAGACTCCAGATTCTCCTTTATCTCCTCCATTGCGTTCTTCATCTCCATCAGCACTGATTGGTTTTTCTTTATGATTTCAATCTCTTTTGTGAAGAAACTCCTAATCTCATTGAATTGTTTGTCTGTGTTGTCTTGTATTTCATTGATTGTTTTTATGATAGCTATTTTGAAATCTCTGTCGTTTAGGATATGAATTTCTGTGTCATCATTGTTGGTTTCTGGGTGCTTGTCATTTTCCTTATGTTGTGGTGATTTTACTTATCTTTGAATTGTGGTTCTTGTATTGGCTTTGTTTTTCCTCATCCTGGAAATATCTGGTTGCAATTTCCACCATGCCACTGTGTGGGGGTAAAGGGCTGTGTAATATGAGCCCCCCTGCATTCTGCTGTGGCTGTTCCCTGTGTTCCACAGGTCGCTTGGTGTGGTCTGGTCTGCTGGGCTGCAGGGTCCGGTTTGTGGGGAGGGGGGCTCTCTCTTTTGCCCACTGGGTCCCTGGCATAGGGGACTTCTCATTCACCCCTCGTTATCCACTCTCTGGGGTACTCAGATGTTGATGGTACCTCATAGCAGTTCTGATTCCTCTGTGTAGGAGTTTCCCATTGGCTGAGAAAGCCCGAAGAGCTATGGCTTCCCAGCAGAGGGCCACCCCTCCCTCCTCTCTGGGAGCCCTGAGGACCGGGATTGCTGATCTGATGGGGAGGGAGAGGAGATTTCCTTACCTCTCCCCGCTTCCTCCTGGGGCCCAGCACGGTCCACTCTCAGAAGTGCGGCAGTGTGGATCTTTCTGATGTTGTTTTTCACTGTCTAGGATTCTGTTGTTGGTCTGTGACTGTTCCTTTAGTTGTATCTTATCGGGGGAGGAGTTTAGAGGAAAGCTCACTCCGCAGTGACGCTGACGTCACTCTCCAGTGCTGTTTTTAAATTGGGTATTTTTTAGGCATAGGTGGAGCTGAAAGGGAGACTAATTTGGGAAATGAAATGAGCATGGAAATTGGAGGCAGAAAACCCAGATACGAACTGGTGGGGATACTCAGTTGCCCGACAATTAGATTTTTTCCCCTCTATATTAATCATCCTAGGAATAAGTTCAATTTAGGGTGTGTTTACTCTTCTGCATGCTTAAGGAAGAAGGCATCCTTGTCTGCCCTCAGAGAGCACATGGTGATTTGTTTAAACCATTCCTGAAGATTCGATGTCCAGGGAGTGCTGTAGGGCTAAACCTGAGCTGCACCCAGAGCAATGAGGTTTGCTTTAGGAGTTTCCTTGAACTCAAGAAGAGATAAGAAAGAAAGACATCTTGCTTCTTACTACCTTTGAACAAAATATTTTGTTAAATGAGAGAGAAGAGATGAAAGCTCCTAGTAAACAATATTCATGCATTAATTGATGTAATTTATATGTAAATATATAACAAATATTTATATAATACATAACTATATATATGGTTATATATACACATAAATAAATATATATTCACAATAAATGCGTGTATTTAGATCTGACATGACATTCACTTCCTTGTACCTGAAAGCAAGAGTTTCAAGACACATTATTCATAGATTTTGGATTTATGAAAGTCTAAGTTCCTCTAAGTAGAATTGATAAGGACTTGGGGAAATTAAAACATATTTCAAAGTATTGGGGTTCTCATCTGTAAAAAGGGGATAAAACTCCTTGCTTCCAAAAGTCATTTTAAATTTCAATGAGGAAATATTCATTTAGTTATCATTAGCCTTTCTAGAAAAATGCAGGAAGTTCAAATAAATTGTCTTTCCCCAGAGACATTTAAGATATCATGGGATAGGGCCAGAACTACAGTTTGCAAGTCACTGAATTTTTAAATTCCCTAGGATGAATTTTAATTAAATCTTATCTTAAAAACTTACCTCTCACAGTGAAAGTTTTTAATTGATTATTTCTAGTTAAAAGAGTTGACCCTGTAGCAAATTAGACCCTACAATCATTAGAGATTTACTTGCAACCTGTAAGAAAGAACAACAATTACTTATGCTCAAGTGACTGCTGATCTGTGACAATGTCACTATCACAATTCTATATCCAAATAAAATAACACTCTGATCCTAAAAAAACAATAATGGTAATCATATTTAAGGGAGAAGTTTTACCTGCTAAGGGAGAAACATGAGCTGGCCTGCATCCATTATGGACACCACTTCTGCTTTCATAAAAAGCATTTCATGGAGGGCTCAGGCCACCACATCCACAACATAATAGATGTAGTAGCTGGATCCAGACATGGTCTTGTCTAATTTGTCCTTCGGCAGAGAATCCAGGGAGGCATTGAGCAGACAATCCAAAATTTTCCACATTCAGTACCTGCAAATGAGCAGTTGAAAATTTCAAGCCATAAGTTGGTAAAGAAAAAGTCTTCTGGGTATTTAGAGGGGCTAACTGTCCGTAGAGAGTGTTTAAATCCAGATCTCAAAGTTCTGGTGTGCAACGGAAAGACATCCATGGTAAGTATCTAAAAAGTGGTGAAGTGGAAAAAAAGAAACATTCCATTGGGGTGTAGTGATGTACACATTGTAAGTGGTTAAGTACTAGTTTCCTGCAATGCTCACACTTATTAATATACTTGTGTCACTATACATGGTAAACATATTGGCTGATGAGCCTATGATTCTGGCCATGTAGCTCCAATCTTTTGAAGTGTACGTCCTCTTGGTCACAGGTATCTTAGTCACAGGCAGGCACTGTTCATAGTCACCTCTCATCTAAGTTCCCAGAGGAACTGCTCACTTTTTATATCAACTGACACTAAGATTCCCACCCAAGTCCAGCCAAAATGTATCAACAATGAAGCCCTTTTGAAGACTAAAGATATGTCCTTAGAAGCCATCTGATAGGAAAACTAGTCCTTACCTTTCAGTACAGGATCATAATCTCCATAGGTTATCTGAATCAAAAGAGAAAAAATGCTCCATATTGAGTCTCTGGAAGCAAAATAAACAGAATTTCAGCAAAATTCATATGATCAGGTAGCTAAAATTATATTCTTGGTGCTAACACTGTGAATATGAAGCAATAATATCTGATGGTAGAAGTGATTGAGGGGGAGCATGGCTTTGAAGCCAGACTGCCTGGGTTCCAATTCTGACTCTAATATGACTAACTTAACCATCTTGAGAAGGTTATATAACCTCTATCCATCTTAGTTTCTATGTCTCTAAAGATTCCCATAATAATGGTACCTTTTCATTTATTTTATTAGGATTAATTTTGTGACTAATTTGTAAAGCAGTTGACGAATGTAAAATGCTTTTAAATACATATTTACATACAAAATTTTATTAACTATAAGATAAATAACTAAGGTGTGGTTATTTGTGAATATCTAGCTCCCATTCCTTTGAGAGAATTTGGGCAACCACATTTCCAGAAGCTACTGTGGTCTGCTTTAGCCAATAATGCTAGCCTCTGGCTCCTTCATCTCTTCTCAGCTTCACACACCAAAATAATGTGTCCACCATATCAAGAACTATCTGTGGTAGGTATTTTCCTATTAGGGAGACATGAACACCCACTTTCTTCTTTTCCACTTGACTGAGCAAAGAATTTCACCAAGGAGGAAAACTTCTGTCCCTCGAGATCCATCCCCCCACCATGCTCATACCTGTGGCATTTGTAGAGCTCCAACAGCGTCCCTATCTGAGCAGAGAATGCTGGTGTGCTTACTGCAGTGACAGCCACAATCTTGATCTGTGCCTGGCAGGTGTAATTAGGGATCTTCCAGCCCCCTCCTAATGATCACCTCATGGTGCTTTACAACGTGCTGACTTCATTGTGGAAGGAATTGTAGACATGGAAACCCAGAGACAGGTTGGGGAGCAGCTGGGGACTCCTGTTGCTCTCCTTGAAGGCAAAAACAAAGACCAGGACATAACGATAGTTTTTGTAGTTCGACCTGTATCAAGGCAATAGTATTAGAAATAAAGATCAAATCATGCACTTCAGGAGTAACTCTTGCGGGAAAACAAGGAGGAAAAGCATGGCATTTTGACTCAAGCAACTTTTGCATTCCAGAGCAATTACTGTCTATTCATGACTTTGGAATCCAAAGCACATGCACATGTGTTCACAAAGCCTTGGAAGATCCAGCACTACTGCTCTGCACTCAAAAGACATAGACCAATGTCCTAAAATGAGTTACTTGGAATGGTGCTTAAGGGGAAAAGACCAATTTACATATTTGTTTACAAGTCAAGCACTACTTCATGCAGTGACAACAACATGAGGTTCGTCATGGCCAAGCGCTGGTATAATAGGATGAAGCAAAAGTTCACGATCCATACAAAGAAACTAGGTAGGACAGGGATGTGCAGAAGAAAAGCTTGGAGGAAGGGCAAGTCGAAAATAGAATGGTGTCATCAAAACATTTGCAATATACCTTTCTAAAACTGCCTGCCTCACAGACTTAGGAAACACATACTACCAGAAGCAGGGAAACTGCATCATAATAAATAAGGAGATAGTCTTAGGGAGAAAACAAAGAGAAAGGCAATTTATGACTCTATGTTTTTCTAAAAGAGTAAAAACAATTCAGAGTCCAAGCAGTGTAAACTTGCAGCTTTTCATCTATTTCTTTACAGATTAGAAAACCATCATAGGCAGTGAGCTTTAGAGCTTATCTTTGGGTTGATTCCGCTCTTGCACATCTAAGTTCAATCCAATGTTAATTTTCAAACAATTTAATTGAGAAGGTACAACACACAATTCCAAAAGATTGCACAATTGAACATAGGCTTTTGTTGCTCTAATATTAAAATATTTTCACTGGTGAATATAGCTTTAAAAAACAAAATGTTGGGATACTGTAATTCTGAGTCACCCAGAGATACTCAGATTGGATTAAAAGAGGACTTGTATTCATTTCCTATTGCTACTCTGAGAATCTACCACAGATTTAGAGGCTTAAAACAAGACAAATCTATTATCTTGTACTTTGGGAGGTCAGAAATCTAAAATGAGTCTCACTGGTGAAAATCAAGGTGTCAGCAGGACTGCATTACTCCTGGAGGCTCTAGGGAAGAGTCCTATTTCCTCGCACATTCTGGCTTCTAGAGTCTGCCCACTTTCCTAGGTAATAGCCTCATATCACTTCAATCTCTGTTTTCATTGTCATAACTCCTTCTCTGACTCTGACTTTCTTGACTTACACTTTTATATGTAAGGACCCTTGTGATTATATTGGACCCATCCAGATAATTCAGAATTATCTCCTCATTTCAAGAACCTTGACTTTATCACATTTGCAAAGTCTCCTTTCTATGTTAGGTAGCATATTCACAGATTTGAAGGATTAGGACTTGGTCACATTTGGGGGCACATTCCACCTACCACAGGACCCAACTACATGTTTTCCAATACTTGAAGCAAAACATAGAAGAGATTAAAGTAGATAGAAATGATATTCCATTTTAATATGAACCAACACAAAACATGGGTATCCTTGTTAATATCTGATAAAATTCGAGTTCAAAGCAAAAACATGTGAAATGTCAAAGGTGGTGACCATATGTCATATGTGACATATGTGATGACCATATGTGGCGAAAGGAAGAAAAGATCGAGTGCTAACAGTCAGTATATATATATCCCCCCAAAGTAAAATAAAGCTATTAGTTATAGACCCATGTACATAAGTACATATATGTACAACCAGATTTGGAGATTTAACACATCCTCTGGTCAGATTAAAGACAATAAAAAATATGCAAAGTTATGGAAGAGTTAAGCTTAACAGATATTTACATAAAAATGTAAATAACACTAGTATATTATGAACACCAAAGAATATAAATGCATTTGACAATGCACTGGGCCATCAAGTAAGCCTTTGAACATTGAAATTATACACAGTGCATTCTCTGACCACAGTATCATTAGGCAAGCAACTAATAAAAGGACATCTATAAAATAATTATATATATATATAATATATTATATACATATTATATATATATGATAAATACTTGATCTTTGATAAGTACTCGGGATCTAATGTACACCATGACTATAGTTAACAACACTGTATGATATGAAACATGTTAAGAGATAAAACCTGAGTTCACATCACAAGGAAAAAAATATTCTTTTCATTTTTTGCTTTTTCTTTTTATTATATTTATATGAGATGATAGATGCTAACTAAACTTATTGTGGTCATCATTTTACCAAATATATAAGTCAAACCTCTATGCTGTACACCTTAAATTTATACAGTGATGAACGTCAATTACATCTCATAAACTGGAAAAAAACACATCTTTTTCAGAGAATACTCCAAGTTATTTTAGACCATAAAGGATACTGAGTAAATGCATTTTGAAGAAAAATGAATATCATCTCAATAAAAAGTTCGTTTTTGAATAATCTATACATTTTGATGAAACGTGCTCTTAACACTACCTTCTAGCCAATATATGGTTTGCCCAAGAATTCTCTCCCCTCCCACATTATGGGTCAGGAGCAGGATTGCATGTGGGTCACTGCAGTGGGATCTTGGTGTTTTTTGCCTGCAACTTGCATCCTTTAGGCTTTCAGAAATTAATCACTAATGGAGATTATTTCAAGGTAGGTGAAAATAAAAGATGCTTATTTATGTCTTCTGTTTGGAAGGAAATATGCCAGAAGGGAAAAAGAAAGGAAGCCACAAATAATCATTAAAGGAAAAGAAAGGAGCTGATGATTCACAGTTTATGGGAGATTCTCAACACAGCTTTTATATTCAACTTTCATAACTGTCAGAGGGATTCACACACACACATGAACTTACAGGTAAAATGTGACATCTTTGCTTGGATGAATCACAAAGAAATTTCTGTTGCATTTCTGAATCCTGGGTCAATGTATAGAAGGGGGAAAACCCACTGACCACCAAGTCCCCTTCCTTGTAGACACTGGGCCTTATTAATCAAAGACGTCCAAATAACTCATCATGCACATGGAATGTGGAAATTTCCCAAGGAGGGGCAGAAGAAGCAGAAAGAACATCTCAGCTGATTCACCAGCTTGAGGCAAGGCCGCTAGTCAGTTGTGACTGGGGGAGCAGAGCTGGAAGGAGACCTGCAGTGTAGCCCTCTGCAGGGAAATTTTACTCCTGTGCAGGGTACACGTGTCTAAAAGTGCTCTGCCATTCAAGACCATGGAAAGAAGATCTGTTATTGATCAGAACTAGGAAATTTTCAGAAGCGATATATACTGACTCAGATCTTCCCTCAATATCACTGTGGATCAGAATTGCTTCTGGTCTCTTCTCTCTGTCACTCCCCCAGTCCAGGCCTAACTGGTCACTGGTCTCAGAAAGGAGCTCTGGGGTCCCCCTGGCCCTGGGGCTCTGCACCTGGCACTCTCTGCCTTGGTAAGGACAAAGGTGAAAAATCTGTTTGGGTAACATCTTCCACTGCATGTGCCAGAGATGTCATCAGGGCTGGGGGGCATCAAGGCTCTGGGAACTACCCCATCCTGAGATGATTAGATTTTTCCTTTCCCAGGCAAACATTTTGTTTCTTGCAATTGACTGAGAGGTGTTGCATCCAGCAAAACACAGTATCAGAAAGAGCTGGTATTGCAATCAGCAAAAACAGCCCAGCATGATTCCTGTGATACCCAAGGAGGAGGTCATTGACCATGCCTTGGGTAACCCTCAAGGGTACTTTACAGACTATATCGCCAACCTCACCCTTAGGTCTATCTGACCATTGTCTGAAGAACTGGTCTCATGCTCAGTTCAGGGAATAGATATCCATTTTCCAGTTCATATCAGTTTGGCATGAGATAAAGTCTAAAATCACATATATTTACACCTAACCTATTCCTTAGACCTACGTCCTATGCCAGGACTCCAGCACTTAGTTACTACATGTTCCAGTATCTTCCATTTAAAGTCAGTCTCTCCTAAACCCAAAGTCTCTCTCAACAGCTCTTTTGCCATTTCTCTGCTAATCTTCAAGGCAAACATTTGCAAGGATTGTTAGTATTCAAATATTCCTCTTCCTCAATTCCCATTCTTTTCAACCCACTTCAATCAGGTCTGTCTGCTGATGTCTCAAGGACATCAGAAGCTTCTATGAGGCCCAAATCAGTGGTCATTTTTTACCCTTATATTACTTCACCACACAGCATCATTTGACCCGGCTGACTGCTCTATCCTTAGGACACTACTTCCTAAGTGTTTTCATTTTTCTAAGTTCTCCATATTGTTCCTACCTCATGTATAACTCTCTCCTGATCTCCTGTACTGTAGTCTCTTTATTTTATTCACCTTTAAATGCTTGATTTTTTTTACATGGATCCTGTGTTCGCTCCATTTAAGAGTATTTTTATTCCACCTCAAAGAATGAATATATTTGCTATATTCTAAAGTTTTGTTGTTTTACCTTTTACTTTTAGATCTAAAATCCACTGTGAATTGATTTTTATGTACGTTGCAAAGTAGGAGTTAAGATTCATTTTTGAATAAAAACATCCAACTAGTGGAGCACTACTGATTAAAAAGACTGTCCTCTGTCTACTTCTCTGCAGTGGTGTCTTTGACATAAATCAGAGTTCCATATGTCAGCATGTCTGTTTATGGACTCTATGTTCAGTTCCATATTTTGTATCACAATGCCAGGCAGTGTTAATTACTGTAGCTTTATGGTAAGTCTTGATATCTGGCAGTGTATATCCTCCAAAATACTTCTTCCTTAAAGAACACATTGGAAATTCTTGATCCTCTTCATTTCCTAATAAATTATATTATCAGATTATCAGTTTCTACCTATCATCCTGCCAAGATTTTGATTGAGATTATGTGGAATCTATAAATCAATGAGAGAAAATGTCCTTAAATAAGTGATCCTAGCAATGCATGATGTTGGTATTTCTCTCCATTTATTTATATTTTCTTTAATTTCTCATAAGCATTTGGTACTTTTATTTGGAGAGACCTTGCACATCTCTCATTAGATTTAATTCTATTTCACAGTAGTAAATGTTGTTGATCCAGCCCTTGTCATTGTATGACACATGTCTCTAATGTTCTTTATTCTGTAATTTCTATTTGCTTTTTTTTCTGCTTCAGTTTTGGGTATGTTTTATTTTCTGAAATTTTTAGCCTCTCATCTGCTATTAAATTAATAAATCAATATATATTGGCTCAGCGCTCCCCTCAAAGTCACTATGAATCAGAGTAGTATTTTATAAATGCTCCAAGTTTCTTTGAAAGCAAAGTGTATTCTCTTACGTTTGGTTATAGAATACAGGGCCAGTAACTCAAGCTAATTTTGTTTTTGGATATATTATTACATTCAGATTTTTCCCTCAAACTTATTTAGTGATAGAGGTGTACTGAAGTCTTCTGCTACAGTTATAGATCAACAAATTATTTTTTGTTATTCTGTCATTTTTTCTTTATATATTTGGATGTAATGTAAATAAGTATATATAGGATTAGGTCTTTTCTTGTGAATTGTTCCTTTATATAATGCGGCCTTATTTTTTCATAGCAAAGTATTTCAGTACATTAATAAATGATCAAATATTTCTTCTGATAGACCAGGCACTCTTCCAAATGCCTTATGAATATTAACTTAGGGAGTACTAAATATAAACTTAAGAAGTGTGTACTAGTATCATCCCCACTTTAGATATGAGAAAACTGGCATGTCACTTGCCTGAGCTCTCTGGCTAGCAAGTGGTAGAGCACGGATTTGAGCCCAGTGTCTCTGAGTGGCATAAGTGGTGGACCATCATGGAGACAGTGGTATATTTTCTAGATTCTTCTTTCAGGACTGTCATTCGCTTTTGTAGCTGCAGAAACTCTTCTAAGGGCTCATCCTGCCAACCTCACCGGGAATTTCCTTGGGCCAAAGGAAAGTGCCACACCTAAGATTATGACCACTCCCAATGGCAGCCCACTTCCAATGACTGATTCACGGGGGAATACAAAGGCCCAATTCTTTTGTCTCAATTTGAGAAAGCCCTGAAGGACCACCTCAGCTCCAGAGCTCCCACTGGGATAAACTCTTTTCTCCGTTTTTAACTTATCATAGTTCAATCTCTTCTGCCAATCTCAGTTGTCTTCTTTACAGATGGTTACGTCATGCATGGAACAAACTTTTTATGCCAAAGTTTCTTAATCTGTATAATGCGAACCATGAGAGTGCCTACTTCACAGACTTGTATTAAATATTCAATCAGCTACGATATGTAAAGCATTTATGAGACTCCCAGTATATAGGAAACATTATATATTACATCATTTATTGTGAATTTATTTAAATCCATTGTAGCATTATACTGAGAAAAATGAGCAACGCACAAAAACGAGTAAATATTGTATGATTCTATTTGTATGAGTTCCAAGAACAGTCAAAAAATAATCTGTGATAGGAAAAATAATCAGAACAGTGGTTTCATCTAACCTCAGATTGTGGAGAAGGGGTGAGGCAGGAGCAAGGATTGACCGAGAAGGGATATGGAGGAATTTTATGGGGTGAGGAGAACGTTCTATATCTTGAAAGGAGTGTAGGTAACAGAGGTGTATGCATTTGTCAAAATGCATTAAGTTCTACACCTAAGATCTATGTGTTGTGCTATATTTAATATATACCTCAATTTAAATCAGATTCATTTTCCTAAGTGAAAGAAGCCAGAGACAAAAAGCCATTTATTGTATATTCCATAGTACGCCATTTGGGGAAAAGCTAAATTGTAGTGAAGGACAACAAATCAATGTTTCCTGGGGCAAAGAGTAAGAAAGGGGGATGACTACAAAAGGGCAGCAGAAAGGAATTTGGGAGTGATGGAATTGTCCTATCAAGACTGTTCATGTGTGTATCATGTTCGATCATGACTATGTTGATGGATACACAACTCTATGTATTTGCCAAGACCCATAGAACTGTACACCTCAGAGTGGATATTACTGTAGGTTAAAAAATTTAATCCACCAGGTAGTGAAGGGAACATAAAATGGAAAACAAGCTATAACAAATGAATCTAAATGTTGTGGAAAAGGAATAACACAGCCAGAATGAAGGCTATGAAAAGGAAACCAAATTTACTTTGGAAAACTATGTTTTACCAGATCCTGTAAGCCTAGATCAAAAGAAGTGACCAGAAATCATATACTCTAGTTCATACATAATGTTTCTCAGAATGGTATGGGTTAGCAATTCTGAAATTAGTTTATGCATATACTAGATCTGAAAAACTAAGTAAATATATTGTAGACGATGAGAGCCAGTGTATCACAGTCAAAGAAAGATGTTATAAACAAGGAAAGAGAGAAGGCTAGCTCTTATTCCACTCCAACTGAGACGTTTGTTGGAATAAGAGCTACTGTTATCAATTCCTGCTTTTCACAGATGGATGGGTAGATAAAAAGAGAGAGATAATGTGTGTATGTAGAGGATAGTATAGATTCATATCCTTCCAAGGTCTATCAGCTCAGAAGACCTAGAAGAACGACACTCCAGTAATAATGACAATACCTATCAACCACCCAGAAATTAGTTTCTAAGATACTATTCTAAAAAAAAAGGAAGAAACCAGGGTTCTCTGGAGGAATAGTGGATTCCAGGGGTACGGTAGAGGAAATACAACCTGATCCTGAAATATCACTGAAGGATATTCTAGTGGAAAATAAAGATTCACAAAAAGAAGCCCCTAAAATCTGCTTAAAAATCCCCCTTCAGCTCTTTGAATAGCACCGAACTTGTGCATGTGCAGGGAATGAATCTAGGCGACTTAGAAGAGAAAAGCCACTGAAAACTGAATATTGTGCAGAAATTTCTGAGATCACACATGCCAGGAGTTGAAGGTTGGCTTTTGGAGTCATCTGGAGTGGAATGACTTTGATAAAAAAAAAAAGTCCTGGCTTTCAATTATGACCCTAGAAATGTCACAGCCTGAGAGTCAGTGCCACACAGTAAGAGTAAGATCTACATCTCAGGAGTCAGTGCAAAACTGAAATAAATAAGTCATTTTAGGTTATCCTTCAGAGGCTCAACGTGATCCATTCGTACTGGAAACCTAATCTTTAGAGGAAGGAAACATGAGTAAGAGCTTCTACAAGGTATTGTTCACAAGATCCAGCACACAATAAAAGATTAATATACATGCAGAGCAGCATGAAAATACTCTCAATTATGATCATATAAATCAGTAGAAGCAGACCCAGAGACAATCCAGATACCGGAGTTAGCAGACAAGGATTTCAAAATAACTATGAATGAAAGAAAGATGGACAATTGTAGAAAGTGGAAGACAAACTAGAAATCTTTAAAACAACCAAAGGAAAAGGACACGTTTCCTTCAAAAGAGCAATAAGAAGTCTGGTAACTTTTCAAAAGAAACTGTGGAAGCAAGAAGACAAGAATGACATCTGACAGTTTAATGGGAGGGAAAAAATCTGCCAATTTAACATTCTTTGACATAAGAAAAATATTCTTAAAAATGCAGACAATTTAAAGATATTTTCCAAGGGGGTTTAAAAAACAAGCTAAAACAATTAAACAACAGCAGAACTGAAATTCAAGAAACTCTAAAGAGAGTTTTCAGGCTGAAGGAAAACAATTACACCCAAAGGCACATAACGTTAGGAATGATCATTGGCAGGAAACAAATGTAGCTAAAACAATTAAACAACAGCAGAATTGAAATTCAAGAAACTCTAAAGAGAGTTTTCAGGCTGAAGGAAAACAATTACACCCAAAGACACATAATGTTAAGAATGACCATTGGCAGGAAACAAAATGTAAGTTTTTGTAATGAATATTGACTTACTAAAACAATCCTGTATACTTTTACAACTTTTACGTAAGTCTAAACATTTTCAAAATAAAATGCGTTTAAAATCACGTTGAACTGATACCCCGAAAACTAGCGATGATGGAATCCTCTCCAAGGGAATCTCCACTCCACCCCCCAAGACTAGAGATTATGGAGCCCCAGCAAATGGTGTTCACAATCTGCATCCAACAGCAGATGTGACAGAAGCCCTAGCGAGACACCACCAGTTCCTTCCAAAACTAGAGGCAAGCGGAACTCCGATAACATCTGTCATCCACAAACACAAATGCTGGGGTCTGAGCAAGCAAGACCTCCATCCCTTCAAAACTAGAAATTATGAGACTCCAGCAAGAACCCCCTAGTAACTTCTAATTCTAGAAATGACAGCAGCCCCATAAGTCACACACTTACCTGTTCCTCAACACTAGAAAATGGGAAGCCACAGCCCAATGACCCACACAGTCTATGCCAACAATACCGACAAGGGCAGACCCAGAAAGAGAGACTTCTGATCTCCCCCAACACTAGAAGAAAGGAGTTCTATAAAGACCACTCCAGAGCCCCCTGACTAAAGATAAGTCGAATCTCATGCAATTATCCCAATCCTCTCCCTGAATTAGAGACAATGGCCGTCCATCCAGTGACCGCTCCATGTCACCCCAACACTTGAGAAGTGTGAGCCCCATACAAGCAGTGGTCCTCCAGCGTCCAAGCACCAGAGACAACAGGAACCGCACTTTCATACCTCCCAGTTATCCCCAACATCATGAGGACTGCATCAAATGATGGAAGCTTCAGCAAGTGATCTCCTATATTCCTGCAAGATTAGAGATGTGGGAAACCCCAAAAAGCAACTTACAACCCCCTATACACAAAGAAGGGAGCCCCAACAAATACCACACCATTTTAACCAACACAAACCCCAGCTTGCCTCTTTACTCCTCAGACTAGATATGAGTATACCCAGCGAAGAGTAACCCAGTGTCCCTGCCCAGAAAAGAAATGACCAGAGTCTCCCTAGGCAACACACCAGGCTCTCCAATGTAAGTGTCAAACAGATCCTCAGAAAACTCCCTCTCTTCCCATTATCACAAAATAAGAGTCTATAGAAGCATCAGCAAGCAGCACTCAACACAAATGAGAGGAAGCCACAATGCAAGACCCTCAAGTCCCTATCAACAGGAGATGACGGCCCCTGTGGTGATTCCTCCCTAATCTCAAAAACAAGGATCAGTCTCGGCCCCAGCTGCCAGCTCGTCAGCGTCCTCTTGCTATGTATATGTCTCTGTCCCCAACTGTAGTGGAGAGATGGAGCCCCATCTAATATCCCCTGCCCTGGGGAATGTTGAGGACCCAGTCTCAGAATAAGGAACACAGCAGTTGTCCTTACAAGCCACCAAACACCCCCAAGCTCCCCTTCTACAGAAGGTGACAGGAGCCCAGGAAGCAGACTTTCCCCCACCATTTCCTAATCCAGCAAACCCCTCTTATCTGTTGCACATCCTGCTGACCATTAGAATATCCTTTACTGCTAAAAGAGTCACTAGGAGCCAAGGAAGGCTGGAGCTTGGGGAGAGGCTGAGAAGGATAGAGAGGGGAGAGTAGCAAGAGTAAAGGGAAAGATGAGACTTTCCATGTTGTCCCAAACACAGCCATGAATTCCAGAGAGCCCAAATAGCTCCAATCAAACCAGGTTCTCAGGGGTGAGCTGGAGCAGAATAAAAGGAATTCTGGGCTGATGAGGATAGGTCGCCTGGAGGAAAGGTGGGTGTGTAGGCTAGCAGCCAAGATAGCCACCTATGCTACTTTACACCTGTATTTAGGCCCTGTGCAGTCTCCTCTCACATCCGATTAGCCGTGAATTGTCATGAACCCAAATGATCAATACAGTGTTCCAGAAATGACAGTGTCTCACATCTGAGGCTACATCATAAAACACACTGAAGCTTCCTCCTTGGTCTCTTAGATTGCTCCCTCTCTAGGGGAAGCCATCCACCATGCCATGAGGATGCTCAAGTAGCCCTGTGGAGAGGTCCACGTGGACAGGAACCAACTTGTCAGCACCAATTGCTCACCATTCAGTGAGCCACCTGGGAAGCTCTTCCAGCCTCAGTCAAATTTTGAACTTTAATGACTATGTATGCTAGCATGTTTAGGAGTTAAGTATACTGCTGTCTGCAACCTACTTGGAAATGCATTAAACAGAGATGGATTCTTGGGTGATAAATGGATGGAGGTGGCAAAGTAAATATAGTAAATTATAACTGATGGAATGTAGGTGTGGGCTGTCTTCATTAGGGCTGCCATAGGAAAGTACCACAGACCAGGTGGCTTAAACAGCAGAAACTTTCTTTCTCATAATTCTGGAGGCTGGAAGTCCAAGATCAAGGTGCCTGCAGGATTGGTTTCTCCTGAGTCCTCTATCGGTGTCTTCCAGATGACCATCCTCTTGCTGCCTCTTCACGTGGTCATCCCTCTGTGCATGCGTGCCCCTGGCGTCTCTTGGTCTATATGTCCTAATCTCCTCTTATAAGGACAGTGATCAGATTGGATTAGTGTCCACCCTAATGGCCCTATTTTATCTCAGTTACTTTCTATTAAGTCACAGCATCCAAATAAATTCACAATAAGAGGTACTAGAGATTAGCGGTTCAACACATGACTGTTGAGGGGACAGAATTCTGTCCATAACTTGACTGTTCAACTCTTTCAAATTATCTCCATGCCTGAACATTTTTCCTAATAAAGTGGGTGCAGGTGATGTTCTAAGGCAGGAAAGAAAAAATGAATTGTTAACAAAAAAATTATGTTGGAACCCCCAGTTGTTCTGTGGAATAGGGATTATCATGGATTTAGTATAAATATTAAAGCTGTGAAAGTCCTAGAAAAAAGCAAGGGATAAGTATTTTATATAGAATCTCAGAGAAAAGATGGTCTTTTAAAACTATAACATAAAACAAGAAACGAAGTTAACATGTTTGATTTCCTTTAAAAAATCTGCATGGCAGTCGTTGCATGGCAGCACCAACTAGAGGCAAAGACAAAAAAAAGAAAAGAGGAGAATGTTGGCAACTCATCACAAAAATCTAATTTATTAACATTAAGGAACACTTACCAACCAAAAACGAACAAGAATCCGTTGGAGAAATGGACCAATTACGAAGAACAGTTCACAGGAAACACAGAATGTTCTCAGTATAATAGATGATTCTCAACTTCACCCACCAAAGGAAAAATACGAAGTAAAACACCAAGATTCTTGTTTTTATTTATCAGATTAGGAACATTTACTGTTTGTTTAATATGTTGATCTATTAGGATGTAGAGAAAGTGGCACTCTCATACCACAGTGAAGAGGGGGTGAATTTGAACAACCTCCGCCCCCGGACATGAGGACCTTGACAGGCAGAGAGAACCCAGCTGAGCCCAGGACTTGGCGGGAAAGAGCTGAACTGTGGCAGTGAACTCAGAGAAAGCCGAAACCAGACAGAGAGAGATGAATCGGAACCGCTGAGCCAAGGAGCGGCGAGGAGAGGTGGAGGGAGCAGAGGCGGGCGGAAAGAACTGAAGAGAAACGGAAAGAGCCTAAGATGTGAAAACACAGCAGAGGCCAGGCGGAAGGGCCCTAAGCCTGGTTGGAGGAGCCAAGCCCACCCGAAAAGCAGCGAGAGGTGGCGGAGAGAGCCGAGCCCAGGGGCCGCTGGGAATAGATGAGAGGTCGTAGGCAGCGGAGAGAGGACAGGCTGGCGGCGCCCCAGAAGGAAGCAGAGGCGAGGACAGCGGAGAATGAAGGCGACCGCGCTGGATGGGAGCCCGGAGCCTCCCACGCGCCCGAACTGCTCCGAGCGCACCGCTGGAGGGTCGTCGACCCGGTCCCCGCTGCCCTCCTCCCCGCTCCTCCGGCCCCGCCGCTTCCCACTGCGCAGGGCAGTCTGGCCGGACAGCGGCGTGTCCTCCGCCCACGACGAGGAAGCGCATGTCCCCACGTCTGGATCCTCCGGACGTGATGGCTGCGTGGAGTCTGGAGCTGATGTCCACTGCGGGGACTGACTCTGGGGGTGCAGAGTCTGACCCACACTGAGCCTGTGGACCCAGCCTGTGGGAGAGGCCGCTGGGGGGGCAGTGACCACGCCGGCTGACCAGAGGTCTGGGAAGAGGCCCTCATCCTAGACCAAGGCTGGAATGCGAACTGTGTGCCCCTCCTGACCGTCTCCCCACTTCCAACACCAATGCCAGGCTCTCATTCAGGGCTCTTGATTGTGTCCAGCAGAGATTGTTAGAGTAATCGCTCATGGAGGCTCTGGGAGGACAGGGATGGGCTGGAGCCCCGCTGAGGCTGCTTCTATTAGCTGTTGTACAAATCGATCGTCATCAGAGCGTTGCTCCCACCTCCTGGTTCAGAGTCTGTGTGGATGCTTCTGATCAACAGAACTGTTACCCTGGCTGCAGTGTGGAGGCTGCAAATGGACGTATCTGGCATTTTCTGCTTTTAAATCAGGAAGCTGGTGTTGTCTCCCCCCAGGATCACAAAGTTAGGGAAGCCAACAAACGTAGGATAGGGGTTCAGTGGCTGAGAAATCAAGAAGGATGACAGATTCAGTGACTGAGAAATCAAGAAGGATGACAGATGTCTACTAGGAGGCCCTGTACCTGAAGTTTTTTAAGAGGAATCACTGGAGACCACATGTGTCAGCAACCTTGGGAATTTCCACTCTAATTGTTTATGTTAAAGTTGCTGCAGCTGGAAAGCATGTATTGGACTTGGCAGTCTTCACCGAGGTGGCCACTACTGGTCCAAACCTCTGCCTTTTAGGGCCCTTGCTAAAGGCTCCACCAGTGTTTACATTGAGGAGACCTGGTGCCTAAGCAGACCTGAGCTGACTGGATGGCAGTGAATATGAAGGGTGATGGGAGACATTGATGTTGGGTCACTGAAGGTGAGAGTGGGACCAGCAAAAGGTGGACCAGAGCAACCCAAATATCATTATCTGATGAATGTATAAACACAACGTGATCTGTATCTCTGTACATTGTGTGTTCTTCAGCCATAAACATATGAAGGACACGTGCTACACCATGGATGCACCTTGAAGACCATCTGCTAATTGAAAGCATCTAGTCAAAGAAGACCACTTATTATATGATTCCATTTACATGGAATGTCAAATATGGGCAAATCTGTACAGACAGGAAGTAAATTTGTGGTTGTTTAAGTTTGGAGGTGGGAGAAGGAAGTGCATGGGTGATACTCAATTATTTCTATTTGGATCTTTTTACAATTTCTATTTATTGATATTCTCTGTGAATTGGGACATCATTCTCTTTATTTTTGTTGGTCCTTTGTCCCTACTTTCCATTAGCCCTTTGAGCGTATATAAGAGAGTTGTTTTAAAGTCTTTGTCTCATGAGTCCAATGCCTGGGCGTCCTCAGGAAAAACTTATGTCAGTTTCCATTTTATTCATATGAACTGGCTATACTTTCCTCCAGCTTCATATCATTTGTAATTTTGTAGTGGTACCTGGACATTTTGTGTATTAGAATGTGGTCGTTGTGAGAATCAGATTCTTCTCTCTCTCCAGGTTTTGCTGTTGTGGCTTTTTATGAGCTGCAATCATCCTTTTGTTTAGTGACTTTTCAAACTATTTTTGCAAAGACTATGTTCTTTGATGTGTGTGGTCACTGAAATCTCTTTTCAGTTGTCTTAACAATCAGCAAGTGACTTGACAGAGATTTCTTTAAATGCAAGGATCCAAAAGAACACATTTTAACAAGAGAAAAACTTAAAATGTCTCCAGTCTTTTTTTTTTTTGTGAGGAAGATCAGCCTTGAGCTAATATCCATTGCCAATCCTCCTCTTTTTTTTTTTTTTTTTGCTGAGGAAGACTGACCCTGGGCTAACATCCATGCCCATCTTCCTCTACTTTATATGGGACGCCATCACAGCATGGCTTGACAAGCGATTCATTGGTGTGCACCCGGGATCCGAACCTGCGAACCTTGAGCAGCCAAAGCAGAGCGCGTGCACTTAACTGCTTGCGCCACTGGGCCGGCCCCAAAATATCTCCAGTCTTTGCAGCTGGGCCCCCTGTAACTCTTCCTTAGACTTTACCCCCTACCTGCATGGAACCCACAGATCTGCCAGAGGTGCAAGCTCAGGTCTTCTCAGTTCTTCTCTGAGCACCCGTCCATCCTGGGCATGCACATTGCACTCCAGCTTCCCTGGTAGATGCAGTGGCCGTTCTAAGCCTTGATTTCCCAATAAACTTCCTACTCAGATGCCTCCTTTCCAGATTTTTATGTATATCTCCTGACCCAGCCATCATCCCTCACCCAGACATCTACCAGTAACATAGACCTTTAAATCTTTCATCAGACAATGACACCACCTGGAAAGTCCCTCCTGCCTGAGGGGGAGAAATACCTGTCACCTTCTGCACTGGTCCCTCAGGGACCCAAAAGACAGATCACTACCACCCAGTCACACAATCACCTTATTTGAAGAAGTATGTTAGTATTTGTCATCTGTCATGAGGGAGCCATGTGAGGAATCTTGGCTCCCATCCTCTCACATCCTCCGCTGTACCAGGGTATGGCAGCAGGTAGGCATTAACCAAAAACACCACAGTGCTTTCTTACCCAAATTCAGCCACGTTTTCCTTCATTAATCACTCCTCTGGATGCTGTAAGTTTTTTATTATAATTCAGAGTTGTGAAACACTTGATTCTGTCAGTTTTGTCCAACAGAACGGTTGCTTCAGTGGAGAGAATGATTCTGTGAGCACGTTAATTTGCCTTTGTTGTTAACGGAACTGGGGAAATGTTTTGATATGTCACTTTGTCCTTATTCTCCTTCATGTTTATTTTGTTTGGTGGTTGGTTCTCAAAAATTCTTCTTTCACTTCGAAGACTTTCTCTTCCATATGAATTTAAGAATCACCAACACGAATTCAAAAAAAGTTATTTTTAAGTTTATTATGTTGAATCAAGTACTTTTGAGGAAAACAACTCCTCCAATATTGTTATTGAGAACAACTCCTCTGATATTGTTACCATTCATATCTGCCTGAGCCAGCTCCCAAACTCAACTTGAGGGTAGAGGATGTAGTCGGTTGAATAACATCTCCCAAAGATTCAAGTTCACCCAGAACCTCAGAATATGACTTTATTTGCAAACAGGGTCTTTGCGGATGTGATTAAAGATCTGCAGATGAACTCATCCTGGATTTAGGGTGGGCCCTCAATTCAATGACTGGTGTCCTTATAAGAAGAAGAGACGACACAGAGACATGGAGGGAAGAAGATCATGTGAAAAACGTAGGCATAGTTTGGAGATCTGCTGCCACAAGACAGGGAAGCAGGTACCAGCAGGAGCTGGAAGAAGTGAGGGAGGATTCTCTGCTGTTGATAAACTGAATCAATTGTAGGGCTCCCTTTTGTTCTCACTCAAACCATCAGATCCTAATAGTACCTTGTCTTAAAAATTCTGATTATCACGTGGCTTATCATATGGATGTCCTGAAGATCATGGACCACGCCCGATGTCATCATTTAAATTTCTCATGTCCGCAATTATCACATATGAATACCTTCGTTTTTCAATGAAACTCATTGAAATCATGGTCTACATCTAAGAATTCATCAGGAATAAATTAAAGGTATGGGAAAGAAAACCCAACTAATGTTAACTTAAAATAATTTAACAGAATATAAGAGGGAAGAAAACATGCAATGAGGGAAGAAATCAGCTCATGGTAATGAGACTTGAGGAGTGGATTGTGTCCAGGCACTGAGATGCAGCATACAAATGAGGGGACAGGTCTTGTCCTGACCGTCTGCCAAACCCACCCCTACTCTGCTGTCCTCCCAGGTGGCCTCAGACCCTGTCAGTGGCTCCTACACTGTGACCTCTCTCAGCTCCACTCCCCAGAACTCCAGGTCTGGCAGGTAAGAACCCCATGTATACCCAGCTCTACCTCCTGTTAGATAAAGGGTCCTGTGCCTGGATCCTATTGGACCAGAGAGGGCCATTTGACACCCCCTGTCCCAGGACGTCAAAGGGTTTGGAATATGCAGATTAGCTCACATTGAGGAATTAGAACAGCCTAATCCTAGGGAGGAGTCATCCCCACAACAAAGCTGTGGGCTCCAGGAGGGAGCCATCGTTGTGTCAAATCCAGAGGCCATTGTCAGGAGGCACAAGGCACAGCTGTCCACATCCACTCACTCTCTGCCCTTCTGTTTCTCAATCACTATGAACTTCTGAAATAGGCTTCCTTCCCCATGTCTGCTAAGACTGCTCTATCAAAGCTCATCAAGAAAGTCCAGAAAATTCCAGATCCTTCCAAAACCATATCAGTCCTTTTCCATCCTGACCCAGTAAAAGAGTCCTACTATCTGACTTCTGTAACTTGACCCTTTTTACCACCAAATATTGTTCATCACATGTTTATTGAATAATTATGGTGTGACCTACTCTGTGAGCAGGTGGAGAAGTATTGTTGACTCAGGACCTAGTGTCAAGGTGAAGGCAGGGAGCCTGCTGCCAAGATTCACTCAGTGCAAAATGCTTCCAAACAAAATTTTCCTTGTTAAGAATCTAAGCTGAACTCTAGTTAAAAAAAACCACCACGGTTATTTTAGGTAACAGATAAGGCTGTAACAGGTAGACTAAGGGCTAGTTAAATTATATGAAAATGGCTTGTATTTGAGTTAGCATTTGGCAAAGATAAGGGTACAACTTATGTTAGAATGAGATATAAAAGCAAGCTTAGTAAAGTAAGACTTTTATGGAATCAAATTAATTTAACGTTAAACAACTTTAAAGCTCTTTACAATAGGTATCATCTTTTCCTGATTGCAAGTATTCTAAAAAATATAACTAAAAATACTAAATGATCCCTTAGGCCAAATTACCTTTAATATACAAGTGAATAAGAATCATGGTAAGCAGAAATTGCAGTATAAAAGGACAAGTAAAGATCTTCTTTCCTGTCACATGAAACCCGAACTTTCACCCACACAACTGTCGACCCTTCACATTTATGTCTCTCAAAAGAGTTTAATAAAGTACAATTATAAAATGACAAAGTATCACGGTCCATAGCAAGAAGAGGGGTTGACATTAAATGAGGCGAGTGAAACTGGGGACTGTTCATGGGGAACCACTTCCCCAGGGCCACAATTCTTGGCTTCTTCAGCATGACCTTCTCCTATTTTCCATCAGGTCCCAGAACATCGTTCTTGGCTCCTTGCTCTCTCTGCCTCCCTGTCAAACCTGTCTGCCTTCAGGGCCTCAGTCAGTCTTTCCTTTGCTTTTTTCACTTTCTGACTCTGTCTCCAGATGTCTACATAAGTTACGGGCTGTCTGTAGAGTGTTTGGGGGAGACTGAGACCCACTCCTGGGATCACCTCTGCCCAGTCTGAAGACTGTGTGGCACTGGGGTTGAGGCTGGGGTTTAGAGACCCAGCACCAACACAGCCCAGGGATTCACCTGGACCACTGGTGCAATTATATTTAAGGTATTTGTGATATAGAAAGTACTTAAAAGTTCTCCTTCACTGCAGCAGGCCCGGAGTCCCTGCAGTCTCCTGTATGCACAGACTTACTGAAGGTTCTGCAAGGTCTCCTCCCGTTGACTGTACCTGACCTCATTGCCAGGGTGGAAATTTATCCTTGTAACTGGTCTCTTGAAAATGCAGCTGGTGAATCTTATAGGAAGTACAGACCTTTCACGATGTCTCCACTTGCTCTTGGCTAAATGGACTTGTCTTTTCTTCTCTGAAGTCTGCGGCATCATATTTCTTTTGAGCTTCCCCTTTCAAAACAAAATGATATGTGAAATCTGAATAAAATGGGGGATGCAGACTGCCAGCCATGGAGAAGGTTCTCACTTCATTTGGATCTTCCATCCTCCTGTATCCTGGAGAAATATTTCTCAAACTTCCCTGTGCATCACAATCATCTGGAGGGTTGTTAAAACACAGATTGCTGGACCTCCACCCAAGGAGCCCTGGGGAGGTCTAAGAATTTGCCCTTCTCGTTGTTCCCTGATGCTGCTGATGCTGCTGGCACAGGCACCACACACTGAGAACGAGATCCTGGGACATCAACCTGATATGAGTCAAGGGCAGAGAGGACTATGAAAACCAGATGGTCGTGTGCCCAGAGCATAGTAATTTAGGGCCTCATCTCTAATGATATCACGTTCCTCTCAGCAATTTAATGCTCACTTCACTTGCACACCTAAGTCCCATCTTCACTCAAATATTCTCCTGTTCATAAGTAAATAACTCACACATGCCATATTCTCATCACACAGTCCTATCCACTGTAAATAATCATTTTTCCTCCCCTGACTCTTCCTCTCTCCTCCTACTCCTCCCTGTTAATCTGGGCTCCACCATCTGACTTAACACAATTCATGCTTCTTAGAAGTCAATCCTGCTCTCACATTTGTTCCACTTCCTCACCCTATTCTAGGCCATCCCATCCATTTCCCTGGCTTCAAATAACAGTAATGAACTAGAAATGCCCGTAGAGTCAGTACAGATCTTGCTTCAACCCTGAGATCCAAATACCCATCTGCCCACTCACAACTTTAGTGATAACTCGATGACTCAGCTTGCAGTTAGCAGGTCCCAAGTTGAACAAACCAGTTCTCCAAAGAATCACCCATATCTCAGGGTCCCCTAATCTCACTTGTTGGTACTGATATCCTGTCTACACCTGAGTGTCATTCTGGATACCCTGCCACTCCACACTTGTACATCAATCAACCATCCGTCCTCCCTCCTGAATCCACCTAAAAATTCTCCAATTTTGAATAATTCTTGAGCAACTTTCAGATTTCCTACAATATGCCATTTCCACAGAGTGGCATTTCCTGATTCAGCCATCAAAATTAATGTCACATTGTCTCTGTTAATTTTTAAAATTTTTAATTGTACTTGTATTTTCATCTTTTTCTCTCATAGCGTTTTTCTCACTAAATTGGATACTCCATGAAGTGAAGACTCATGTGGACTGTAATGTTTTACACTGCCGTATTCACTCATTGCTGTGCCCTTAGAAGGTACTCAATATATTTATTGAAAGAAATTATTCAAACTCCAATAAGTACTTTCTAAAATTTTCAAACAAATTCACTCGACTGAAGTTATACAAGGATATAACCTGTTTTGTGGTATACTGCAATAAATTATCACTAATATTACAAATCCTTTCTGTCTGTAATTCATTTTAAGATTCTAGCCACAATAATCTATTTGAAATGTAAATCAAATCAGTGCACCTTTCCTTTACAATCTCTCATTTCTGTCTTCAGATACTCTTTTTTTCTGTATGTGTGAGGAAGATCGGCCCTGAGCTAACATCTGTCAATCCTCTCTTTTTTTTTTTGCTGAGGAAGACTGGTCCTGGGCTAACATCCATGCTCACCTTCCTCTACTTCATATGAGATGCCGCCACAGCATGACTTGACAAGAGGTATGTTGGTGCACCCCGGGATCCGAACCGGTGAACCCTGGGCTACTTAAGCATAGCGCATGCACTTTATTGCTTGTGCCATCAGGCCAGCCCCTCAGATACTTTTTAACAGTGAAGTCATAAATCTCGTTTCATCCCTGTTGTCCTGCCATAATGATTAATACCACCCGTTTCATTCTCCAACATGTCCCAGTTTGGAGGGAAAGTTATTTGATCCTCCCATTTATAGAGCACCTATTATAAGCCAAGTTATATACTAAAACCCATGATCCAGAATTTAACTTAAAAAGTCACTGCCCCTGTTTATTTTAATCTTGGTGAAAGGGATGAGTTAATAAAGAGACTAATGAATGTGTAATATAGTGTTAGGTATAATTAGATCCTGTAATAAACAGTAAGGGCTACGCAGAGATACAGAGACAGAGGGAGGGATGGAGGAAGAACAGTAAGGAGGGATAAAGGGAAAGAAATTACCTACAATTATTTTATTTATTTATTTATTTTGTGAGGAAGATCAGCCCTGAGCTAACATCCATGCCAATCCTCCTCTTTCTTTTGCTGAGGAAGACTTGCCCTGTGCTATCATCTGTGCCCATCTTCCTCAACTTTATATGGGATCCCGCCACAGCTTTGCCTGACAAGTGGTGCCTTAGTGCGTGCCCAGGATCTGAACCCAGGCTGCCAGCAGAGGTGCGTGAGCACTTAACCGCTACGGCATGGGGTCACCCACCTACAATTATTGATGATGAAGAGATTAGGGAAGGACTAACTGATGAGGTGATATTTGAGCACAGAACAGAATATTTTTTTAAAAAGACCAATCTCATTGTGAGTAAAAAATTTTCCAGAGATGGGAACAATGTGAAAGGTGCAGGGCTGAATACTAATTCCACTTCCCAGTGATTTTGTTGGTTAAAAACAAAACAAAACATAACAAAACCAATGTCTGGCCTATCAACCCAAGAAAGCTCCCTCTACAGAAAATTACAATACCTTGAACATTACCTAACAAATATTAACACCTAAGAAACAACATTCAGTAAGGTTTGGTCTTGTTTTAAGTGCTACGGTCTGCTCACTTAAAGAGGTTTCACAGAAGGACAAAGTGTAGAAATGGACATTCTTGCCGTCCATATGGATTCCGCGCTCACCAGTATAGGCTGGCTTGGAAAACAGAACAATGCAGCTTCCTCCATGGCTGAAGTGTTGTCCTGCTGACCCCACTCCTGATGTGTAGACAGCCTGTGGATTGCTGGAAAATGCAGGGACTTCTGCCTCTGATTCCCCTTTTATGGAGGAAGGGAGTGGATAATCCAATCTGTGGATGATCCAGAGGGGACATCCTGTCTCTTATCAATGGGATTTGAGAGATTCCTAAAGCTTTATACCTAAACACATAAATGTTGGATTATTGACACTATCAGATACTGTTGGTAGATGAAAAAATTTAATACAATTGTGTGGGGAGGTGGTATTTGCAGTTTCTATCAATATTTTAATGTTTCCTTTTTCTTCCACTATGGATACCTTCTGTAAAATTAGAAATGGAAGTGTATATGTACAAAATGTCCACACAACTTATGTTTTAATAGGAAAAAATAGAGACTGTGTAAACGTTTATCAATAAAAGAATGTCCAAAATTTTTATTAACAAGTCTTTAGAACATAGCACACAGCCATTAAAAAGAAATTAGTATTTTGTGCATTAACATCTCAGGTAATTTCCAGTAAAGTTGTAATTATTTCAACCGTCTTACTCTTTCCCTTCCATTTGACCCAAATAATTAATGTTCCTTTACTCTCTTTACTTCACTGATGTTGATTTAACTCTTTTATTATTCCATTAATTCCTCTATAAACTTATTAGTTGAAATCATATAGAAATCTTTGTTTAATTGCGCTAATGGTTAAATCCTGAATCCTTAATAAAGCCTAATATGAATAATTACTTTTAACATCTCCCCCAAATGCTAATACCTTCAACACTTTCAATTCTATTTTTAACCTTCCTGACATTTGTATTACTGTTTTCATGCATTTTATTCTACATATATATTAATCTCCATGAGAGATTTCTAGAATTACTTCACAAAATAAAATTCACTTATATTTCTTTATAAATTTTCCTTTCCTTTCCTCTTCAGTCCTTACTGCATTCCTGGTTTTCAACCTGGGATCATATTCCTTCGGCTGTGATAACTCACTGCAGTATTTTGTCTAATTCAAGGCTACTAACAATGAAAAGTTTCACTTTAAGTTTTTCTAGAACATTGTAATTTGGGGCACTATTGCTGCTGGGTGTAGAATTCTGGTTTGACATGAGATATCTTTTAGCATTTTAAAAATGCTGCTCTGTTGATATCTATCTTATTTTCTTTATGGGTAGAAATCACCAATTGGCCTTTTTCTTGCTTATTTGGCCTCTCTAGTCCCTAAAATCCTTTACATTAACTTTGGATTTTAGACCATAGTTTATTTCATTAATATTTCCTGTATATGCACTCTGCTTAGGGAATCTTGAATTAACTGAACCTGTGGATTGATGTCTTTCATCAACTGGGAACATGCTTGTGTATTTTCACTTCTGATATCAATTCCTCCCCATGTTCTCTCTACTCCCCTTTTAATCACATCCCATGTGTCTTCTAATTCTACCCTGAATTTTCCAATGTCATTGGCCCTATGGTTTTATTGAGAGATTTGCTCTTGAGCTGTCTTCCACTTTAGTAAATCAGCCTTTTGCTGGAATCAATTCCTTCTTAGTTACTTAAATTCTTAATTTACGTTCTAACATAAACACAATATATAACTTGAAATTTTTTAAAAAAGAGATAGCAGAGCAGTTTGACAATAAGGAGAAAATGATTTACTTTTGATACAATAAAACTTAAATAGATAGGAGAAAATTATATATTGGATCATATTAAGATATATGAGGAGCCAGTATTCATTAAAATTCACCAGTAAGACAGAGTGGTTGGAAAACTTGAATATCTTCTTCTTTGTACTGATGTGGACTACATTTTGAAATGATAATATTTAGATTTCTTGGGTTAAATAAAAATGTTATAAAATACAGTTTCATCTGTTTGTATTTACTTCTTTAACATGTGATCTGGAAAATTTAAATGACATAGGTCACGTTGTGATGTCACTGTTGGTCTTGGTTGGATAGAGCCATGATGTGATGGTTAACTTTAGCTGTCAACTTGACTACACTCAGGGATGCCCAGATAGACTGTGAAGCATTATTTCTGGGTGTGCCTGTGAGGATGTTTCTGGAAGAGATTAGCATTTGATTCCATAGTGTACATAAACAAACCCACACTCACTAGTGTGGGTGGGCATCATCTAATCTGTTAAGGGCTCAATAGAACAAAAAGCAAAGAAAGGCTGAATCCACTATCTCCTCCTGACCTGGGATGTCCATCATTTCCTGCCCGTGGACATCAGATGTCCTGGTTCTAAGGCGTTCAGACTCTGACAGAATTATATCACTGTTTTTTCTGGTTCTCCAGCTTGCAGATGGCAGATTGTGGAACTTCTCAACCTCCATAGCCTTGTGAGCCAATTGCTACAATAAATCTCCACTTCCATATGTTTATATATATTCTATGGTTCTATTTCTCTAGAGAATCCTGACTAACACACATGGATAACAAAGTGCATATTAAGTGCACCTGGAGGAAATTTCCCAAGGCATAGGTGGCTCCCCCAACCCCCAGGAGGAAGCTATTCATCCCATTTAGGCAACAGGCATGAGCACGTGCACACACACACACACACACACACACACAAAAGACAAGTAATTTGAAAATGTGCTCAAGCTCAAACTCTCAGTCTCTGCCTTATCGTTCATCACAGCAGTGATTTCTACATGGCATGTTATACATCCTTTGCCATTTATGATCTCTTTCTTCTCACTAAGACTAAATCAAACAGGGGCAGTCAGTCTGTTTAGTTATTTTGTAGATCACGGGTTTTATACCAGAGCTTTTCATGTAGTAAGTGCTTTACAAATAGAATGACCAAATAGTTTTCCCTCCAAACTGGAACATATCAGGTAATGAAAAGGGTAGTATTAATATTTATGATAAGACAACAGGAGAAATATGTGCTGAAGATAGAAATGGAGGATTTAAAAGTTAAGATGAACTGATCACTTTTGCATTTTAAACAGATCATTGTAACTAGAGTCTCGTGATTGGATTACCAGGAGATAGGATTTGGAATCTTAAGCTACTCTTGCTAATTTATTGCAGTGTACCACTATAAAGGTGGTATATTTGCACAAGAGTAGTTACGTGGAGGGGCCGGCCCCGTGGCTTAGCAGTTAAGTGCATGCTCTGCTGCTGGTGGCTGGGGTTCGGATCCTGGGTGCACATCAATGCACTACTTCTCTGGCCATGCTGAGGCCATGTACCACATACAGCAACTAGAAGGATGTGCAACTATGACATACAACTCTCTGCTGGGGCTTTGGGGAAAAAAAGGAGGAGGACTGGCAATAGATGTCAATTCAGAGCCAGTCTTCCTCAACAAAAAGAGGAGGATTAGCATGGATGTTAGCTCAGGGCTGATCTACCTTGGAAAAAAAAATAAGATTAGTTAAGTGGATGGATTTAAAATATTTCATGAAGCAAAGTTTTAGTGTTTGAATTTTATATGTATATAATATAAAATATATATTGTGCACATAATATATGTGAGCCCTTTTTGTGTGCAAAGCCACATGTGAACACTATTGTGTGAAAATTTGGAAAATCCATATTAGTCTTGTCTTCATTGGATATCTAATTTAGTGAGAAAGAACCAAATCTTGAAAGAAATAGATAATAATGCACATATAACTAAAATAGAAAAAAAATCAACAAAGAGGAAAAATGGGGTTTTGTAATTTAGGTTATTAGAGCAAGAGAGTTCACTGTGTGGAAATGTTAATTTGTAGGAGACCTGAAAGGTGATTAGAAATAAATCAGAAGTGGATAACCCGTAGGTAGATTCAGAAGGGTGGATGGATGGTTCATTGATATGTGAGTGTGGGGTGGCAGGTTGTCCAGAGTGACACCCAAGGGTAGACACGTTATTACCACAAATAAGTGAGTTTGGGGACACTGAGAGAGAAGCAAATTATTTGGGGAAGCTATTTGTTCAACTTGGGACCTAGTCATTGTGAGTTGAGTCATCACTGATGTGGTGAGTGGGCAGGTAGATAAATGGGTCTGGGGATCAGAGTTAAGTCTCTGTTGATTCTTTGGACATGTTTGGCTCATTAGTGGTATTTGAAGCCAGAGAAATGGATGGGGTTGCCCTAGAAGGAGGGTGCAGATGGGGAACAGTTGTCAGAGCAGTGCTGACTTCTGGGAAGCATCAGTCGTTGTGGGGTGGTCATAAAGAGAAGCCAGGAATTTGCTCCGGAAGTTTAGACAGGCAAGAGCAGGACAGTGTAGGGTGGTGAATCCCAAGGACAAATGGTCTTTTAAAAGGACATTGGAGTCCGCAATGTCAAGTGCTACTGCAGAGCGTGTCAGATCAATCATGAAAAGTCCCTAGTGGATTAGTAAGAGACATGGCTTGTGAGGTTAACAAGAGAAGCATCCGCAGAATCTGAGTGGGATTGGGTGGGCACTGTGGAAACAGAGGCATTGGGATATATGTGAACGTTTCACAATGGATCCTTGGCAGGAGGAGGGGAGGAGGGTTGTGGAGGGTGAGGACTATTAAGAATGCTGGATGAAAGACTGGTTTGTAGATGGTAGAGATTTGTGCATATTTGAAACATGAGGGGTGATTCCAGTAGGGAAGTTATGGAAAGCACAACAAATATTGAGGGCGTAATGTCATTGAAATGGAAGGAAAAGATAAAAATCAGAGTGGTTTCAGCGAAGAAATCAATTTCTTTGCATATAACAACAGAAAAGGTGTGAGAAATGAACTTCTCATGAGGAATATTTGTAGATCTGATGACTAGAGAGTGAAATAGTTCTTGTCTGGGGGTTAACAATTTATCTGTGAAATATGGAGGAGGTCGGAATATAGAGATTTATGGAACTCAAGAAATGGAAAGAATTGAGTAGAGCATTCAGGAAGCATTAGAAAAATGCATATAGGTCCATTGGTTGCTGTTGATTATTTGTTGGGATACACAGACTTCTTGTGCATTCTATGTTCAGTGCAAGTGTCAACATGGCATGGCAGTATTTGAAATCATCTGAATTGTGCAGGGTGGATATGATGGCAATAAGGAATCTGGGAGTATGGTCAGTGGATGTTTTAAATGATGGACTGTGGAAACTGAGCTTAATAGACAGGAGTATGAGAAGAAAAGAAAGAGAGGCTTGTGAAGATATTCCTGCTGGAGTAATCTAGTTTATTAAAGAATGGTTATTTAGAGTGGATTTCTTTGTGTAAAAACTGGAAATGTGGAAATTTGTGTTGGGAATATGGTGTTTCTGAATTACTGATTTGCGAGCAGGAGAATTTTGGATGAAGATAGGATCGGGGTGTGGAAGTGAATGACTAGGGATGGAATAGTGAATAATGTTATTAGAGATGAGGCCCTGAAAGGAGCTATGGAGTGCTTGGAACTCTGTGTCCCAATAACAGTGTGCTGTGGGGCACCAGCATGTGTGTATTTGACCATGACAGAGAGAGGAGGAGAGGAACGAACTGAAGCAAGTTGGCGGACGGCAGCTGGTCTGGATTTGACACTGGATAATGATCTTGAGCTTTCTGTCCTTGTCTCACATCAGCTTGATGGTGTCACTGAATCCTGTTCTCCACGTGTGGTCCCTGTACCAGCAGCATCAACATCACCTCTTAGAAATGAAAATTCTCCATTCCTTCCCCAGACCTACTAGGGTTGAGGTCCAGCAATCTGACTTTTAAAAACCCTCCAATGATTGTGATGCACAGTGTGATTTGAGACATGTCTCCAGGGATAGAAGGAAGGTGGAATATCCACGTGAGCTGAGAACGTTCTCCATGGATGGTAGTGTTCATCCTCCATTTTGTTCAAATTTCACATTTTATTTTGTTTTGAAAATGAAAGATCAAAAAATATTCCCCGAATTCATAGTGGAAACAGTAAGACCATGAAACTAAACACAATCAGAAAACTGAAGATCTATGCACCCTGAAGCCTAAGCAGCTGCATGTTCCTGAGGCCAGTTACTGGAATAACTTCCCATCCTGGCGGTGAGGTCAGGTGCAGTCAGTGGGAGCAGACTCTGGAGAAGCCCCAGCAAGTCTGTGGATACAGCAGACTGCAGGGACCCCAGGCCTGCAGCAGTAAAGGAGAACTCTTAAGTTCTTTGGAGTCGCAAATACCTTCGAAACAGTCACACAGGCTGGTCCATGTGAATCCCTGGACCAAGTAGGGGCCGAGGGATCTGCACACCAGCCCTGATCCCACCCCGGCCCACTGTCCATGTTGGGCAGAGATGAGTCCAGGAATGGGTCTGGATCGCTCACAGACCCTCTGCAGGCAACAGGCATCTTCTAGAGACATCAGGAGACAGACACAGAAAGTGAAGAAAAGCATGGGAGAGACCGTGGTCTCGAGGACACACGAGATTGCCGGGGAGGCAGACAGAGCAAGGAGCCAAGAAAGGCATCCTGAAAACACAGTGAGGAAAGCAGCGTCAGTGCTGAAGAAAAGGTGAGTGGTGCCATTGAGAAATTCCCCATGACACAGGCTTGACTCTCACAGCATCTCTTTGTAACGTCCATCATGATCTTGACCTTTCATGGTAAACCTCAATATTTATTTATTTGAGTATACTTGGTGAGTTTTCTCCTTATTATATTAAAATTTATAGGATAATTGAAGCTGAGGAATTAATGTTTTGAACTTACATTTGTTTTTTCTAGAACTTACACTCAATGAAGTGATGATACCTACTTGAATGAGATTTGTCTTTTAATGTATATTAAATCCAACTCCATACATTTTTATTGTGATTTTGAGTTTTTTTTTTTTTTTTTTTTTTGCTGAGAAAGATTCACCGAGATAACATTTGTTGTCAGTCTTCCTTTACTTTCTATGCAGGTCACCGTCACGGCGTGGCTGCTAATGAGTATTGTATGTCCGTGCCTGGTAACTGGACCTGGGCCACCAAAGCACAACATGCCAAACTTAACCCCTCGGCCAGGGGCCAGCATTATGATTTTGCATCTAATTATAACATAAAATCCATCAATCTTTTTCTTCATTGTCACATGGTAATTCAGACATAGGTGATTTCTATATCATGAATTAAGTATCTCTTCTCTATTACCTGGCAAATTTGTGTAGCTTTGATTTTGGAATCTAAACAAGGAGCATACCCCCTGGGGACATTATGTTCCACTCAGAGAACCTTGCAGCAGGCTCATTGCCTTCCTTCCCACATTAGATCCAGAGTCGTGGAAATGTGTTTGCCTTGCACACAGCACAGAATACATAGGAATTACTCAACAAACATGTGATAAGTGAACAATTGGTGGCATCATCAGGTCATTCACAGAAGCCAGACTGAGAGAGAACTTCCTTAGGTCAACAAGGAGTATTCCTTTATATTTGTGATGTTTTAATTTGTAACATTGCAATGTGAACACCAAGTATACTACTTTTATCAAAATTGTGTTCTGAAGGTTTTCAAAAATCTCGAAATCTCAGAGTAGAGATAAATCAATCTCTGTGAACCTGTTACTTGCTTCAAAGATTGTCAACTCGTATACCATCTGACTTTGTTTATCCTCACACCAAGACCCTAAGAATTAACCAGCTGAGATGGCTGAGAGCACATCATTTCAGCTGTAAATATTTCAGTTTCTCTTACAGCTGAGGGATTTTTTGAACAGAAACACAATAACGTTATCACATACAAAAATAAAAATTTCATTCGGATAATCAACTATCTAGTCAGTATCCAAAGTCTCCCAGTTTTGTCAAGGTTATTTCTTGGTTTTACATTTTATTTGAGTCAGGATCTTAATGAAACCCTTCTTTTGCAATTGCTTGATCTGTTTCTGAAGTCACTTTTAATCTCTTAGTAGTTCATGCATCTTGGGATTTGGGTGGGATATGAGTGTGTGTGTTTGTGTGTCTATACCAATGTGTGAATTCTTTCTTTCCCGGATGACAGGGTACTGGAAAGAAAGTCCTGGGCTCTGGGAACCAGGATTTCTACTCTGCTTCTGGCTGAACTAAAAGGCCTCACTGGGTGACACTTGCAGCCTTCAGAAAGGAGGGGGAAGAAGTATCAACGAAGTCAATACAATGGCCCTTGTCTTACAGGGTGTTTCCAGGACATGATGTTCAAAATGGTGGGTGGTAACACTTTAGCTCCTGGTCGTGGGGTGGGTTCTTGGGGTGAGCTCTGAGCAGTGTCTGTTCACCACCCACACGGGGAGCATTTCAGTATTTTAATTGGTAAGGTTGTGTCTGTTGTGTCTGTGGTGTTTAAGATTGCTGATATTCCCCTGCTGGACTCACTTCTATACCTGCTCCTCTCCTGCCTCATCTTTCAAAACTCCCAACAGGAAAGTTTCACATCCCTGTAACACAAATCCACACAACCACAGCACAGACTGGAGAAAAGAACATAGATGTCCCAGGGGCTATGTACTCTATGCACTCAGGCACAACTGCCCCTTTGGGACAAGTCAGCAACAAGACGACTGAGTGTGTAAACTAGTGATTGTCTGAGACCATGGACCTCAGAAGCACACGGGCTCAGATGTCACCGTGGGCAGCAAGGGATGGTGTGGGTCATTCAGTGGACAGGATTAAGGTCTATTGTCCTGGCAAACCAGAGCTCACCCCTGATCCATCAGGCACAGTCGTGGAGGAATGGCCACGATGTACCTGTCAGGGAGGCTGGGGGCCTTCTAGCGAATTTCTGCGCAAAGAGAATCATACAAGGAAGTGTGGGGATGCTATAAATCCTAGTCCACAGAGAGCAGTGAGGTTTATGGAACAAAGTCTGATTGTACCTTTAAAAGCTGCATCGTGAATCTTTCCCTCTGGATATGAAACAAGCAGGAAAAGGACTTCCAAGTGCATGGGGCAGGATCCTAGGAGGATTCCAATCGAGGCGAAGGGTGAACAGGGAACCCTAGAGGCGGCCTGAGGTGGATGTCCTGTCGGCCCTTAGTCAATCTGCACATGGTCTTCCTCTGGCCTTGTCCCTTCCACTGGCAAACTTTTCTCTTTCTACTTTTTTTCCTCATTTAGTGTTGATGCAAATCCAGAGACTGATTAGAAAACGGCAAGTTCCAATATCTGATCAAAAGAAACCTCAACAAGAGGAGAAAAAACATTCCTTCTTCCTTGAAAGCTGTAGAAAGACAACCACTATCCTAGGGAAGGACATGGTCCTGGTAAGTGCTATTTGAAAAACACCCACATTTCAGTGGTTGTTGCTCTGCCTGGGAAAGTCCCTCCAACCTCTACCTTCAGGGAGATCTGAGGGGCTGTCTCTGCTCCTGTCCCAGGTGAACCACACTGAAATGCACCTGTCTTCTGAGGAAGGGGACTTGAGGGTGTCATTCAGTATCCACGGAGGAGACTGGTCCTCCCCCTCCCTTCTGTCACATAAAATAAGCTGTAACCATACACAAGTTCTTAATTCAAGGAGGAAAGTAAGATTCTGTGTCTTGTTTACATGAGCATAAGCATTGAAAGAACCACACCACAACACCTAGGCTGTGACAGAAGCAGGATATAACGTAAGAGTCAAATCTACCATTTACTATTAAAGAAATAATATCACTCCTCCCCAATGGGTTAACAGTCGCTGGGGTGCAGATGTCAGGGAGTTGGAAGGGGTGGGGCCCTCCCTCTGGGGCTTTAGGGGAAACCAGGGAAAGTCTTAGGATGTCCTCCTTCACTCAGGTGGGAAGAGCTGGCCAGGTGCACCCCGAGGGCGCCAGTGTCCCCGCTGCTCAGGAGGAGCTGAACTTGTGGTCTCCAGAGTGTTATCACTCCTTGCCAAGGGCACGGTGGCTGAAGAGAAGAAACAGACTATTTTGGGGTGCCTCCCTGAGATTCACGGCACACCTCCCTGCCCCCCTTCACTCTGATCCAAACCCTGTGCCGAGTGCTCAGTCCATCAACAGCATCCCGTTTGTCCCTGATGCGGGAGGCATCATTTAGCATCACCCATTTCAGAGGAGGCAACCGAGTCCCAGAGAAGAGAGGGGAGCAGCCTTTCACAGGCCTGGTCAGCAGTGGCGCTGGGATCCAGGCCCATGCTTAGCCTGAAGATATACTGAGCCCCTGGATTCAGTCGCTGCTGGTCCCAACACTCAGTAGGCCCTGAACAGGAGGATGGCCAGTTCTTTCTCTTGAAGAGCCGCATTTTGCTCACCTTCCGGTGTATGGGCTTCAGCCGGCAGGAGAGGCAGTAGCTACAGGACAGAGCGGCCTGTGAGCTACCAGGACCCGCACTTCAGGTGTCCCTCCCCGAGCCTGCCAGCAGCTGAGTCCCGTTGCTCCATGGGTCACCATGCATTGAGGTCTGGGGCTGATCAGGGAGCCAGGCCACACGCTCTGAAACCGGCCATCAGAGAGCTTCTGACCTGCCCTCACCCAACTCCTGTGCCCTCACCTCTCTTCGACACTGAGGGGCTCCATGGCCTGGAACCAGGCCCCAAATCTGTCTTCGGGCTCCAGGTCATACTTATTTGCAGCCTGCTGGAGCAGCTGGATCCTCCTGACGACTTTGCATTTCTGGGAGGAAGGACAGGGTGCAGACAGGGCTTGGGTGGGGAACCCTGCCAGGGATTTGTGGGGAGTGAGGATCACTCCTCACTCGGGAACCCTCCTACTTTCCCACTCAATTCAGGACTTGCCTGTCCTCACAGTTGGCTTGAATTAGTTCCTCATCCAGGAAGGTGTCCTTGATGCCAGCCCCTCCCGCAACCGCCAACGTGATGTGATTCCCAACTTTGTGGATCTAACTCATCCAATAGATGTAAGACCCGAGGGATGAGGACACGAAACATCTTGCCATGCGAGGTCTGTGATTTCCACTTCCCCACCCTCCCCACAGCTGCTCACCTCACACCATTTCTGGGGTTCACCAGATTTCCCTGGAAAGGAGACAGTGAATGTCCATCAGAAACAGCCCCCCAAGCCCACAACCAGCCCCTATTCCACCCCTTCTCAGGCTGCAGGACTGTCAGTGCCCAGCATAGGGCAGAACTTCCACAAACAGAACTTGACACTGGGCCAGGCTCTGGGCTCCAGAACAGGAGGAACAGGGGAGCTGAAGCCAGAGACCTTGTAGCCCACCCATTTCTGATGACAGACGGGAAGACTGAGGCCTCAGGCAAGAAGTGACAGCTGGACCACAGGTGTGCTTCGTGACTTGCAGGGACTGATGGCACTCCCCCAGGGGCAGGGCCTGATGGGGAGGCTGAGTGCAGCTCAGACACAGCCTCCTGCAGCTCTGCAGGCAGGCAGCTCTGAGCTTCCTTCCCCCGGCTGGGGAGCCTCGTGGGGGCTTACGTGGAGCCTCCGTTCCCGCATCGCTAAGATGAGCCTGACTCCCCAGCTCCCAGGGGTGGCTGTGGGGCTCTCATGAGAGGAGGTTTGCCAGGTACTGAGAACTCAGGGGCCAGTGCAGGGCTTTCTCATCCCAAACCTCAGGTTCCTGCTCCCTGGCCCAACTCCAGGTTCACTCACTTCCAGATCATCCTCCATCCCAATATTTAGCAGCTTCAGGTGATAGAGGTACATGCCCAGGAAGGGAATGACACCCTGTGAAATCAGGGTGGGAGGGGTGATGAGTCCCACCTCTCAGGTGCCCCCATGGACCCTCCCCCAAATCACTTCACCCCATCCTCCTGCCCACCAGAGACTCCCACAGAGAGCAGCCTAGGACCCTCAGCAGCCTCCCCACAGTTGCACCCTCCAGGACCACCCAACGTCCCCCGTCAGCTACCAGGGGCAGCTTTTGGCAAATCCTAGGTTGTGCGGTCCCTGCCACACACCCCCAAATCCACCCTCAGCCCAGCCATTCCAGGCCTCCTCCTGGTCACTTCCAGGGCAGGTATTTCAAGCTCTGGGGCTCTAGGAGCTGGGCTGGAGGAGGAGGGACCCGTCTCTTGGGGAGGCCTCCAGCCGTGAGGGAGGAGACCCCCTCCTCTGACACCTGGACCCTCCCCCTCAGGCCCCCTCACCTGCTGCTACCTCTCCTGGGCTCCCTGGTGGTCCATCTCCAGGGTGGCCCTCACAGAGGTCACATCCTGCAGGTTCACGGACAGGCTCCGGAGGCCATGCACCCTTCTCCGAGTCTCCCAGGCCCTTGATCTTGGACCCTGGACATCTGGTGTCTATGGCTGCTCCCATTCTAGAGTGCTCTGATTCTAGTCAATCCCAGCTCCAACACTCCCTCCTCTGTGCCCTCAGGCCTTCCCAGACCCCTAAGCCTCTCTCTTCATCAGGAAAGTGTGAGGAGGACTCTCCATGCCTCTCAGGGTTCCCTGAGGACTCAGTGTCATCTGACTGTCACCAGTACTCTCCCCTCGCCCCTCGAGGAGGAGGAGCACAAAGCTCTTCCACATTCCTCTCCCCCTTTTACCTCATCACCCCTGTGAGGCCTGTACCACAGGTCATCTCCCTCCATTTCCCAGATGAGGAGACCGAGGCCCACAAAGGGGCAGTGACTTGCTCAGGGGCCCACAGAGGAGAGACCGCTTCCCCTCCCAGCCAGAGGCCCTGTCCCCCGGCCTTCACTCCTCCTCCAGACACACGTCTGACCAAGGTCCTGTCCTCTGGACTCTCGGGGTGTGTCTAGGCGCTTAGTCAGGCTGAGCATGGATGGGGAGGCAAAAGGTGTCTCAGGGGGCATATCCAAGTGGCTTCTGCCTGTCCCAGCCCCTGGGATTTTCTGACTCCAGGCTGGACCTGAGGCCATGCTAAATGCCTCAGCTCCCTACAATGCCCTCAGGATTGTCCCTGCACAGAACTCCTCCTTCATTCACTCAGGAAGGGGACCCCTTTCAGCCACATCTGAGTGACAGTGTAGGGGGTGACCAGGGCGCTGTGTAATGGTGACATTTGCATCCCTTTTTACTTGGAAACTTCTAATGTCCTGCCAGGAAGGTCCACTCAGAATCTGTAGGTTCCCCGATAATTCTTATTGCCATCTGGGGAGTATCCTTGTCAACAAGGCACCAGGGTAGACTCTCACTGGGTTGTCAGCAATGACCACTATCGGGATAGAGTGCAGAGTCCCAGAGAGCACACAGTTCTGTCCCAGATCCACCATACGTTCCAAGGCTGGGCAGCCCGTGTGTCCACCTGGCCTGTGTGACCACACAGTGCCCGTCCCTGGGGCAGGCAGGGTGCTCTTCCCTGGGAGGTGCAGTGAAGACCGAAGGAGAAGCAGGGGCCTGGCTTCCTGAGGACAGCCTGGGCTGTTTTAGGAAGAAAGGAACCCCCACCCACTCCATCCACCCACTAGCCTGGAGGATGAGGGCCAGCTGATGGGCCCGCATGGAAGCCAGAGACCTGCTCATTCTGCCAGCTCCTCACCTCCTGGAACAGTCCAACCAACACCACTCTACGCCATGACAAAGGCCTCCTACCCCAAACAGTCCCCACCTGCCCCTGCAGCTCACACCCTCCGCTTCCTGTCAATCTTGACAAGACACACCGTTATTTCTCAGGTAACCTTAAGTGAAAAACTTACCAAAGAACACCCTGCCTGGTCCCTCCTCCCCCTTCACCTTCCCTCCTTCCAGGTCTCGAGCCTCCTCTCACCTCCGTGAGCAATTTCCTCCTCTCCCACTGGTCCATTCTGCACCAAGTTTTAAATTTTTTGCAGTTCCTCCTGAGGAGGGAAAAAAGGAATGAAACACTGTGTGGTTTAAAGCTAAATCCCTTTTGTTTGAAAACGCAGAATTATACAGACAGCCTGGATGAACGTTTTCAATGTGTCCTCTGAGCCCAGAGGTCTCTGGGACTGGAGAGGGGGCTCTCCTGTTGCCACCTGGGGCCTTCAATCTCTTATCTACTGAACAAACCTGTTTTAAAGTGTTTTGATTTCAGGTGGACAGAGAGTTCTGTTGCTGCAAAGCAAACACTTGAAAATCTTCAATTTGGTTCAAGCCAGGGTCTGGCACTTCGGGAAACTGATTCCTGAAGCAGAACCACTGGCCTAAGTTTCCAGAAAGACTCCATGCCTCCCAACCAGGTCAGACCCTGTCCCCGGGGTTCATTGTCTCCCAGGAGGTCCCAGCTTACTGAAGGGCAATGGCAGCCCTGTGGGGGGTGTCTGGTCCACCCAGGTGGTGCCTCTCATGGAGAGAAGTCTACCCACCTGGACACCCGTCTCCATGTCTTTTTTAAATGCTGAATGGAGGGGCTCTGCATTGCCCAGAGTATGGCATGGAGTGAAGACAAGTTCCTCAGGCCATGGCACTTCTGGGGAAGGGAAGAGAATGTGTTGTGAGGGGGAGCTGGAGCCCTGCTTCCTCTGGCTTCTGTCCCCTCATGGATGTCTCCTGTCCTGGATGAGACAGAGGCTCAGGAAACCCGGGAAGAGCACAGCTGGACCCTGATGAGGAACACTCCCAGGGAGGAGGATTTTAGCTCAAGCCAAGGAAGGAGCCCAGGATGGGGTGAGCTTCCTACCACTGGGACCAGGAGTCAGGTCATCGAGGCCCTGGCAGGAGGAGCTTAAGGACTGTGTGAAGGCTCAGACCACAGACTTCAATCCTGAGAACTGAGTAAGGAGAAGGAACGGTTCCCATGACTCTAGAGAGGGGTTCCCTGGGCCTCCCACATCTTACCTTCGCCACCTGGATCCAGAGCTCCACCACCCTGACGCTGTCCTAGGCCATCATGCTCGGGTCCCCGAGGCAGGTGATGATGACATATTTGACCACTCTGCTAAAGTGGGTCATGATGGCATGGATAGTGGGTGCAAGGTGCTCATTGGCCCTGTTGTCGCACTGCGACCAGATGGAGTCCAGGAAGTCATGGGATATCACTTTCTTGAAGAGCTCCTGGGGAGGACAGGGAGTGTCACGCAGCCCTGCCACAGCCCAGCTCAGCGTCCGCAGCCCCCAGTCCCAGGCCAGGTCAGTGATGAGAGCTGGAGTTCAGGATGCTGAGAATGCGGGCTGAGGCTTGTGGGAGTCCCTGGGTGTTGCCTGTGTCCCCTGAGGGTACCCAGCACAGGATGACCCAGGACCCGATACTGTGGCCCAGTGAAGTGGCATTTGCTCACCGCCCAGTCTCACTTCATCCAAGCACCAGAACTTGGCTCCTGCTTGACCATCTCTTGGGCATCTTCCACCCATTCTGATCATCCTGGGGTCTGCCTCCTCTTTCAGATGCACATTCCCCCAAGGGAGCAACAACCACGGGCTTTGTTTGTCTCCCATGTAGTCATGTACACATGAGGTGCCTAATAAGTGCTGAGCCTGTTGCGGCCTCCTGGGCAAATGAGTGAACTACCCAAGGACCAGACAGCACTTCAGTGTGCTCCCCTCCCTCACCAAAACACACACTATGCCCAACTTCCTCTCTGCTCCACCTCATCCATCTGTACAGCCACTCTGCATGGCAGCTGCTCTCAGAGACCATCTCTACTGTCCACATGAGGACAGCAAAGGCTTGGGAGTTAAGAAGGCTGCTCAGGTTACATGAGGGTAAGCAGGGAAGCTGGATTGAGATCATGGGATTCTGGATCAGGAAATGGCAGGTGTGGGGCAGCTCATGGCACAGAGAAGGCCTGCCCCACCTGCCCTGAGAGCCCCACTGCTCACCACATCCATCAGTTTCAACTGCTCTGCCACCAGCCAGGGAAGGGAACTCCAAGAAGTCAGGCTTCTCCTCCCTCAGAAGGTTCTTGGTGGTCACGTCCCAGGGGCAGGTGGGTTCTGGGGCTGGATCTGGCTCTGCTGTTATCTCTCATGGTGGAGGGAGGATTCTTCCTGGAGCCAATGGTCCATCTGACTCCTGCTCAGGAGCTGGCACTGGGGCTGGAACTGATGTTGGTGGTGGCTCTGGCCCTGGAGGGACTGATGGAGGTGACACTGGCTCCAGCTTTGGCACAGGTGGTGGAACTAGAGCTGGAGCTGGATCTAGCCGTGGAGCTGGCCCTTGCTCTGGCTCTGGAGCTGGGGGGAGCTCTTGAGATGGTACTGCAGCAGGAGAAAGAAACAGTTTCACTCAAGTAGCTGACTTCCCCTGTGCCTGTCAAAGACAGGAAAGACTCCACTGCCTTGAAGGGAACAAAGCCTCTGAACACTCAGCAAATTTTCTTCCCAGACTGCAGTCACCTCACCTTCCAGCTTTGCCTCAATGGGCCATGGATGCTCCAGCTGGACCTGGAGAAGGTAGGCGTGGCCCTGCAACCCCGAGCCAGGCAAGCTGACATGCAGAGAGGCCAGCTTCGCCCTGAAGCAGGGATAGTGCAGGGGCTCCCAGAAATCCTGCCCTGGGTCCAGGCAGGTTCCCACCAGAGAAGAAATGGCACTGGGGGAAGCAAGTGGGCAACAGAGTCAGAGGCCTGGCCTTTCCCTCCACACTTCTCCCCCAAGGCACCTGGCTTGGTACTGGGCCCCTATGCCTGCCCCTTCCCATCCAAGGGAGAGCCCCACGGCAGCAGTGGTCCCTGTGAGACTATCCTGGCAGTGGCAGGTCTGCTTATACAGCAGGTTGAACACAGATTCTGTCGTGACTCTCTTCTCACTGACACTCTTCTCCCAAAGGGCTGGGACACAGCCCAGCCCAGCCCTTCATGCACTTGTACAACTGGACTGAGCACTGAGACAGATTTATGAGCAGGTTGCTCACACATCTCCTATCTTGGGCCTGGAGGTTGATTTCAGAAGAGGTGGATGTGAGGAGGCAGATTATGATGGGTCTGTGGTGGGAATGGGTCTCTTGGGGACAACTCAGCCAAGCCACCCCTCGGATTCCCAGGGGTCCTGACACCCATCCAAGCTCTTTGAGTCCTGTCCTCTTGGATTGGAAGCCACCAGACCTCGGCCTTCCCAAGGAAATCAAAAGATGCATGAGATGTGGGTTCTGAAAGGCCCGCCCCAGCCACAGACCCCATCTCTCCCTCCACATCTTGTTCTGTAGAGACAGGAAGCCCTTCTTCGGGACCCAAAGACCTCTCACGTTTTCAGATGGTCCTGCGCTCTGCCCTCCTGGCTGGAATAAGGAAAGATGCCTCTAGATGTAAAGGAGGCTATCAGGGCACCACTTAGGATGTACGATGGAGGACAGGACCTGCGAATGATGTCCAATGTGACTGTCTGACTCTCAGACGACAATTGAGGCCCAGTGATTGTATCTCCTTTATTCACTGAGTTTTACTAAGTGTCTCCAAAAGTCCTGCATGTAGTAGGTGCTTAATCTACATGGTTGCATGAGTGAAGTCCAACCAGAACCGTCCCAGACACCTGAGTGGGACTGGGGCCCCTCTGTTGCCACAGAGATCCCTGATTGGCTACCACAAGGAAAACGACCAGGACCAGCTGGACAGAATCTCCACCTCCTTGACAGGGTGGTTCACATGTGCTTTTCCAAACTCAGAAAGGCCACATTCCAGAAAAGGATGAGGCAGACTACTTTTCGTGACAAAGAGAGAAATATTAATCATGAAAACCACAGCATGTCTACAGCCCTCTCTGCAGATCCAGGCACCAGGTAAGCACCTGCCATTGCTGATCCCATTAGTCCCTACAAGATCACCATGAAATTTATCGCCCCCCCCCCCACTTTTCAGAACAGCAAACTGAGGCTCCGAGAGATGTGGGGATTTGCACAAGGTACAAAGCTGGCAGAAGGCAAAGTCACCACTGTGCTGAGGAGGGAGTGGCTACTCACTTCGTAAACAGCTGGTCCAGGACCTGCTGGGATGTGTCTGAGGCTGATTAGTTGACCATGAAAGTGGTGAGGCTGGAGATGTTCCTACTCAGGAAAGTTGGTGCCATGGACTCTGTCAGCTTCTCCATCATGCCGCCTGGAAGGCACGCATCCTGCAGGCCTCATTTAAATTCACAGTAGACTCATGCTCACACTGGGGGAGAGGAGGAGGGACATACAGTCAGTGAAAAAATGGTGAATCACCAGGAGGACTGAGGTGACTTTCTATCCTCCTGTGAAACTTGTGGAGAGGGGTGGAGGTCCAGATTCCTTTGAGAGTGGTACTGTGGGGCACTCTAGTGAGAAAATTCGGGGCAGCGGTTCCCAGCGGAATCTCAGATTTGAGTCTGGATTCTAGTACTGCATTGATCATCTCAGGGCCCTGGGTGTGAAGACCCCTCTGCACCCACACTCACCTCAGACCAGCCCTGGTCATTGATGGACTGGTGCACCTGTGTCCACTCCAGGGAGATGGCAAACTGGAAAGCATCCACCAGCTCCTTGACCATCTCCTGGGTGCAGCTCTGCAGTGACAGTGCATAGCAGTCAGGCCAAGGGGGATCAGGGGTCTGCTTGGACTTTGCCACAGTGGGAAACCCCAACACAGATCAGGCACAGAGCGGCATCAGCACAGACTCCACCAGGGAAGGAATGCGAGGCACCTTGAGGTCCTGGCATTCACATGCGGATAGAGGAGCTTCATCTCCTGCAGCCAAGATCTTGAGTACGAACATGACACACTGCCTGACTCCCACCATCTAGCTTCCAGCTCCTGCCCTGCCTGGATCCTCATCATCCCCAACTTCCCTAACTCCACCTCCCCCCCACAAACACACAGTGAGGGTCAAGGGGTGTGTGGCTGTCCTTTTGGGATCACAGTTCTGGCCTGACCTAGAGTGGCCTGCCCTGGCCTAAACTGTTACCTGATGGTTCCTCCTGCCAAAAGGCCACACACATTCGAGGTGAGGGTTGAGCCAACGTCTAAAGTGACTTAACATGCTCTCATTCTGGGCTTTCCAGGGGCCAGAGCCTCGGAATGTCACGGGACAACAGGAGAACATCCTGCTGTGTCGAGTGTCTCCACTCGAATGAACTCGACAGGAGGCTGTGATTACAATGTGGGTGCCTGGTAACCAGAGTTCTAAGTTCTGTTGGGGGCTGTCACCAAGGACGTGAGGTCACTTATTCAAGGTTCTATTACTTGACCCCTTCCTTCAATGAGACCCACCCTAATCCCCCACTAGGCTGTTGGCTGCTCTCCCTCCTTGCCCATGTCATCTCCATCACTGTACACAAATACCCATCACCACCCTCCCCACAGCTCCTTGGGAGTGGATCCAGGCCCCAGGTTTGAGGAGACAGAGCTGAGGTCAGACCTCTTTTTTCCTACCAGTTTTGTGTCCTGGAAAAGCTGCTGTGCCTCTCAAGATCTCCCCAGTCTCCCAAGCTGCATAATGAGGATTGCGTTAAAAACAGCTTCCTAGGGACTTCATCAGGTGTATATGCGATAATACGTACAACACCTGTGGGCTGGTGTCACATGTGTCTAATGCAGACAATTAGAGATGGAGGAAGTACAAAGAGTAGGACATCACATAGAATACCATTCAGAACTTCTCTGGGTCCCAGATGTGTGATATTTGGTAAGACACTGCCACTCTGAGCCTCATTTTCAGGTCTGCGTCCTGAAGGGGTTGAAATTAGAGGAAACTCAGACATTGTGATCCACTGACATTAAGCCTTCCACGGTCCCGTTTTACTCAGAATCAGTCCCAAGAGCCTCATGTTGGCCTATGTGGTGGCAGCCTCCACAATGTTCCCAATGCTCCTTGCCTCCTGGAGTGCACATCCTTGTGTCACCACTAAGTGGTCAGTATCTGGCTTCTGAACAACAGAACACAGCCAAGGTGATGGGATGTCATTTCCAAGTTTTAATTACAAAAAGTCTGTCACTTCCCACTTACTGACTTACTTGGGTTCCCTACTTACCTCCCTCCTTCTGTTTCCATCTCTCTCTCTCTCTCTCTCACTCTTACTATCGCTCTCTATCAAATCACCAGAACTGGGAATGCAAGTGCTGATGTTGTCAGTTGCACTATGTAGAGGCTCCATAGGAGAGAACTGAGGGAGTGTCCAGCCAACAGACAGACAGGAGCTCAGACTCTCGGTCCAAATGGATCCTGACAAAACCCATGTGAGTGATCTTGGGTGGAAATCTTCCCCCATTGGAGCCCTGTGGAGACCACAGCCCCTGCTTCACAGAGACTTTGAGGCAGAGGCACCCAGCTAAGCCATGCTTGATGCTTGGCTCACAGAAACTGTGAGATGTTAAATATTTGTACTTTATAGGTGGCAGGTTTTGGAGTAATGTTGTCTCAGAGGAACAGAAAGTAACAGTCTGCCATGTCCCAGGATTCAGCCTGATCACCCTCCTCTCTCCCCTTCTCTCTCTTCTCAGGCTCCCTCCAGCCACACTGGCCACATTTCTGACCTTCCCTGGTCAAACTCTCTTCTTCCTGTGAGTCTCTGCACCAGGGAGCCTTCTCCTTGACACACTAAGTGTTCTCAGACATATGCAGGGGTGCTTACACTTATCATTCTGGTCACAGCAACGGTCTGAAATGCCTCAGGGCAGCCTTTCAGAACCTCCTAGCACAGTCTCTACCATCACATATCTCACATCCAGAAGAGCATTACATGATTTCCTCCTCCTTCCTCCCATTCAGATAAAATGAGTGCATGAGGAAGGGCTGTCTGCTTTTGCTGAAGCAGAGGCAACTCCTTCTGGTTATACCAGGCACAGGACTGTCTCTTCCAAGCCGAATGTTTCCCACCACGAGTCCATTGTTTAAGGAAACCGTCATTCCCTCTATTTCATGGGTCTAGTTTCCCCAAGAACACAGTGAACCAGCCACTCTCCCTGTGCTGCATCACCATAAACCCACAGCCAGAAGATAAGCACCGGGTTAAAACACCACCAGATCCTGAATTCAGTCACTGCTGAGACCCTCCCATCAATGTTGTCATTCAATTGTGACTTCTGAGGACACCTTTCCCCTGAGACCCACTCCCAGCCTGTCCTCAGCTTCTTATAACAATACTGAGATTTCCTCAGAGTCCTCCCAACCTGGGCAAGAAACATTCTGAAATGTTCTCTGTATTAATTTTCAGGGACTGGAGACACTGGTAGATGTAATTTGAGTGTGTATGTGCAGTAGTTTCTACGCAGGTATTCTATTTTTCAGACACAGATAAAATAGTGTGGCTACTCAATGCACCAAGGAAATGGATAACCGATCAAATTTTTTCATGATGTGAAGTCTTTAGAGAGTAAATGTCATGGTTAAGAGCACAGACTATGGAGCTCACTCCTCACGTCCAAATTCCAGCTCAATCCCTTATTAGATATTTGTATTGACTGAGTTCTTTACCTGATTGGTGCCTCAGTTTCTTCATCTGTCAGTTGGCAATAATGATCAGCATACCTATTTTGTAGGTTTATGGAGAGTATTAAAGGAGTTAGTTTGAAAAATGCTTGGAACACCTAGTGTATTACCAGTGCTGTACCTATATTTTAGAAATTCTTCTGACACTGCCTGTGAACCCCAGAGGGTGAGCCTGTTGTCTGGATGTACGCAGAAAGCACTCCATGACATACAATGAATAAATGAATGAACAACATTGGCGAATGCATTACCAATGTCACCTATGTCATCCTACAGGCATTCCCAAGCCAAACCACTGGCAGACATTCCTGCTCTGTCCTGCATCACATTCCCTGGAGGAATCACTGGGGCTTCTTGGACCCTGGTAACCGTGCCCACTAAAGGTTCTTTTCTGTCAGCAAACCCCAGTCTTTGTCCAATTGCTGCAGCTCACAGGGTCTGCGCTCTGATCCTTGTCTTCACTCGAGGGAGAAGTGCCATCCCCAGAGCTGGGCACACACAGATCCTGAGCCTTGGAGAAAATGATTCCCTGGCCCTGGGGCAGGTAGAAGAGCACACAGACAGAGTGGGATTTGTGGAAAATCCTCCAGGTGTTGTCAGAAGGGATGGAGCCAGGGGATGTGTCAGCAAGGACTGGTCTGGTTGGTGGGCCTTGGTGGTTAAATAGTAGGAGGGGCTGGGAAGTTTCATAGGTTCTGGCATAATACAATCAATATGACGGTCATGAAATCAGAATCAGCCTAATTAAGGCCAAATTAACCCAATGTCAGCTGTTCCCTGACTCTCTAATCCAGTAGTGACTTATAATAAGGGTATTCGTGTTCTATCACCTCCTTTTCATTGATTAGCTAGAGTAATTATTCTTTACATAGCCTGTCTATTTTTACATAGTAAAGAAAAAGTGAGTTTTAAAACAACCCTCCTTGGAAAAGTCTCCCTAACATATTGAATTAATAACAGAAGCCAGGACAGGAAATTCACCACATATCTTGAGCTTTAGTCTCTGGTTTTAGATGATCCTAACTGGTAAATTACCTTGACTTCTGCCTTCTTTCTTGAGATTAGTCCACTTAGGACTAAGTAGGAGTGCAACCTCATGCCATGTGAGAAGAGGTGGGACTCTAGGAAGAGGTTTTTTTCATTCTGTCAGTGTGTCTGTGTGTCTGTGTGTGTGTATGACAGTTTTTGCTGCATCTTGCAGTGTGGGTCAGTGTAGACTCATATTCTAGGGAAAAAATGTCCCTAACCACTGTCTTTGGACTTTATTTTCACTGATGGCTTCCACGGCACTGTCCAATAGTAACATTAAGCACTCTATATTATAGAATTTAATTTTTTTCTTAATGGCCACATTTTAAAAAATGAAAACAAACAAGTGAAACTAATTTTAATAGTATATTTTCACCCACTATAACCAAGATATCATCAATGTGGGTGCACTCTACACAAAACTTCATAATGAAAGAGTTTACATTTTTTTCCTGGGTTTAATAAATCCAGTGTGTACTTCCCACTTACAGCACAATCTCCATTTGTAAGTTGAGTTTTTTCAGACATATTCTCTGTACTGAGATTTAATGTTCACAGTTGTCAAATAACAGTCACTAGGAGTGGAGTGGATGATAATTCACTACTGAAGTAAGCTCTAATGGAGCTATGAACACCAACTGGTCAATGGGCTAATCAAATGAATAGTCATATAGTACAGAAGAATGGTATGATTTGGGATTTAGAAAAGGACTGGGGACAGTGTGTCCTGACAGGGAGCACCAGGGATTTTGTTGTTGAGAGTGACAAGGACAAAAAGAGAATAAAGTCATACTGATAAGTGTCTAACAATATGGGGGAGAAGAAATGACATGCAGTAGTCCTGAGTTTTGACCTCAAGCTTTCTGTTCTTGACCCAAATCTCGTTGATGATGTCCCAGGACACAGGTCAGATTAATCCCCACAGGGAGAGAGGGAGGGTAGAAGTACAAGGCATCTGACATAATTGTCCTGGGAAGACAGGCTTTGTTTATCACTCTGATCCACATTCACAATTTATTTTTATAGGGTAAGAGGAAAAGAAGTATGATGATCAAATCATCACAGAGGAAGCGACATGATTGTGGAAACCAATCCAACCAAAAGCCTGGTTTGAGCATCTCCATCCCTTTGAGGATGTCCAGTTACATATTCAAGAGGCCAGTTACTAGAATCTCATCCTATCCTAGCAATGACGTCAGATGTCATCAAAGGGAGGCAAACTTGGAGCAGCCCGAACAACTGTGCTGGCAGAAGAGACTGCAAGTTTTACAGGTCTGCAGAGTGCAGGAGAACTGTTAAGTCCTTTGGACCTTGCCAAAGCCCTGCTGAATCTTGCACCTAGTTGCACAGGTGCATCACTGCCAGGTGTGCTCGCAGGTGGTCTGAATTCCAGTACCATGCCCACCGCTGCCTGGTCTTCAGATTCAGCAGAGACGATCCCAGGAGCTGCTCTGTACGTCCCACAGCTCCTTTGCAAACAACTTCTGGTGACTGAGGAGGATATCAGGAAACAGGAAGAGAAAGTGAAGACAGCAAGAGAGAGACTAGCGATAGCACTCATGCAGACAGACTTGCTAGTGAGGCAGGGAGAGTGAGTGGCCAAGAAAGACATCCCGACAAACACGATGAAGAAAAGACAAACGGTGCAGATGACATGGAGCTCACACTACATTAATGCCTATGCAGGGGTCCTGATGTCTTCTTGCTTTGAGCTCTTGAAACTTTAATATGTACCAATAGTTTTCTTTTCTTTGATTCCTTTGCATGACAGAGAATATACAGACAGTGATCAATCTGAGGTGAGAGATTGAGTTTCAGGTGAGGAGAGAAAGGAGATCTTTCTTTCTCATTTTGTTCTCTCATTTTCCTTTCCTGAGTGTTATGTATTTGTATTTTAAGATCAACAGAGTGTTATCACAGTCAGGGGATTCTTCCGAGTTTTGCCCTCAAAGTCACAGAGAAAACATACCTAGTCCAAATGCATTGTCCTTTTTGTGTAACATTCCAATAGATTCCAACATAATATTTCACTAAAGAGCTGTTATATCTGTCTTCTCAAAAAAGACACCTACTTCTGGGTCTCTATTTTTCTGGTATTTGTTGCATGTTGAATCACAGCCGAACATAATGAAATACTGGATTGTCCCTTTTTTTAGATTTATACGTGTTGCAAACTTCATTCATGAAAATTGATATGCCATTGCGGTATCATGCTGTCAGGAGAATGACTGTTTTCAGTATCACAAGTCTCACAACAAGCCAGTGTGTTGGGATTTGTCTATTTGCCTGATCGAGTATGTTGCACTCTTCAAATCCTCTTTATCATTACTTACTTTTGTCCCACAGATTTATCAGTTTCTGGGAGCAATGTGTTAAACCATAATAGAGTATCTTAGTGTTTATATCTTCCCTAAAAAATGAGTTATTTTTTAGCTAAGTCTTCTCTCCTCTATTCTTCCATGTGGTAATCATCTGGAATTTTGATTCTAATGTATTTTTAATGTCTTGTTTTAAAACTAATACTAAATTAGACAGACTGTTTTTTCCTTTCCTCGTGACTCCTGTTATGTTTTCCTGGGCTCACTTTTCTTCTTCCTGATGTACATTCTTTACCGCTTCTTTCACTGAGGGCCTGTGGGAGGTCAACTTTGAGTCTGTTTGTAGGTCAGATAACGTCTTACTTTCTTTGACACATATTTTGAACAGGTGTTTATTTAAGCTTTGTAGTAATTATTTTCCTTCTTTGTCAAGTTATTTAATATATCTTAGCCTCAATATCTTTAGCTTAAAATGGGAATAAAACCCGAAAAATAGTGACTGTAACTGAGATAATACATGCAGAGCTTGCCAGTCATGTTGCTTACCAGAAATTAGTCAATAATGATAAATATTATTAATCATTATAATGATATTATTATAATAATGCAATATATAATAATATATTGATGTATAATAATAATTAAACATTAATTTATAATTATAATGTACAGTGTATAACGTATAATGTATGTAATGATTAATAATATTATTAATCATTATAATCTTCAAGTGTGCATTCTCAGAGAATCACTGCTTAAGATTGAGAATGTGAAGCTCACACACAAAAAGTATGAGAGAGTGGCATGACTGTGAATTTAATTCTCAGCCCCTCGGTATCTTCAGCTGTGGTAGTCTGCACAGTGTGTACAGATAATGTAATCTGTTCCCACAGACCCACGGCAGAACAGCGCAGCCTGCCTCATGCCTGGGATGCTCTAGACTGCTCATTGGGGAGTCTCTGCTGTGAAGCTAATTGGACTCTGTACATAGAAAGATGAAAAATGACTCTTTCTGTTCCCTCAGATTTCTCCCCCCGAGTTTTATTCACTTTTACATCCAGAGCAGATACTCTCTTCCCAGAGCCTTGGTGTTACTCTGGGATTCAGGCTTCCCAGACACCTAGTCATTTCAGCTCCCAAAGCCCAAGGTGACTGCAGAGTCATGTCTCACCCACTCCTCCCAACTTGGCCTGTTTCCCATCATGGAGGACCCATGAGTGGGGAGAGGAGCCATCGAGGGAGATTGATCTGGAAGTCTTGGTGAATCTGAGCTTCAGAGAATGAAGCAGAAAAAGGGAAGCTGAGACTGCTAATTCTTCAGTGGGGGAGGAATATGGAGGAACTGAGAGGGGTGTGATGGCTGCACAGAGTCAAGGGGAGGGATGTTTCAAAGTTTCCTAAGAAGGGAAACCTTGTACTGAAGTGGGGATTCGATTTTACACGATGGCAATATCTGTGCTGGTTTCACCAATTCTGGTGTCCCTGAGGGATGGACTGGTGTGACACCACAAGACAGAAATTGTAGTCATTTTCAGGACTTAAGGAAGGTGAAATCTTTCAGCATAGTCCCCTGTAAGCCAGTTAGGGGTCAAGTCTAGAAAGGCTCGGAGCCTGTGTCCGTCCAATGTAGGTTCGTTGTGTTCCAGCCAAGTTCCTCTGGACACCAGCTGGGAAAACAGGACATCAGACCTAGTCACATCTAGTCATCGCAGCTTCCGCAGGTCGCCATGAGTCAGGTAATAGCCCAGGCGTCGTCACTGGACCTCATAGTTGTCCTCCTTCATCCGCTGACAGAGAGTGACTTGTGAGGTGAGGAGAGCGCATCAGAATGGTCCAGTCAGCTGCCCAGTAAAGGAGACTCCAGGGGAAGGAGATGCCAAAGCCACAGAGACCCGATGCCTCCTATGTCTCCCTCTTCCTTTTTTCCACTTAATTTTCACCCTCAGTCCTCTTTTCCTCCCCTTTTCTCTCTTTTGGCTCTCTCTTCCTCTCTTTCCCCTACATGTTCTAGCATAATTGAGGTATTAACGACATACAGTATACTGCATACATTTAAAGTGAACAATTTGATACATTTTGAATATGACTTATTGAACCATCACCACAATCAGGAAAAGGAACACACATCCATCCCAAATTTCCTCATGCTCATTTTAATTCCTCCTTCCCTGCCGTTTGCAAACACATTCACATTCCCAGGCAACCAGTGATCCGGTATATGTCCCTATAGATTTTCCTGTATTTTCCACGAATTTTTATAAATGGGATCATATACTATGTACTCATTTTTTACTGGCTTCTTTCACTCAGCATAATTATTCTGAGATTTATGCTTGTCATTGCATGTACTATGAATTCATTCCTATTCCCAACCCTTCCGTGGCAGCACTGTACACACTCCCGAGTGCTTCCCAGGTTGGCGTGAGAGCCAATAGTACTGCTGCATCCGCAAAAGTAGGAATGCATCTTGGTGCAACTCTGGGAGGGGTTGGCTGCAGCCCTGGACCTGCACATGAATGCTTTCCTGGATCATTGGAAAGCCCACTGTGACACTGCAGTCCCAATGATTGGGGAATGCTCAGAACCCATGAAGAAACCCCAGACGCCAAGCACAGAGGCTGGCATGAGCATAAGAAAAGGCAGCAGCAGATATACGCGCACATGCAAATGCTTTCCGAGATGGTACAAATACCCATAGTAGTGCTGCCGTCTCACAAATGAGTACGTGTCTCTGTGTAGCGGCAGCTCTGAGCCCATTGTGAATGCTTTCCCAGCGGGTGGGAACAGCCACTGTACCCACACAACTTCCAGCATATGGGGTGGGATCAGAGACACAGCTCATGCTTCCCCCGCAGCAGTAGCAGGTGGAGTCTGTGACCTGATACTACCACAAACACACAGGCAAAAGATTAGTTCTTCAAACACCATAAGAAACTACACTAACAATTCAGAGCAGAAGGAAATGACAAATCTCCAGAAATGAACCTTGAAGTCACAGAAATTTACAATCTAAATGACAGAAAATTCAAAATAACTGTCAAAAGAAACTCACCAAGTTACAAGAATGTTCAGACAGTTCGATGAAGTCAGGAATAAAATTAATGAGGAAAATGAATACTTCATTAAAGAAACTGAAACTATTAAAAAAAAAACAAGCAGAAATTCTGGATGTGAAGAATAAAATTAATGAGATAAAAAAGAATCTAGAATCCTTAAAAAATAGAGCTGATATTGTGGATGAAAGAATTAGTGATTTAGAGGATAGAAATATAGAAATGCTTCCAGTGGACGAGGAGAGAGCACTCAGATTTTTAAAAAATAAAGGAATTCTTGGAGAAATATATGACCCAATAATAAAAGCAACATAAGAATTACACGTATTTCAGAGGGAGAAAAGAGAGAGAAAGGAGCAGAGAGCTTGTTCAAAGAAATAATAGCTGAGAACTTCCCAAACCTGGGGAAGAACCGGACCTACAAGTACATGAAGCCAAGAGAACGCCTAATTACATCAATGCTATAAGACCTTCTCCAAGGTATATAATAGTAAAATTGGCAAAAGCCAATGACAAAGAAAAAATATTAAGGGAAGCAAGATAGAAGAAACTAACCTACATAGGAACCCCTATCATGCTTTCAGCATATTTCTTGGCAGAAACTTTACAGGCAAGGATAGAATGGAATGATATATTAAAAACACTGAAAGACAAAAACTTTCAGCCAAGAATACTGTATCCAGTGAAATGATCTTTATGATACAATGTAGAAATAGAAGTTTTCCCAGATAAACAAAGGCTGAGGGATTTCATTGCCACTAGATTTCCCATACAAGCAATGATCAAGAATGCCCTCATACCTGAAACAAAAAGAAGGAAAATGTCTACAAATCTTTGACCAGAGTGATAAATAGACAGACAAAATCAGAAAGCTACAGCTCTGTTTCACAACAGGGTAGCAAATACTTAATTATAACTTAAAAAGAGAAGGGAAGGAAAGCATCAAAAGTAACTATAAACACTTCAACTTAGTCTCAAATGCACAACTCGAAAATGAATAACTTGTGACAACAATAACTCAGAAGGAGAAGAAGAAAGAGATGGAACCTGCTTAGACTAATGGAGATAAGAGGCTATCAGAAGATGGACTATCTCATCTATGAGATCTTCATACAAACCTCACAATAACCAGCAAACAAAAAATCAGAGCAGAGCCATAGATCATAAAAAAGAGAAAACCTCCACAGAAAACTCCCAAAATGAAATGGTAGTCAGAAACACAAAGGAAGAGAAACAATGGAAATATAGATTAGGTGGGATTAAGTCATCTTGTACCAGTAATCAATCTAAATGTAAATCGATTGAATTCTCCAAATCAACAGACACAGAGTGGTGGTGTGGATTAGAAAACAAGACCCAACAATATGCAGCCTCCAGGAAACACATCTCAGCTCTAAAAACAAACAGGCTTAGAATGAAGGGATGGGAGACAATACTCCAAGCCAATGGCAAATAAAAGAAAGTAGGTGTTGCCATACTTATATCAGACAAAGCAGACTTCAAGATAAAAAAGGCTATGAGAGACAAAGAGGGGCAGTATATAATGATAAAGGGGACTTTCCACCAAGAGGACATAACACTTATAAAGATGTATGCACCTAACACAGCAGCACAAAAGAATATAAAACAACTATTAATAGACCTAAAGGGAGAAATTAACAGCAACACAATAATAGCAGGGGACCAGAACACCCCACTTACATCCATGGATAGATCATGCAGAGAAAGGCAACAATAGTGGAATTAAATGAAACATATGATCAGATGATCTTAATCGATATAGAGAGAGCATACCCTCGCAAAACAGCAGAATACACATTCTTCTTAAGTGCACATGGAACATTCTCAATGATAGACCATATGATGTGAAAAAAGGCAAGCCTGAATAAATTCAAGATTGAAATCATATCAAGCTTCTTTTCTGACCACAATGCTATGACACTAGAAATCAACTACAAGAAAAAAGATGGGGAAGGCACAAATATGTGGATACTAAAGAACACACGACTGAAGAAACATTGGATCAATGAACAAATGAAAGGAGAAATCAAAAAACACCTGAAGACAAATGAAAATGAAAAGACAACAAAACAACTCTTATGGGATGCAGCAAAAGCAGTTCTAAGAAGGAAATTCATAGCAATACAAGCGCACCTCAACAAACAAGAAAAATACCAAATAAGTAACCTTAAACTACACCTAATAGAACCAGAAAATGAAGAACAAATGAAGCCCAAAGTCAGCAGAATGAGGGAAATAATAAAAATTAGAGCAGAAATAAATGAAATAGAGACTAAAAAAAACATTAGAAAGGATCAATGAAACAAAGAGCTGGTTCTTTGAGAAGACTGAAACAAAATTGACAGACCCTTAGCAAGACTTACTAAGAAAAAAAGAGAGAAGGCTTAAAGACATAAAATTAGAATTGAAAGAGGAGAAATTACAACAGATACCACAGAAATCCAAAGGACAGTAAGAGAATACACTGAACAACTTACATGCCACCAAATTGGATAAACTAAAAGAAATAGATAAATTCATACAACCTCCCAAAGCTGATTCAAGAAGAAATAGAATAAATGAACAGACCAATAACAAGTAAAGACATCGAAATTGTCATAAAAAAACTCCCAAAAAATAAAAGTCTTGGACCAGATGGCTTTTATGGAGAATTCTCCACAATATTCAAACAAGATTTAATACCTATGCTTCTCAAACTATTCGAAACAGTTGAAGAAGATGGAACACTTCTTAATTCATTCTATGAGGCCAACATCACCCTGACAGCAAAAGCAGGCAAGGATAGCACAAAGAAGGAATATTATAGGCCAATATCACTGATGAACACAGATGCAAAAATCCTCAGCTATATATCAGCAAATCGAACACAGCAATATATTAAAAGGATCATATAAGATGATCAAGTGGAATTTATACCAGGGATGTAGGGATGGTTCAACATCCGCAAATCAATGTGCTACACTACAGTAATAAAATGAGGAATAAAAATCACATGATCCTCTCCACCGATGCAGAGAAAGTATTTGACAAGATCCAACATCCATTTATGATAAAAACTCTCAATAAAATGGGTATAGAAGGAAAGTACCTCAACACAACAAAGGTTTTATATCACAAACCCACAGCCAACATCATACTTAATGGTGAAAAACTTAAAGCCATTCCTCTGAGAACAGGAAGAAGACAAAGGTGCCCACTCTCGCCACTCCCATTCAACATAGTACTGAAGGATTTGGCCAGAGCAATTAGGCTGGAAAAAGAAAAAAAAGGAATCCAAATTGTAAAGGAAGAAAGGAATCTCTTGCTGTTTGCAGATGACATGATTGTAAATATAGAAATCACTAAAGAATCCATCAGAAAACTATTAGAAATAATCAACAATTACAGCAAAGTTGCAGCGTGCAAAATCAACTTACCCCAATCAGTTGAATTTCTATACTCTAATAATGAACTAACAGAAAGAGAACTCAAGAATACAATCTCATTTACAATTGCAACAAAAAGAAAAATGTTTGTAGGGATAAATTTAACCAAAGAGGTTAAAGACCTATACACTGAAAACTATAAGACATTATTGAAAGAAATCAATGATGATCTGAAGTAATGGGAAGATATTCCATGCACATGGATTGGAAGAATAAACACAGTTAAAATGTCCATATTACCTAAAGTAATCTACAGATCCAATGTGATCCCTATCAGAATCTCAATGACATTCTTCATAGAAATAGAACACAGAATCTTAAAATATATATGGAATAACAAAAGGCCTCCAATAGCCAAAGCAATCCTGAGAAGAAAGAACAAAGCTGGAGGCATCACAATCCTAACTTGAAAATATATTACATAGCTATAGTAATCAAAATGGCATGGTACTGGCACAAAAGCAGACTCATAGATGAATGGAACAGAACTGAAAGTCCAGACAGAAAACCACACATCTATAGCCAGTTAATCTCTCGCAAAGGAGCCAAGATCATACAATGGAGAAAAGAAAGTCTCTTCAATAAATGCTGTTGGGAAAATGGGAAAGACACATGCAAAAGAATGAAAGTAGATCATTATCTTCCACCATACACAAAAATTAACTCGAAATGGATAAAAAATTTGAAAATAACACTTGAAATCATAAAACTCCTAGAAGAAAATATACGCAGTACAGTCTTTGACATCGGTCTTTGCTGCACCCTTCCCAATACCATGTCTACTCAGGTAAGGGAAAGAAAAGAAAAAATATACAAATGGGACTACATGAGACTAAAAGCCTTCTGCAAGGCAAAGGAAATGATGAACAAAATGAAAAGCCAGTGTCGGCCTCGTGGCTTAGTGGTTAAGTGCACACGAACCGCTACTGGCGGTCCAGGTTTGGATCCCAGACACGCACAGATGCACCGCTTGTTCGGCCATGATGAGGCCGTGTCCCCCATAGAGCAACTAGAAGGATGTGCAACTATGACATACAACTATCAACTGGGACTTTGGGGGAAAAAAAAAGAGGACGATTGGCAATAGATGTTAGCTCAGAGCCGGTCTTCCTCAGAAAAAAAGAGGAGGATTAGCTCGGATGTTAGTTCAGGGCTGATCTTCCTCACAAGGAAAAAAAAAAATCACGAAAAGACAACCCACCAACTGGGAGAAAATATTTGCAAATCATATATCTGACAAGGGGTTAATCTCCAAAATATACAAACAACTCATACAACCCAACAACAAAAAAAACAGACAATCCAATCTAAAAATGGGCTGAGGATATGAACAGATATTTTTCCAAAGAAGATATATGGAAGGCCATCAGACACATGAAAAGATGTATAACATCATTAATTATTAGGGATAGTCAAATCAAAACTACAATGAGAGTTCACCTTACACCTGTCAGAATGGCCATAATTCCCAAGACAAAAAATAACAAATGTTGGAGAGGATAAGGAGAAAAGCGCACCCTCACACACTGCTGGTGGGAGTGCAAACTGGTGCAGCCACCAGGGAAAACAGTATGGAGATTTCTCAAAAAAACAAAAATAGAAATACCATACCTTCCAGCTATCCCTCTACTGGGTATTTATCCGAAGAAATTGAAATCAACAATTCAAAGAGATTTATGCACCCCTGCGTTCACTGCAGCATTATTCACAATAGCCAAGACATGGAAGTAACCCAAGTGCCCTGCTACAGATGAACAGATAAAGAAGATGTGGTATGTATTATATACAATGGAACACTACTCAGCCAGAAAAAAAAGATTGTCCTGTTTACAACAACCTGGATGGACCTTCAGGGTATGATGTTAAATGAAATAAGCCAGACAAAGACAAATATGCATGATTTCACTCATATGTAGAAGATAACCATACACAAGAATAAAGAGAACAGATTAGTGGTTTCCAGAGGGGAAGGGGGCTGGGTGTTGAGTGAAAGAGTTAAATGGCCACATATGCATGGTGATGGATAAAAGTTAGACTACTGGTGCTGAGCACGATGCAGTCTATACAGAAAGTCACAAATAATAATGAACACTTGAAATTACACAATGTTAAAACCCTTTATAATTTCAATAAAATAATTAAAAAAGAAAAAATAATTCATTCTATTTTATGGTTGAATAGTATTCCAAGGTGGGGATATACCACACTTTGCATATCCGTTCACCAGTAGATGGACATTTGTGTTGTTTTCCGTTTTTGTCTGCTATAAATAGGTTGTTATCAACACGTGTGTATAAGTCTGTGTATAGACATATGGGTTTATTTCCCTTGGATGGATTCCTAGGAGAGGAATGGCTGGGCAGACGTATGTAATTATTAAAGACACATTCAAGCTATTTTTCACCAGCACTCGATGAGAGTTTCAGTGACTTGACATCTTCAACAACACTTGCTATAGTCAGTCTTTTTAATTATAGACATTCTCAAGTGTGGTGGAATCTTATGATGACTGTCACTTGCATTTCCCCAATAACGCATGTTGTGAAGGAGAAAGCAAGACACGCACAGACTGGGAGAAAACATCTGCAAAACATATCCCTAGAAAAGGACGTGTATTTATAATATATAAAGAGCTCTTGCAACCCAATAGTAAGAAGACAAGCAGCACGTCATGTCTTACCAGGAGACAGCAGATCAGGCCTGTATAAGCACCAGGAGTCCCGCCAAGAAGATGAGGATGAGGACCCAGAAAAGGAGGTCTGGGGAGACAAGTGGTGGGGTGAACCACCTCCTGTCATCGCCCCAGGACTCCTGCTGACCCCACTGTGCCTCAACCATCCTTGACAAGCTTTGGCCAACTTTCCTCATCATCCAAAAACCTGTCCACCTGGTTCTCTTCGATGAGGCACAGCACCAAGATACTCGCCTCCTACCCTGGGCTGGGGCTTCCTGTAGGCTTGCCAGGCTTCACAATCAAGGTGTCATCTCTGTTGGGAGTATATTCTGGAATTGAATAAAATGGAGAATGCCTGTCAGTGTGTTTCACTCTTTTTAATATAACTTTTTAGACACAGAAAAATAAAGGGAACAGTCTCATAAACATCCATCATCTAGATTTACCAATGTATATTCCCTCCAATTAAAACAATATTTCATCAATGTATAAATTATTAACACTTGCCACACTTGATTCATCCCATGTATTCAATGAAATATTAAAGTCAAGTAGACATCATGATGTTTCACCCCATTTTAGTTCCATCTCTAAAAAGTGAGCACACCTTGCTCCAAAATCCAAGGCCATTATCACAGAACAAAAACGTAATTAATTAAATCATATTCATACCTCTGGGCACAGATGAGTTAATTTGAATGGACTTTCTTACGACAGCCATGGGGAGAATGGGTCATCACAGTTGGCAAGCCTATGGGATCTCTCTAAATTTGTAAATTCACACTGAAAAGTGTTCTTCCGTGCCTAGGAACACATCATCCCCTTCTCCTTTATCTATTTGCTTAATATTCATTTTCTAGGATTAATCTACAATGTAATTTCCTGCAGGAAGTCTTTTCTGATTTCTGCCAGCAAGTATGAGTTTGTTCACATCAAATAATTGATAAGTTTCAATTCTCTATTCTTGCTCTTGCCAGCTACAACATAAACTCCAGGAGGGTAAGACACACAGCATCCAGTGGGCATGGGGGGAGGGGTGCAGGTCTCTCTACGTGTACCTCTATCCAGACAACCACTTAGAGGTGTGCTGTCTCATATGCAGCAGCAACAAGTCTCTTTTTGAATTAAAATTAATTTTAGTTAAATAAAATAAAAATTCTAGTACTCCAGTAACATTAAAAATTAGTAATAATAAAGACGAGTCACAATATCATCCTTTGAGCACTCAACAGTCACATGTGGCTATGCACTGGACAGCACAGATATAGAACATTCCACCACTGCAGAAAGTTCTAGAGCATTGGTGCTCATCTAGAGTGGGACTTGGCAAACTATAGCCTGTGGATCAGGAAACACATCCACCCCCAAACCTGCAAGTCTGATTCACACACAGCTGGAGCCCCTCACTGACCATCTGGCCCAGTGGCGTTCAGTGCAGAGATAAGGAAACTAATGTCCAGAGAGGGGCGGTGACTAGTTTGAGGTCACAGAGCTGTCTAGGATAAGGTGAGGGCCACCTATATTACACTGGTGTCCTTTTCTCTCTCTCAATGGTGGGGAAAGACTGGGAGACTGTGCCACCACCTGCCAGTCTGAGAAAGTTCAATGCTCTCTCAGCCCCAGGTATCCAGAGTCCCCAGAAAAGCCTCACTTCCTTTCCCAATGACCAGGGAGCCTTACCATCACCAAGGACACTCTTCCTGTCCAGGGTCAAGTTCTGCAGCTGGGTACCATTCTGGGTCAGCCACAGGAATCCCTCATAGATGGCAACTCTGTCCAGTCTCTGTGCCAAGGTGGCAAGGTACACAGGGAGTCCACTCCAGTGTAGTTACTGTGGGGGACAGACCTGGAAGGGCACAAAGGATGAACAAGGGTGTCTGGAATTCTATCCTGATTTTAGATACCCTGCTTCTGGGTCCTGTCCAAAAGAACTTTCTGCAGTAATGTAAACATTTTTCTGCACTCCCAAATACACTCATTATTAGCCCCATGTTGGTATCGAGCACTTAAAATGTGGCTAGTGTGTGTGAGTGAGGAACAGAATTTCTCATGTAATTTAATTTCAAGTACGTAATATATAAGTAAATAACCACAGGGAGAACATTTTTGAAACTTTGGAGTAAGGACTTTTGAAAACGCATAAAAACAATGAGAACACTGGTAAAAATGGTCAAAATCAACTTTTCAGAAGCCTAGAAATTAATCAAAGGCTTGTAAGAATCTGAGGAGGGTTTAGTGAAGACACACGGTGGAATCTTGATAAATGTCGCAAATTTTGTGGCACTATAACATTCACTATTCCCATCCTGCTCTCACAATATCCTCCATAACTTTGAAAACCATCAGTCTTAGAACCATGGTAGCTGAGACAACCAGCAGCCAAGCAGCCATAATGGGTTTAGAGCTCTGAAAAACCCATCCCCATCAAACTGTCACTAGCTGACCTGCCTGGCAGCTCCCTGAAAAATCCCCATGTTCAGGGCTTGTCCTTACTTGACTCAGAGCTTGCCCAGGGTGGAATGTAGGTCCCCAAGGCACTTGGTAAAAACAATCAGCACTAATTGTTTTCTATTGTAGTGGCCTGAGGGAGTGAGTCCAGCTGAGGCAGGTAAGAGGTGAGCCAAAAACTTAGAGGAAAAATTGGAGGAATGAGATGTCCACAGGGGGCTTTGAAAACTGCAGTGTATTTGTGGGCATCTAGAAGGCCACAAAGGCTCAGGGATATGGCAGGCCCAGGACAGACTTGAGAACATCTTAATCTCTCACCTCTAGTTGAAGGGTTGCCTTAATATCTGAAAACTTGATTATGTAATACACCATATTAATAGAATAAGGGCCAATACCACGTATTTTAAACCATATATATAGAAAAGAATTTCACAAAATACAATGCCCTTCATGCCTAAAAAAGAAAACACTCAACAAATTAGGAATAGAAAAAAACTTTCTCAACTTATAAATAGCATCGATGAAAAACCCAAGGCTAACACCATATTCAATGTGAAAGACTGAAAATTTCCCCCTAAGACAGGGACAAGACAATGATGTCTTCCTTCATCTCATATGTTAATAACAGGTACTACAGGTTCTAATGAGGGCAATTAGGCAAGAAAAAGGAATAAAAGAAACCCAGATTGGAAGGGAAGAGGTGAAACTATTAGTTTTGCAGAGGAGAAGACATTGTATATACAAAAACCTAAAAAATACAACCCCCCCCACACACAATATGTGAATCGTATCCCAACGGTTTATAAAAATTTTAAATTGCCCCATGTGGCTAGTGGCTTCACTATTGGAGAGCACAGTTAGACTGCTGATATTTGTTGAAAGTCTCCAGAAGAGGAGGAGGAGGAGGAGGCTGGAGGTTGGTGGCCTCAAATGTTAATGCTTTTCTCAACCCCCGAAAACCTATGGATGGAGATGGTAGGATTCGCTGACAGGGATGTGGGGCAGAATGGGCACCATGTAAGTGACTTCCAGATCAAGGATGTGTCACGGGAGCTCAGAGCCATCAGCCGTCAGCTCAACCAATGCTTCCAATCTCCTTAACCTACATCAAGTCAGTGACCAGGCAGGAGTGGAATATGTCTCACAGCTGGCTGCCTCTGTAGAGCTTGGTGACCTAGAACAAACGGGAGGGAGAGTGGGTGAGATGGATGTCTCCTGTGGACGCAGGGGGCCACTGGAGCCAGTGAAAGATCACAGACCTTGGAGCAAGGGAGACCTGACTTCAAATCCTGGCTCTGCCCCTAACACATTGTGTGACCTTAGGCAAAATACTCCCCTTTCTGAGCTTCAGTTTACCCACGTGAGAAATGGGGAAGGCAGCTAGGACATCACCTCTGGAAAATGAGAGAACCCAGACACGCAGGGAAAGTGAAGAATTGAAACAATAATGTAACAGATGTAAGTTAGGCAGAGGAATGAGGGTGCTCTCAGGGCAAGGATAGACGGGAGAGGGAGACCCCACCTGGTCCTGGGTGTCTCCCTGCAGGGCGGTGTACTCCGAGGATGTGAGCTCCGGGTTGCTGAGCTTCCAGCTGATGCTGCGGAAATGTAACTGGTGCTCTCTCTGCATGCATAAACTCCAGGGTGCAGAGCCTGGAGCCACTGAGAGGAAGAGCAGACAGGTGGAGACTCTCAGCTCCCAGCACAGAGGCATGGTGGCCCACGGGGTCAGGGTGGTGGGTGCAGACAACGTCCACACTGGTGGCTGCCCCATCCTTCTCAGGCCTGGGGAGAGAGGGACGTGGGGAATCTAGAGAGATGTCCTGAAACCTCTGGGGTTTGGGCCAGAACAGGAAGGAGGAAATGGGAGGTGAGTGAGGAAACTGAGAGAGGGGTGGTCACAAAAGTGGTCATTAGGGGCAAGTGCTCAAGGGAGGGCCTTACCTGAGGGAGACCAGTCTGACACTCAAGGAAAAGGGGCCCAGGCTTCTGTTCTTGAACAAGGATCCAGCTGGGGAGGAAGGAGGAGGAGGATGAGCAGGAGGGACAGGGGTTGGGGGAGGGGCTGGGTGGGATTTAACCCACCAGGAGTTGCTGGGACCAGGGTCTCACCAGGCTCTGCAAGACCCTCTCAGTGGAGTTGAACGTGGCTGAGCTGTTGATCCTGTCTGAATACCAGAAGGTGGAGATGGTGACATTGACTGTGAGGGTCTTCAGGTTGTGCCCCAAAGCTGCAAGACGAGAGGGAGAGCGATGGCCATCACTGAGAGCTGGCCTGAGACCACACCAGAGTCCTGCATTCATTATCATCTGTCGTCTTCTCTCACAGTGGCACCAACACCCACACGTGTGGTCACCCAAGTCAGAACCAACATATCTGCTCAGCTCCTCCTCGCTCCCTGTAACACCCATTCACCTTGCACACTCGTCCTCAGATACACTCCATCCCTGTCCCAACTCAAGTCTTAACTTCCTTCACCCAGACCAATACCCCAGCAGGCACAGTGGATGCTCTGTCTAAAGGATGTTCTACGTGGACTACTAGAAGAATCTTTCTGAAATGAATACCTCACTAGGGCGACCACTGTTCTAGTACCACCCATTGCTCCCTATGGCCTTCAGTGTTTAGTTCAACCTTCTTGACCTGGCACTCAAGGCTCTACTCAATCTGGCTACTGCTGACCTTTCAGCCTCATTTCATCCATTTACTGCGAGTTAAACTTCATGCTTCACGCAACCCAAATTCGTTTCAATTCTCCCCATATGGCATGTTGTTTCTGGCTGGAGTCTTTGCTCATGGATTCCCCTCTGCCAGGAAAACTCTTCATCCTCTATTTGCCGGGGTCCGTCCTACTCATTCTTAAAGACTCCATTCAGGTGAACCTTTCTCTAGCAAGCTCTTCCCCTCCAAATTATGCCAGGTGCCACTCCCCGAATCCTCCCACATTGTGTTATAATGGTGTGTTAATTCACAAGACTAGGGGCTCTCTGAGGCCTGGCCTTAGACTGAATAGTTGGTATAATATTTGTGATCAGCATGATTGTCCTAAAACCAGAATTTCACAACCTGGCTTCCCAGCTCCTGGATCACAACTGGCTGGTAGGGGCTGGAGAGCTTCTCTTGCGAAGGAAAAGGCACCCCCAGATACCTGTGGTGGCTTCTGGTGGCGCAGGTGATGATCAAGTATGCAGGGATGTGGTGGCCGGCTAGGGAGCTGTGGAGAGGGCTGTCATCAGGGAGGGACAGAGTGGCAGGAGCTTCCAGGCTCACCTGGGCTCCAGCAGTGGCTCTCCCAGGACCACCATTCACAGGTGAAGCATAAATGAGAGTGAGGGTACGGGTCCCTGTGTGAGTAGAGTGATGAGCAAGCCTGTGGATGAGAGAGTGAGATGGGTGAATAAGAGAGACTGAACACAGAGGAAAGAGAGATGGACGGACAGAAAACTGGACAGACGGATGGAATACCTGGAAAAGGAGGACCAAGGGCGGGGATTCAGGAGAATAAAAGTGAAAACCGTGTGGGGTCAGAATGTGGTGGAGAACATGTCTGTGTCTAAGGCTTTCTCACCCTGGGCTGGGACTCTCCACCAGAACCCAAGAGAGAGAGAAGGGATGAGTTAGGACCCTTCCAGGTCCTTCTCTCACCAAGGACAGTGGGTGAAGGAGAACAAGTGCTACCCAACCCCAAATGCGATGGGACCCAGGACATCAGGGCCAGGAATACTCACTGTTGGTAGTCGGGGCTGCAGCTCCATAGGTATAACCTGTGGAGAGAAGGCGAGAGGAACTGAGCGAGGGTTGGGGTGAACATAAAGGATTAAGGGTGAGGGAGGATGTAGGGACGTTTGAGGGAAAAACAGAGGGAAAAGCAGAAGGGAAGAGGGGAGGGGTGTTCAGGGAGGTGTCAACGAGGTGGAAGCTGGCTGAACCCAGCGGTCACACCGTGATGAGAAGACTGAACCCTGACCAGAAGGAGAGAGAGATGGATCAAAACTCACTTTAGAGCAACGGAGGCAACACAGAACTTTGACTGGCAGAGAGAGCATGGCTGTATCATAGCACCTCACCACTGACGTAGAAGCTGTCCCCGTCCAGGGTGAGGAAAACCAGGTGGGTGACGCCCAGGTTCTCATGGCTCAGCTCCCAGTAGAGTCGCTCTCTGTCCACCCCGGGACCTGCGGGGCTCAGAGTGGAAGGTGCAGACGGTGTCCACCCCGCTGGCTGCCCCACCCTTCTCAAGCCTGGTGGAGGAAGAACATGGGGTTGTGCAATACTGAGCAGGTGTCCTTCTGGGTGTGGAAAGTGGGAGAGTGGAAGGGAGGAAGCTGAGGGAGAGGCTGAATGGGCTGCTCTGATGTGTGGAGGGGCTCTCCTCGATGTCTCCCCTCTGAGACAACCCCCTCACAAGTAAGGCCTGACTTCCTTTAGGATGCGGAAGGGGGCCTGTGAGTGGCCAAGTGGGGTGAACACACAGACCTGGGTGAGGGGGCGCCTGCAGGTCTACACGGACAGCAGCGAGGAGAAAAGTCAGTGCCCTGCACCATCTGAAACATACAGGCAAGAAAGTACCGTTACATTCTCTCGGTTCTACACTCCAAGGTCTTTTCTTTCTATTTCTTTCCTACTCCACAGCCATCAACCACACCTAGGGAACAATCATCTCACTCGTAATCTTCTTCCCAACACCTCCTGCCTCATAAGTATTCAATCTTACCCCTCAGGTCCATTTTAACCAAAGTGCTTAGACCAAACGCCAATCACATCAGCCATCTGTTCGCATCTCTCCAGAGTGTTCCCACTGGTCTTAGAACAGAGTCCCAAGTCACGCCTGACCTGATCCAGCCTGTCCCCCTCGCTGGTCTGGCTCACACCGCTCCCCCTGTGTTGACTCCGCTCATCCATCCCTCTTCTCAGTTCATGGACACAACAGGCTCTCTGCTTCAGTGGTGTCCTCATGCGGGTCCCTCGGCCTGAAACGCTATCTTGAACACACTCCAACACCCTCACTCCAGTCTACCCTTCAGACCAGCTAAATCCAGTCCCAACTCTAGCTCTCAAGCTAAATATCAGTCCTTCTCAAGAGGGCTTCCCTGCCCCCTCAGGTTGAGTCCCCTTGTGCCAAACTTCCACATCACTCTCATCATTAACTGTCTAAAATCCAAATTCCCAAATACAATATAAATTCCATGGAGGTGGGACAAGGTCTCTCTGTTTCTCCCGGAACCCATGCATGTGGCCCAGGGCTTGGCTTATGAGATGAGGAAACATCCTGGTTTGTCTAGGACTGCATTTGTTTGAACACTAAACATCCTGTATCCTGGAAAACCCATCCGTTCTGAATAAACGCGGATGGTGGGTCACCATAAATTATACACTCAAAGACTATCTATTGCATGACAAGCACACATTCCCCTCAAGAACGTCAGAGGAAAGCTAGAATGAAAAAGGCACACACACACACACACACACAAACACAATTAGTAGAGGCCAACAACTAAATACAAAATCATTTAACAAGATATTCTGCAACATGAATCACCAGACTGTTCTTCCAGAAAAGATTCAAGAAACAAAGTTAATTCCCTTTAGAAGTCAAGGTGGAGAGGACAGTCTTTTTGGAGACTAGTGCCCTTCCCTTCAATCTACAGGGTTGCTTAGTATTCCTCCAAATGATTTGAAATATCATAAAGAAGAAAATGCTCAAAATAAATCTGGCTACTGGCAAATTCAATTTTAAATTTGTTATTAATACAAAGTTCCAATCCTCTTTTTCCCTGAATGCTCCTTTATTTCAAATTTTTGTGGAAGATTTATAGGACTTTAGAAGTCAAATTGAATGGGTCGTAGGAATGTTGCTGAGTATCCCTGCTAATATTTCCTGGGATGTCTTCTAATACTACATACACACGCAAAACATTTCTGTATTTATATTATATATAAATTCTGACTTTTGAGTATTATGCAAGTAAATCTATATTTTCTACTATAATACACATTTGCAGTTATTTACATTTGTTTCATGTGTTCTTATTTGCATGTAACTGTACTTACTGATATATTTACCACACAGAACCACACACAGCTTACCATCTTTCCATCCATCAAACATCAATAATTTTTCTCAAGATACCCTCACTCTCAGTGACTCCATGTGGTGACAACCCGAGCACAGGAAAACCCACTGGCAGGTCTTCGGCACAGTGGAGGCTGCCGGAACCTCTTGGTACCAAGTCCACAGGGTACTCAACTGGTCACACAGAAATCCATGGATCAGCGAGGATGGGTGGACCCTGAGCCTGGTTTCACCTCAAACTTGAGCTCCACGGATGCTTTTTGTGTCTGAGGGAGGAATATAAGGCGCATACAAGCTTTTGAGGCCTTTTATAGGGTGTTGGATGGAAAGGCCACCTCATTCACTTTTCTTTTTTTGTGTTTACTGATTTAATTGTAACTCTTGGCTGTGACTGGATTTTCCCGATTCCTATCCAGCCACCTGCTGCCCAAGATGGGAGAAAGCAGCTTCGTGCGGTGTGCACTTAAGTCGCTCTACTCACTTGGCTGGACAGAGACTTTTTGGTGACTCTGGACCCTTTAAACAAGCTTGTCATTTAGGGACCCTGTAAGTGACTCGCTGACTTGTCAACATTTTCCACACTTCTTTCAGGGCTCGGGAGATTTTCAGGCCCTGGAGAAGATTTCCCAACCTTGGCACAACTACATCTGGGGCCGGATAATTCTCTGTCGGGCCGCCCTGGAGGACGGTGAGCAGCATTCCTGCCTCCCCCTATAGACGCCAGGAGCGCCCCCATTAGTAACAACCCAAACACCACCTCCAAAAGCAGCTAAAGCCCCCTGGGGACAAAATCAAAAGGAGGATGGTGATGGGGAGTCTGAGAAGAGGACAGCGGCACCCGAAGCCAGGAGGAACTCAGCCTCGGGCGCCCTGAGCAAACAGCCCGGGTGAAACGGCGCTGTGTCGGGATGGAGGGATGCTGGGCCCTGACGGGGCCGCCCAAGGACCAGGCCCCTCCCTGGACTCCTACCCAGGGGACCGCCCGCTGCTCACTGCGCCCCGCCCCTGAGGGCGAACGTCCACGGGAATCCGGCTCGAGCCCAGAAGACGGGACACACCGTGCAAACACGCCCCATCCATCCAAGGCCCCGCCAGCACTTCCGCTTCCTGTCTCGGGCGGGCATTCCAGGAGGACGAAAGTTTGGGGGCTGCGAGTTGAGGTGGTGGGCTGTTCGGGCCTGGCACCCCAGCCTCGGGGAAGGTGTCTAGCTTCTAGAGTGAGTGCCAAGCTGGAAAGCGGGCTGGGTGAGCACCAGGGACAGGGACAAAATCTAGGGACGGGGCTGTGTGCGGGAACCAGTTCTAAGGGTGGGCTGTGGGCGGGGACAAGGGTGTGAGTGACACCAGGCCCGGAGGGGCGGATCTGTGGGCGGGAACAAGGGTACGGGAGGGGCAATGAACCAGGACCAGGCTGTGGGCGTGGACCAGGCTGTGGGCGGAGCCAGGCCCTAACGTTGTTGGCGGAGACCAGTTCCAGGGGCGGGAAGAGGCGGGGGTTGGGCTGGAATAAGTCAGGCAGACTTCACAGGGGGAGGAAATCAGCTCCACGTGCCGGGCTGGAGGCTGGGCTTTCCGTGGACCCCTAGACTGTACAGGTAGCTGGATGTTGAACAGCTGTTCTTCAATCCTTTCCCCACGTTTATACAGCCTAATAGAATGATGTGCCCATATTTAGAATTCTAAATTTTTGTGCGTGTTTGTTCATAATTTCGTTTAAAAATTGGATCATATATTCACATTTCTCTACAACTTGCAGTCCCAAGCCAGTAGATAAGGATATAACGCTATTTTAATTTTAAAAATCTGGGAGGAGGGAGGCCAATACGTCGAAGATGCACGTATAGGAAAACTTCAAAGAGTTGTACAAAGTCAGTAAAATATTCTCCCTCTACCACTGTCACCCAGTCCTTTTTCACAGAGATAAACATCCTTTTCTCCTCTATCCTTCCAGAGATACTGTGTATATCTGGGCCTGTATATATGTTAAAGACCAAGAGGGATGTCCCCAAGCAAAACCTGAAGCCCATGAATTGTCTCATGCATCAGAAGTTACTGAGAAGAGATTTAAGTTTCTGGTGGAAGGAGATGAACCAGTGATGAATCCATAGGAAGACAACAAAGAAACAAGAGAATTTTACCGTTTAAACGGTCAAAGGAAAAAGTGAGAAAGAAAATGTATTCATACTATCTGACGTAGCATATCTCTGGATAAGATTCATATGCTATAAAATGGTAAACACTTATGTCATAAAACAGTAGACATTGAATTTTGATTTATCCTAATTCATTAAATCGTTATATTGGGCAAGGGAAATTATGTTTTTAACATATGTAAGAACACTTCATGCTGGATTTTTCAGAGAAGGAAGAAACTATAAATAGTCAAAAGCTGAAAAATGAAAAAGCTGTACAAGTAGCTAATTTAGAAATATAGCTTTTCAACCAGAAAATTAAAGAAGTTGTTTTTGGAACCAGAGTCAAGAGTGGGGAACGTAGCTTTTCGTTATAAGGCTTAAAGTATTATTTGAGAGATGTGCGTATAGACGCACATACACGCACACACAGGGGAGCCTGAATTTGTATTCCGAAGGGATCATTTAACTCTACAAAGAATTTGTAAAAAGGATTCACTTTACAACAGTAGAACATATTTTGAAAGCTACAGACTTCAAGCATAAAAAAAGCTGTCATCATCCCTGTGGAAAAATGAATAGGACATCACTTTCCCACCGACACGGTGATAAGCATTTTACATACAATACTCTTGAGTATTTTCACAGCAACCCATAAGGAAGATGGTATTATCTATCTCCATTTTGCAGATGAGGAAATTGGTGACAGCATATTGCTAAAATTTTCATATAAGTTCTCAATAGATCTTGTTTTATGTTAAAATTGTTTACTGATTTTTCTTTTCATTAATAAAATGATATTTGCCATTATTACAAATAAGCAAAGGATGTGTAGAAACAATTTAGCAAAACGACAGTTTTCTTTTGATATAATTAAATATAGCAATCACTTTATTATTTTTCTGCTCTCTGCCTCACATCTAGGAAGATACTTCCAATCCTAAAGGCTTACTAGAAAACTCTACTAAAAATCAAGTATCAGGGAATACTCATATTACACAAAGTTCCTGAATACATGCGAAAAAGGCATTATAGCAAATTTTTGTACAAAATTCTTAGATCATTCATGAACTGATAACAACACAAATCATGATTAGGCAAGGTATTTCTGTAGAATGACAAATATTTAAACTTTAGACATTTGGAAAGGTAGTTCATTACAGTAAATAATGTGTATAAGAAGAATTTTTTCAAACTCACTAAGTGCCAGGAAATCGTTTGACAAAATGCACTGCAATATTATTCACAATAGCCAAGAAATGGAAACTACCTAATTGTGAATCCGTGGGTGAAAGGATGAAAAAAATCTGGGGCATCCATACAATGGAATATTATTCAGCCTTAAAAAGGGAGGAAATCCTGTATTCAGAATTGCTTGACTGGATCATTTCAGTCAAGTGTTTTCTTGCTTAGTCCCCTCTGGTCCATTCGCCAACCAGGAACCAGGGTGATCGTTTTACAGTGTAAGCACCATGACCTCTAATGGATCCCTAAAAGAGATTTTGCAGGTAGACTGCCTGGGTACCAGCCGTGTGACCTTGGTCAATTATATAACCTCTAATATTCCTCATCCATACAATAGGGGTTAATAGTATTGTCTCCATAGCATCGTTGTGAGGATTAAATGAGGGAATACATGTCAGATGCTTAGAGTGCCTGGCACATGGTAAGGCAACATGAAAAATTTAGCTGTAATTATAACTAAATTAAATATTGTGATGGCCTATTAAATTTGAACCATATGAAATTTCTAATATTCAACCATTTTGACCCATTTTATTGTTGAATAAATGATAACACTCAATCTAGGTAGGTTGCGTAGAGTCAAAAAGGATTGTATAAATGAAAATATTATTAGAAAAAGTAAGCTGAAATAGATTGCTTTGCAATTTACAAAGCAGTTTCTTATACTTTGTTTCATTTAATCTCTATAGAATACTTATCAGTGTATCATTACCACTGTCTCTGAAGGAGTAACTGACTTGCCCCAAATCACACCACATTAAATAACACAATTAGAGGGGAAAGATCATTTCGAGTATAAATGCTATATGATATTTTATTTCCCCTTCATAATATCATCCGTCCTCTCAAGAAAGTGATGAAATAATGTTGATTCATAGGAACTTAGTCTTAAAGATACATACTCTCAGATGATAAACACTATGTCTTTGAAACAGGGGTGTTGCGAGAAGAAACTTGGGACCCATGCTTTCTGTATTTTCAAGTCCATGCTTAGAGTTATGGGAAACAGTCAAAGAAGGGAAAGGGTGAAAAATAGTCCAGAATGAAAAAAGGTTGACGTATATGTAACTTTATTGATCACCTCAAGATTCTCTTTTTGTTTATGGTCTGAGTCACACTACTAGAATACAAATGCTTTTAAGGTAGATCACTGCTATCTTGAAGCAAGGGTAGGCGCTGAGTAAATATTTATTAAAGGAATGAAAGTAGTCTTGAATACATCTGCTCTTTACTCACCAAAGAACAGTCCCATACCAGGAAAATGGCATCATTAGCAAAATTTTAAAAATCATATCCTTATTAGCTCGTAATCATGGATTCAAGGCTCCCATTTGTTTCATACATGTAAGTACAGAAGAATTCTGGTGTATTAAGGAATGTTTCCACAGCCTCACTGTAAAATAAAGCAAGAATTTTTGGCCCATTGATTGCTGGTTCCAGCAGGGCCCATCTCTATACTTACCTCTAAACAATTAACTATAGATTTGTTATCCCAATGAACAGTGATTTGGTATGGAACCTGTTTTATCGGTGTCATGCAAAAGTAGACATTTGATATGTCTTTAAGTGGTGATATGGATAATAATGTTGATGCAGAGGAAGACAACTAAAAATTCTCTCTGGTCTTTGTCAAGGGCATGTGGGTGAAGGGTATCTTGTTGTCACTGGATTTCAGAACTCAAAAAGACTCGTCCTACTCTTCATGTTACAGGTGAAGAAAATGAGGTCAAAAGAGGTTGAGAGATTTGACCAAGACTAATTCCTGGGACTAGAGAGAGATCCTCTGATTCTCAGCTGGCCTCATTGTAATAACATCTCCAGCTCCAAACAGCCAAGAGAAGCAAGTCTGTTGATTTCCAGCTAGCAATGATTCCCTTTCACGTTTTCACTTTCTGTCTCTTCGATGCCTGCTCTGCCCTGACAACGAAATTATCTGATGTTTACACTACGCTTAAGAAGAGGAAAATGCTCCTGGCAAACACTAGTATGATTCAGTGTGGCACTGGAGAGCACAGTCATGAAAAAATGAGAATCAAAAGAATAAGAGGTAAAGAATACTAGAGAAGAAGAGAAAATCTATTATTTTAGTGGAACATAACTTAAAAGTTTAGAACTGGTAAAGAAGTGGAGTAATGTGAAAGGAAGCTAGATTCCTATGTGAAACATCAAAAATACTGTTACATGAGCAAGAATTCATTTAAACATGTAAATAATCATTCCATTCACAAGAGCAATGAATTCTTTAAGATAAGTAGTTAAAATAATTGGAACTGCACATTAGTTATATGAAGAAGATTATAAAGAGATAAAAAGCGTGTAAAAGCTCTGATTAAATGGAGAGATATGCTATACTTGTGACTGAAATTGTTTCAAAGATATCAGTTTTCCAAACATTATTCAGATTCCATATGCTTCAAATCAACTTTTAAAATGATGCTGTATTTGTTTTATAGACTAAATGATATCCATTTGTAAAATAAAACACTGGACCATCATCTAACATTATTCACAAGTAAATCATTCCAAATGGATTATAGGGCTACAATTAAAAGTAAAAATCCCCCATGTATAACAGTGGTGGATGACAATATAGAAGAATACCCATAATCTTAAAATTAGTGAAGATATTCTTAATATATATGCTTAAATATGTCTGGTTGAAAAGAGGAAGGAGAAAAAGTAAAATAGAACGTGATATGGTCTCTGATTTTCTTTCAGAGACTTAATCTAGAGAAGGATATTCCAGTCTACGATATTGGTTAAAGAAATAGAAATCTGTGATAATTACACAAATAATGAGAGGACATATATAAATGGTAACAAAAGGTATCAGTTAGCTTCTGCTGTATAAAAAACCATCTGAAAATTTGGTGGCTTCAAATAAGAATAGTTTATTTTTTCTCAAGATTCTGTGGGTTAACTGGGCAGTTATTTTTATCTGGACGAATTGGTGGCTCAGCTGGGATTTGATAGTCTAGGATGGCCTTACTCGCATATCTGATTGTTGACTTGAAGTCACCTGGAGTGATGGAGATGTGCAGTCTATCTAGACTCATTCACATATTGATGGCCTCAGGCTTCCCAAGGGCAGCCAGAGAAGGACAAGTACCAACAATGAGCAAGTGTTTTTCAAGCCTTTGCTCATGTCATTTGCTAATGTCCCATTGGCCAAAGCAAGTTACAAGGCCAAGTCTACCCAGAGTCAACGTGGGATGCTATGACCAAACAGATAGAGGGAGAGGACTAATGTGTGGCCATTTTTGCAATCTCTCACACATAATTTTAGAGGAGTATTAGTATGAATGTTTTTGTATTTGTTCAATTGAATGTCCGAGGAAGATTGTACAAAGCCAAAAGAAAAGTAAAGCAAATAGTTAACTGGAGATGTAAGGTAAGTTTAGTTGATGCTTAAAGTGGGTATGGAAAAATGTGGTAGTTTTGTTGTCAAGTATATGCGAGTTCTTTTGACCTATGAAAAAAACTTACATTTCGATTATTTTCTCCCTGAATGTGTTTTATTCGTTAACACTTTTGATGTGTTTCTCTCTGGCCTTAGGAAAATAATGTAGCACTTGGAAGCAAAGATGCAGCCTAATAGCCCCACACTGGAGGCCTAGATGGAGAAGACCACCACGGCCACCATGCCCTTGGCGTTGGTGCTGTGGTAGACGGGGAGGAAGGTGACCCAGACACTGCAGACCACCAGCATGCTGAACGTCAGGAACTTGGCTTCATTAAAGGTGTCAGGCAGGTTCCGGGCCAGGAAAGCCACAGTGAAGCTTCCCAGGGCCAAGAAGCCCAGGTGTCCCAGGACACAGTAGAAGGCAGTGACCGAGCCCTTGTTGCACACGATCAAGATGTGGCCGTGTTCAGAGTGTGCATCTGTGTCAATGAAGGGAGAAGAGGTTCCCAGCCAGATTCCACAGAGACTCAGCTTGATAAAGGAGCAGATGGGAATGATGAAGTTAGGTGCCCCTGACACCAACCACTGTCTCATCCTTCTCCCTGGTGCAGTGACCTTGAAGGCCACAACCACAATCGTATTTCTGGCCAAGACACTGGAAACAGCCACAGTAAATACAACTCCAAATGTGATTTGTTGAAGAAGGCAGGTGGCTGTGTTGGGACGACTAATGAAGAGTAAGGAGCATAGGAATCAGAGAGTGAGGGAGATGAGCATGATGTAGCTGAGAGTCTGATCATTGGCCTTGACTATGGGAGTGTCTTGGTGCTTCACAAAGACCCCCAGGACCACAGCTGTGAGGACAGAGAAACACAGCGTTGTGCAGGCCAGGGTCATCCCCAAGGGGTCCGCATAAGCCAGAAAGATCACAGCATTTTGGAGGCAGCGATCTTGCCCTCTTTTGGCCTACTGATGATCTGGACACTTCACACAATGATCCATGTCTGGGGAGAGATGCAAAATGTCCTCAGCCCAGGTTCAGTCACTCTCTCTTATTTGCATGCCCACAAAGAAGGCATTGGGTAAGTTTAGAAAACTGTCTTCCTTTGTTGCTCCATGCACCAAATAACAGAATACTCTGCAGAGAACCGTTCCCAGTTAATAGTGTCCATCTTCTTTATGGTAAAGTAAACAAAGCTATTATGCTTCTCAGTATTTTTCTTGCATAATCAGGAAAGCACTTTTTCTCAGCAGAAAACCAAAAGTGCTCCCTGTCTCTCTGAGCTATACCCCTGTAAGCTATGGCCTAGATTTACTCATTCAGTGAGCAAGCAGTTATTGGAAAACCTCCATGAGGCAGATAATATGCTACGTTCTAGGGAAACAGAAATGACAATGTCATAGACCTCACTCCTAGGGAGTTTCAAAATGAGACTCTTTCTACCATCTAAAATGATCTCCAAAACATTTCATCTTGATTTCACTTCCACCACTTCTGTTAAGATTTTAGTCACTTCTCTCCTATGTTATCATAAGATATTTTTACTCGGGTTCCCTGCCCTTGTCCTGCATCACAAGTGATACTTCTACATGTAAGTGGGATCATGTTTAGCCTCCATTAAAAAATCCGACAAACTCTTAGGAAGACCAAAAAGACTGTCTAACCTTGGTCTTGCCTACCTCTAATACCTCTGCTCTGATTTTTAAGATTCCCAAATCTTCCTGTGGCTCTGAAAGTGTTCCGTGCCCACTCAACAGGTATAAATACATGTTTTTACTTCTACAGGGGCATTGTTCCTTCCTCTTTAGGTCCCTTTAAATTTTCTCACTTTTCACGTTTAGAACTACAATCTGCCTGATGATTTCTGTGGATGGTGTCAGTTAGGGTTGGCGAGTCATTGTCTTCTCCATGAAGACAGCCAATTTACCCAACATGCTTTATTGAAAAGTCTTTCATTTGCCCACTCCTCCTCAGTGTTTCCTTGTAAATCAGACGTCTATACATGAGTCCCTATATGAGCAGCTTGTATCTGAACTTACCATTTGGTTCCGTTGATTTTCTTGTTTATCCTCTTGATGAACCCCTTCTATTGTGATGCTATAATACTTGATGTCAGGTAGAGTAAGTACTCCCACTCTATTCTTTTCTTCAAGATTTTCTTAGTTAAGTTTTTCCTTTATCATTTCCATAAGAATTGTATCAATTGTAATTTCCACAGAACGGGTCATCATTTTAGCTGCAATTTTGTGGAAGCTGTAGATTAATTTGGACAATTTTGGTATCTGTTGGCTTTGGAGTCTGTTCAATCACGAACTTGGTTTATCCCTCCACTTCTTTAAGTCTTCCTATTTTTTTCTAAATGCTGTTCTACAAATTTATGGACAGAAATCTTTTGAAAGTCTCATTAAAGTTATTTCTAGGTACTTCATACTTTAAGATGTTGTAAATGTCATTTTTTAAAATTTAAATTTTGGATGCCTTATGACGGGTAGATTGGAGCAAAATTTTCTATATTAACCTTGTATTCAGCCACCACTAAGCTCAATTAATACATTAATTTACATGGATTTTACATTTATACCATAATATCATCTGAAGATAACATCAATTTTACTTCTTCCTTTGAAGTAAATTATTCCTTTTATTTCTTTTCCTGCCTATATTGTATCAGGCAGGACCTCCAGTGTAACGTCTAATAGAGGCAGTGATGTTGAACATTCTTCTCTTACCCTTGCTTTCAACACTGCACCTTAAAGTTCCATTCTGTGACTACTGTGTATGGGAGTAAGAGAGTTTCCTTCTGTTCCTGATTTTGTAAGGGTTGTTCTGTTGTTGTTGTTTGTTTTAACATATGAATAGGTGTTTAATTTTACTAGTTTTTCTTACAGTTATTGTGATTATTATTTGTCTTTTTTCAGAGATTAGTGTACTGAATTACATTGCACGAACCTAATTTGGTCATGATATGTCCTTCTTATAGACTATAGCTAGATTTGGAACTTTGATTTGATTTGATTTTTTTTTTTAGGATAAATGAATTTAATCCAAGAAAGAGAGTGGCCTGTAATTTCCTTTCCTGCAATGAATTTGTTAGATTTTGGTACCAATGTTAAGCTAGTCTCTCATAGTGAGTCAAAAAGTTTTCTGTTTTTCCTATTCTCTGGAAGAGTTTGAGTAGATGTATATTATTTCTTTCTTGAATATTTGGGCAGATTCATCAGCTTTGCACCAAATAAATAGCTTACAATAAAATTTTGTAGAAATGTTTTAAAGTATGGTCTCAATTTCTCTAATAGTTATGGCAATATTCAGATTTTTCCTTTTTTCCTGAGAGGGTTTGGTAACTTTTATTTGCCTGGAAATTTGTGAGTTTCCTCTAAATTTTCATTGTATCAACATGATGTTATTTTTGTTTTCTTCATCTTAAAAATTTTCCATATGATCTGCACAGATTACTCCTTTTCAGCCTTGGTAAGTTTTTGTTGCAAATTTTCTCTTCTGTTGAACACTAGTACTAGGATTTTATTGAGTATATTTGTCATTTATTAGAGTCTAATTTAGTTTTATTTATCCTTTTGACGTTTGTCTTTTATTTTGTTAACACTTCCTCTAATATTTATCATTTTGTGTTTTCTATTTTCCTTGTGTTTAATTTTCTGCTCTTTTTCTAGCTTGTGATGAATGCTTACAACTTAGAAATTCAACCTTTCTTTATTTAAATATACAAAATAATATATAAATATATATAATCTAGGATTATACATTTCTCTCTAAGGATAGTTTTTACTCCACCACATAAGATTTGATGAATAGTATTTTTAATTGGAAATACATTCTAATTTCCATGATAGTTTACTCATTAATCATCAGTTGTTTACAAGTGTATTTATTAATCTCCAAGCATGTAGGAATTGAAGTTAGTGGACGTAGTGTTCTTTAGATGTGCGTATGGAACATATACCAAAACTTACCACCCGACAAATATGCACGTGGAAGCTTTATCCAAATTGACGATATGCCAGACTATATCATCAATCTCAGTACATTTCAAAAAAATTGAAATTATACAAAAGATGTTGTGAAATTAAGCTTCAAAAAAAGATAATGCCACCCTTGAGGGGATTCCAGCATTGCACCATTTAATATCATAAATCTGAGTAATTCCAAGATGTTAATTATGGTATGAAAAATCTTCAGTGTTGGTTTTCTGTCCCTCTTCTACTTCATGACCCAACTCCCAAACTCACATTGTCTGGGTTCTAGTCATGTTGAACCTTTTCTCAGCTCCCTAGAATATTAAATGCAGGGCTAATTTGCCAGTTTCTGCCATTTCTAAGAATTCCACCAAGAATTTAATCCGCCTTCATTAGTCTGACATAATACTAATGGTACTGCCTCTATGAAGAAGTCCATGACAGTTCCCTCCCAACAAATATATATACTATCACTTATTGCATCCCATGGGTCTCTGCGTACCTATATTGCAGCCCTATGTCACCACCTTGAATTCACTTCACTGCATGTTGTCTCCCCTACTCACCTGCGAACTCTAGGACATCAGAGAAAAGACGTATGTACTCATTGAAGGAAGCTGTACCCTAAACACGTTGCATACCATGTAAATACTTACCCCTTAAATCAAACACAACCTTTCTGAGCTCCTGCTCTGTGCCAAGAACAGCACCAGACTCTGGAAAACTAAGGATTTGTTCAATGTTATCTAAAAGTAGATTTAAAGAAGATGATAAGTAAGTTCTTATGATACCATGTGTTAGATTCTATGAAAGAGATTTAAGTTAGGTTCCTGTGGAGTGGTCAAAAAGGGTTTCCTTGAGAGGATAATGCTTGCAATGATGCTAAAATGAGTCAAGCAAGCTAGTTCAATGTAGAGAGAGAGTGTATTTTTTTGGGTGGAAATGATAAAAAAGTTGGCTTTTTTGGCTATAAAAGTTAAATTACTAAATGGAGGAAGGAAACATTGGGACCCTGCAGTCCTCATCCAGAGCTTTTCCGTTTCTTTGGGAGAACGGTGCATACAAAAGAGCGGTGTAGAGCCAGCCCTGATGGCCTAGTGATGAAATTTCAGTGGTCACATCTTTGGTGGCTCCGGTTTGTTTCCTGGTCATGGAACCACACCATCTCTCTGTGAATTGCCTTGCTTTGGTGATGGCTTACATAGAAGAACTAGAATGATTTACAACTAGGATATACAACTATGTACTACGGTTTTGGGGACAATAATAAAAGACGAAGATTGGCAACAGATGTTAGCTAAGGACAAATGTTTCCCTTCAAAAAAAAATAGAAGTGGAGAATGTCGCTGCAAGGCATATCCTCACCTATCTCATTGGAAATCTCATTCTCTGGGCAAGGAATGCAATCAAAACAACAGGCAGCCTTGCTCTCCTGAGGGCTCTTCCTAAATCCCTGACTGCAACTCTCACTGCATACAGAGTGTGGAGTCTGGAGAAAATCAGATAACACTTGGTAACAACTGTGACTTTTACCTAATTTTCCAGTAACTAGAGAGTTTTAGAGTATTGGGCCTTAACAAACTGGAGATTGAAATATCTAAATCCAATTCATTGGTTGGATGCCATGCTGATTGTATTATATAAAAGACTGGTAATCCTCAGACGTATTGTGGGTTTGTTTCCAGAGCACCGCAACAAATCAAATATTGCAATAAAGTGAATCACACCAATTTTTTGATTTCCTAGTGCAGAAAGAAGCTATGTTTACACTATACTGTAGTGTACTAAGTGGGCAAAAACATTATCTCTAAAAAACATGTACATAACTTAATTTTTTAAAATTATTCCTAAGAATTACTAACCACATTCTGAACATTCAGCAACTTGCAATCTTTTTGCTTGTGAAGGTCTTGCTTCGATCGTGGATTATTTGTAAAAGAAAAAATTACTTCAGTTGGAAGTGAATTGTTAAATTCCCATATGTGGCCTTTTATGAAGCTCTGAGGTGGCACAAAACCCCAACAAGGTATTGGTTATTCATGTGTGATGTAAGTAATTGTGATTGGGATCAACCCATCTCAGTAATTCCTTTGGCACACTCAATCACCTCCTCAGATAAAGACACTTCTTGACCACGTGGAGCATGTTGGGAATATTCTCCTACTTTCACCATAAGTCTAAGACCTTCTGAAAGTTCCAAAAGTTGAGAAAGGTGTACTCTTAATCTGATTTTCCTCCTTCAGCCAAATTCGCTGAGTCACCAGCAGGATTGTTAAATTCTATGTTCCTCAGAAAGGGGTGCAGCTAGAAGTGACACATCATCCTGTGGTGAAGTACGCCCAGGTGTTAAAGAGAAAAACCCTGAATTGGTGACAGCCTTTCATTGTCTGTAATCCTTGCTTCATAATGTAACTTTATTACAAGTATCCAATGAAGTAAAGCAAATGAAATCATATGTAGAACTACAATATCATAATGTTTCTAAAATAATAGGTAGTTTCAAAAGAAAATGCCTAAAGACAAAAATATCAAGATGACCAGTGGTGATAGGATTCAGACAAATCTCAAGTACAAAGTCCAATCTAGCAACCCTCATGCACTCTCTGAATTTTCCCAGACCATCAACCTGCAAAATGATGTTAACAATACCTAAAGTGGTTGCAGAATTAAATGAGATCATGTATGTAAAGTATTCACCATGATGTTCAGCACCAGATACTCATGTAAAGGACAAGTTCTCTTCTTCTTGTCATTGAGGAGCTGCATGGGAGAAGGCTGGATAATCCCTATTGAAACATTAGGCAAGCAGGATGTTAGGATCCTTTGTAACACAAAACATTGATTTTGACTCATAGCTCACTTCTTCGTTGCCACTAGAACCTTCTTGTTGATGACTTACTACCCAGGACTAGATTTACCTCCTAGAGAGTGAAAGAAATACAGAAACTCCTCTGCTTTTCATGGAGAAAGAATCCTAACTTCTTGGTTTGAACACCTGTGGAAACCCATAAGAAAGTCACTTTTACAAGGGTACATGCTGTTAAGTGGAAGAGACTTTACCTGCCAGGGATAAAACACCAGATCCTCCCCACTTCCCATTGGCTGAATTTCTGCACGTTGAAGAAGCATCTCATGAAGGCTCTAGGCCACAGCATACACAGCATTGTACACATTGTAACTCCATTCAGTCATGGTTGGGTCAAAAATCTGCCAAGGCAACCATCCCAAGGAGGCATTGGGTGAACAATTCTCCAGTGTTTTACAGTCAGGCTCAGAAACGGTGCAAGGAATAAAGGGGTACCACAACCTAGTGAGATTAATGTCTTCTGGATATTTGGTAGGTTTAACTGGATAAAATTTTCAAAGCCAGAGACCTCACTAAGGTGGTGTCAAAAAATGAGAGTCCCATGGAATGAGTCAAGGATGAAATCTCTCTCACTGTGGATAAAATCCCACTCTGATGTCGTGACCCAGACTTTCCATATCACTAAATACTCCCAAGTAGAAAAGCTCAAGCTTACGAGAGAGTCGGAATCACCGTAAATGATAACCACACTCCCTTCTGTTTCCTCTACTTGTAAATCATATAGCCAGGTCCTTGAGGAATATGATCTTTCAGTGACAGGTATCATTTCCACAAAGGCTGCACAGATTCCATTCTTGTCCATCTCTCCTCTCAAGTCTGAGAGAAACTCAACATCTTTCTTGTCTTCTGAGATGACCAGCCCCACCCAGGTCCGACTGAAATGAAGCAGCAAAGAGACCATGCCAATGGCTAGAGATGTGTCCCTGGGGGCCATCTGATAGAGAGATGGAAGCTACTCTTCATCATTCAGGATAAGATCACAAGGACCATATGTAAGCTAAAAGGAAAAGACAATTGGAAGCAATATGAAGATGAGGATTGGCAAAAATCACACTCTCAGTCCTGAAGGATGTTCAACAACACTTGCAGGTGGTAGAAGGGGACAATAGCTCATTTCATTTTCTAATCATTCTCCACTCCCTGAAAGCTTTCTAGAAAATAAGATCAGTAGACTTCCAGGAAACTGCTTTATCTCTTTCCCCCTCAGCCTTCTCTCTACTCCAAAGAAAGGAAATGTCATACCCCACCAAGATCCTGTACACGTGCCCTTTGAGATCATATCCTTTGAGAGATGCACAAATCCAGTCTTCTCCTCTCCTCCTATTTAGGCACCTGAGAATGGCACCAAAGGAGACATGGTTTCATCTCTCTCCATCCCACCCAGTCTTACCTGTGGAAATTTGTACAGATCCAGCAGTGTTCCAATCTGGGCAGAAATTGCCCATGTGGTTCCTGTAAGGACCGCTAGAGACTTGCTCTCTCTCCTGCAGCTGTTATTAGGAATGTCCTTGCCCAACCCCGAGAGTCAAATCAGGGAACTCTCCAATGGCCTCCGTTCACTGGTCAGGGCATTATAGAGATCAAATCCCAGAGACATGTTGGGCAAAATATGAGGGTTCCCATTGATTTCCTCAATGGCAAAAACCAAGGCCAGAACATACTGGTAGATCTTGTACTGAAACCTGCATAGAAGGATAGGGATCCTTAGGGAAAGTACTCAAAATGATTTCCTTCAAATGCAATACAATAACTTCATTCAAATGAATTTGCTATTGACTCGAACGTCTGTGCCAACAGATGGCTCTCCTGAAGCCTTATAATTTATAACTAAAGAAAATAACATGACTCCAGCTGTGGAAGGTCCTTAGTGAATTCCACACTCATGAAGGTAACTGGTTAAGTACACAAAAGAAAGTACAATGAATGGAAAAACAGATCACATTCAGATTAGATTTGTAAATGGCTCTTTGGTTCAGGAGGCAAAATGCTTGTTTATATGAGCACCCCATTAATTCCTTCCTAGAAGAGCAACAATATTAGCATGAGATTGGGGATAGCCCTGGGGAGGAAGAATAATCGCAACTGACATGTGCGTGACAAGCATAGACGCATGACATGTGCAGGTTGAGAATGGTGCAACAGAAAGCTGTCAGTCAAATTGCCTAAGCCTTTACCCCCTCAAAACTGCTCATCTGCCACCATCAAAAACCAGGAAACTAAGGTGAACTTCAGAGATCCAATGAACGAGGAATCATCAACAGGCAGGAACAATTGAAAGAATCAAGAAGAACTGAAAGGACTAGAAACACTTTGGAATCAAAGAGAGACAGCACTGTAAAGTTTAAAAAGCTTCTCATCCATTTCATTTTTTTTATTGATGTTTTAATGGTTTCTAACATTGTGAAATTTTGGGTTGTACATTTTTGTTTGTCCATCACCATATATATGACTCCCTTCACCCCTTGTGCCCACACCCCACCCCCACTGCCCCTGGTAACCACAGTCCAGTTTTCTCTGTCCATATGTTGGTTTATATTCCACATATGAGTGAGATCATACAGTGTTTGTCTTTCTCTTTCTGGCTTATTTCACTTAACATAATACGCTCCAGGCCCATCCATGTTGTTGCAAGTGGGACGATTTTGTCTTTTTTTATGGCTGAGTAGTATTCCATTGTATATATATACCACATTTTCTTAATCCAATCGTCAGTCGAGGGACACTTAGGTTGCTTCGACTTCTTGGCTATGATGAATAATGCTGCAATGAACATAGGGGTGCATAAGCCTCTTTGGATTGTTGATTTCAGGTGCGTTGGATAGATTCCCAGTAGTGGGATGGCTGGGTCATAGGGCATCTCTATTTTTAATTCTTTGAGGAATCTCCATACTGTTTTCCATAGAGGCTGCACCCATTTGCATTCCCACCAGCTGTATATGAGGGTTCCTGTTTCTCCACATCCTCTCCAACATTTGTTGTTTTTTGTCTTGGTGATTATAGCCATTCTAACGGGCGTAAGGTGGTATCTTAGTGTTGTTTTGATTTGCATTTCCCTGATGATTAATGATGTTGAGCATCTTTTCATGTGCTTATTGGCCATCTGCATATCTTCCTTGGAGAAGTGTCTCTTCATTTCCTCTGCCCATTTTTTGATCGGGTTGTTTGATTTTTTGCTGTTCAGTTGTGTGAGTTCTTTATATATTATGGAGATCAACCCCAGGTCAGATGTATGTTTTGCAAATATTCTCTCCCAGCTGGTTGGTTGTCTGTTCATCTTGATTCTGGTTTCATTTGTCTTATAAAAGATCTTTAATCTGATAAAATCCCACTTGTTTATTTTTTCTTTAGTTTCCCTAGTCTGGGTAGGCATGTCATCCGAAAAGATTCCTTTAAAACCAATGTCAAATAGTGTGTTGCCTATATTTTCTTCTATGAGTTTTATAGTTTCAGGTCTCACCTTCAGGTCTTTGATCCATTTTGAGTTAATTTTTGTGAATGGCGATAGCACATGGTCCACTTTCATTCTTTTGCATGTGGCTGTCCAGTTTTCCCAACACCATTTATTGAAGAGACTTTCCTTTCTCCATTGTATGTTCTTAGCACCTTTGTCGAAAATTAGCTGTCCGTATATGTGTGGTTTTATTTCTGGGCTTTCAATTCTGTTCCATTGATCTGTGTGTCTGTTTTTGTACCAGTACCATGCTGTTTTGATTACTATTGCTTTGTAGTATGTTTTGAAGTCAGGAATTGTGATGCCTCCTGCTTTGTTCTTTTTCTTTAAGATTTCTTAGCTATTCGGGTTCTTTTTTTGCCCCATATAAATTTTAGTATTCTTTTTTCTATTTCTGTGAAGAATGTCATTGGGATTCTGATTGGGATTGCATTGAATCTGTAGATTGCTTGAGGTAATATAGACATTTTAACTATGTTTATTCTTCCAATCCACGTGTATGGGATATCTTTCCATTTCTTTATGTCATCATGGTTTTCTTTCAATAACGTCTTGTAGTTCTCATTGTATAGGTCCTTCACCTCCTTGGTAAGATTTATTCATAGGTATTTTATTCTTTTTGATGCAATTGTAAATGGTATTATCTTTTTGAGCTCTCTTTCTGTTAGTTCATTATTAGCATATAAAAATGCAACTGATTTTTGTAGATAGATTTTGTACCCTGCAACTTTGCTGTAGTTGTTGATTGTTTCTAATAGTTTTCCAACAGATGCTTTAGGGTTTTCTATATATACAATCATGTCATCTGCAAATAGTGAGAGTTTCACTTCCTGGTTACCTATTTGGATTCCTTTTATTCCTTTTTCTTGCCTAATTGCTCTGGCCAAAACCTCCAGTACTATGTTGAACAGGAGTGGTGAGAGTGGGCAGCCCTGCCTCGTTCCTGTTCTCGGAGGAATGGCTTTCAGTCTTTCCCCGTTGAGTATGATGTTGGCTGTGGGTTTGTCATATATGGCCTTTATTATGTTGAGGTACTTTCCTTCTATTCCCACTTTATTGAGAGTTTTTATCATAAATGGATGTTGTATCTTGTCAAATGCCTTCTCTGCGTCTATTGAGATGATCATGTGGTTTTTATTCTTTGTTTTGTTCATGTGATGTATCACGTTGATTGATTTGCGGATGTTGAACCATCCCTGCGTCCCTGGTATAAATCCCAATTGATCATGGTGTATGATCTTTTTAATGTATTGTTGTAATAAGTTTGCCAATATTTTGTTGAGGATTTTTGCATCAATGTTCATCAGCGATATTGTCCTGTAATTTTCTTTCTTTGTACTGTCTTTGTCTGGTTTTGGTACCATTTCTTATTTAAAAAAATATTAAAGTAAAATTAATCCTTAACATCTTTAACAGCACCTATTCTTGATAGCCCATATTATATTCATATTTTCTACAGACTTTCTACACAAATAACTCCAAGCCAAAGAAAATTCTTTGCATTTCTATTGCCTGGGATCTGTAACACCATCAAGAATAAAATAGAACAGTCACTTGTACTTATTTCAAGTGTTCTATTATTTGAGGATTGATTGGTACCTAGTTCATGCTCACTACTTGTTAATGCTCCCATTGTCCTTGTGAAGAATAGGTTTTCTTCACTTGTTGGGTATAGGGTTCGATATGTATCCACTAAATCAAACTTGCTAATTGCTTTTTCAAATACTCTATTAATAGATATGTGTTATTCTTTGTCTCAGAGGAATGTTGAAATTCTTCACTATGAAGATATATTATTTCTACCTCTCATCTTCTTCTGCCTCCTTCTCCTATACTTCCTCCTCCTCCTCCTCCTTTTGTTTCTTCTTGTCTTCTCCTTCTTCTCCTTCTCCTCCTCTTCCTTCTCCTCCTTCCTTTCCTAGTTGAGGCTATATTATCTTCACATGACACATGACATCGTGTGTAGTATAACAACGACTATATCTTCATGATCAGTTGAACTCATATACCATTGGGAATTAACCACTTAGTTCCTAATGATGGTTTTTTCCTCATCTGTTTTATCTCATGTTATTATAGCTACCCTGGGTTGATTTTTGATTGGTATTTTACTAGCATATGTTTATATTTTCTATTCTATTTTGAGTTTCTAGTTTTCCATGTTTTTTAGTTTTCACAAGTCTTGTAAACAAGATACAGTTACGTTTGTCATTGTCCCATCAAATTAAACAATCTGTATTTAACTAGAGAATTTATTCCATTTACATTTGTTGTGACCATTGATATCCTTGTTTTGCCCCCATTATCTATGTTTTCTTTCTATTTTTTCCACAAGATTTATTATGTTATTTCCCTTTAAAAGTTATTGATTTATACTTGTTTTCCATATTCTATTGTATCTCCTCTATTTGGGTCAGAGTTATATTCTCTGCTTCTATTTTACCACCAGCCCACGTTGACTGAAGTGGATATAATTTCTCATCTCCTGAGAAATTTATAGACCCTTTAACTTTCAGTTTTACCCTCATGACTCACTTGTTTTTGTTGTACAGTATTATATTTCTCCTTTTTCTTTACTCTCTCTCATCATCTCCATAACTACCTTATCTTTCATGTTTTCTACTTCCTTGTCTTTCTATGCTGCATTCTGTTTCCTTCAGAATTCAAATTTAGTTTTGTATTCTCTCTTCTGTTGTAGAACCTATCTGTGGAGTTTTGAAACTCAACAGTTAAAGTCATTTTCATCACTTAAAGTTCTATAAGGCCCTTTGGGAAATATGTCAGATAATTTCTAGAGTCTCCTGTTTGATTTTGTTATTCCCATTTTTCTGGTTCCATTTTTTATAAACAGTTTATACACAGTTATTTTATAACTTGAAGTTGGTAAATCTCATATTTGAGGTTTTACTGTTTAAATCTATTGTTTTATTTTTAATTTTCTTATGTGTTGATGACACTTATCGACAATGACATGTATTCCTTATTTGTTTGGTGAACTTTGATTATGAGCTCATTTTTGTATGATTTTAATGTGTACAGAATGTAAGGCTTTAGTTTAGATCCTTTCCTCCAGAAAAGAATGTCACTGGTTTTGGCTCACAGTCATGTGCGTTGACACCAAGCTAAGTGACATTTTTGTGTGACTCACAACTAATCTGTGATTCCCGGATTCTTTCCCTCAAGTCATTTGTGACACAAAGACAAATCCTTTCATTATAGGATCGTACTGACCTTTGACCACTGGGTGAATCCAAATTTGTCTAGCGCTTACAGTTTCCTTCTTCTGTCCTTTGAGATTTGGCTTACTTCATGTGAACTCAAGAATGCAATAAAATTACATTTTATGGAAGATATTGTTATGTGGAGGGAAAATACTTCAAGGTATCTAGTCCTCTATACTCATAGTATTTCATTCTTTAGGATACTCCTTTGGATTTCTTTCTTTTAATAGAAATTCTTTCTTTAAGTTGAAAAGAAAATAAATGTTACAATCAAATGTGTGAGCTTGGGGGCATAGAAATAATTTTCATGCTATTCAACAAAATAAGTTTATAATATAGAACATTTTACAGACCAGTAATGTATGTATGGATTAGATACATTTGACTGAAAACCTCTATTTAGAACATATTTAATCAAATTTTAGGAGAAGAATCATTGAGAGACACACTCCAGGATCATTCTGTTTCTGTGAGATGCACACATACTATACATATAACTGATGGTCATGTGACAAGCCATGACATGGCCAAATGTAGTTCAACTTAGTTCAGATGTGATATGATCAATTAAACTTGAAGAAGGGAGAATGTCCAGAATGTCCAGAAGCCCCATGTGTTTCCAATATTAGAGCGTTAAATGCTGAGAACAAGGAACAATGGTGAAGGTGTTGTAAAAATACATTGCAATCTCTAAAGAGCAGAGAGAAGCATCCAGATTAAACTTATTGCAGATTGTGTGAGTTTTCTGAAAATAAAACACCCCTTTCTGAGGAAAAATGCAGAACTTTTGCTTGTCAGTTGAGGCCTCCAATTGCTGAGGTGGAGTTAGGAGTACAAGAAGTTTATTGTGGCATAAAACCTGTGAAGAATCAAAGGATAGGGGAGGGACAGCCCTACACTAAGACATGGAATTTACTGTCCGTGAAATGAAAAAAAATAAGGAATATTAGGCAGAGGAGTTTCCAATCACAATATGGAGATGCCAGTCCTTCAGCCCCACCCGAAACCTACTGAATCAGAATATCTGGGGTGGGGTCCAGGACTCCTTCTGTGTTTTAACAAGCCCTGCAGATCATTCAGATCCTTAATCAAGTTTGAGGATGACGGGTTTCAAAAAAAAGCACCACATCAAAGAAGTGAACACTGAAAAAGTAAAACAATTGTCTAAGTACTTTGTGTTAATGTGATTTATAAAAAATGCAAAATACAAACAACTTTAAAGAATGTGCATAAAATTTAAAACCATCTTGAACCAAGTGCTTAATCTATACCTAGAAACATTGGATTTGGAGAAAAAGAAAAGAAGTAAAATACTAATTAATTTTTCATCTAACAATGAGGAGTCAGTGAGGCAAAACTTCAGATTCTGGGTTCTTCTTATTTCTGAAATTAAAAATATTGTAAAATAGGGGCCATCCTGGTGGTGTAGTGGTTAAGTTTGTACACTCTGCTTTGGTGGCCTAAGGTTCATGAGTTCGGATCCCTGGTGCAGACCTATGCACCGCTCATCAAGCCATGCTGTGGCGGTGTCACATATAAAGTAGAGGAAGATGGGCATGGATGTTAGCCCAAGGCCAATTTTCCTCAGAGAAAAAAAAATCTAAAATAGAATGTGAGAATGATCTATATATCCAACACAGTGGAGAAAAGTTTAATAAGGAAATTACATTAAATGGAGCAAAACTAGGAAAAAACAAAAAAAGCAAAGTACAAAAAAATAGAACCACAGAGATAATGCTACGTATACCAGTTATACTATACTGAAGTTACTTAAATCACTTTTTCAATATTGAATGTTACTCTACATTCCATGAAGACATAGCAAACTAACACTGAACGTAGATGCTGAAAGAAAGGCGATTGTCAGTAATAGCCCATACACGTGCTCACAAAAGTAAAGCCACAACTAATATGAAACTTTTATATATGAATGTGTATAATGGTACACATATCTGAAGGCAAAAGTTTTAGGGACTAAAAGGTGGTTAGCAGTCAAAAAGTATATGTTCAATCATATATTAAAAAAAGGATTTTAAAAATATGAAGTAAAGTGAACCTAACTACAACCATAGTAAGTGTATTCAACTAACTTCTCAGTCTTTGTCCAAAAAAAAAGTCAATATAGGAATCGTATATATTGTTAATCTTGATTTATCATTAATTATTTTTGGAGCATACACACACACATACTCCTGCATATAAATCTCAAACTTCCTACTCCAAAGCAAAGAAATAATATTATTATGAAATTAGGTCCTATCTTCGTCCAGCAAGCAATTTCTACATAGTAATCAATTCCTGAAGCCACCAGAAGAGAGATACATGGCCAACCACAGAAATTCTGACTCAATAGCTCATCAGAGGAACAGGCAGATTTGAAATCCAATTCCTTAACCACCTTGCACGCAAAAATGCTCATTAACTGCCAACATATCTTAAACAAATCAGACAATTTATAAGCCAATAATCACTCTCATGAATAACTCTTTGGTGAAACAGGAAATCAAACCATTGATTAGCAAGGAGACCTGGAGAGAGAGGAGAGAGAAAGGAAGAAGAGAAGAAAACTGTCTGTTCTGAACGAAAATATCTGTGCAATAAATATCTTGAATAGTAAATAAAAATGATAGCGAGTGAATTAAACTCTCAACTCAAAAAAAGGAGAACGGAGAAAGAAAACAAAAAAAAAAAATTTAGAAAGAGAGATAGAAGCAGAAATAAAAGTATAAAACTAGTATAAAATAAGTCCAGACGAAAAGTAATCAGTCACTCTGATTCTTTGGGAAGCTCAATAAAATAGGCATCATACAGACAAGTCTTATAAAGAAAAACTATTTGGGGAAGACAAACATCAACAACATTAGGTGAGAAAATCGGACCAGGAGCGAAGTCAGAGAGAATGTTGTGCATCTGCACATGGAGATGCCTTTTGGGATCTCATTGATAAAGCTGCTTTTTAAATGAAACTGGAATTACTCAAACTGGCTCAAATAGAAAATAGAAAATTTTACAAATGTTCTTTATGGTTTCAAGAGAGTTTTTAAGAAAGAGAATTCCAAATATATGGTGGATTAGATGTATTTACAGATGAATAGTTTCTAAAACTTAAGAATAGATATTTACTCTACCAGGAAACTCTTCCAGAATATAGAATAAGAAGGTATATCTCTATTAATTATGAAATTAACATGAGCCTGTTACCAGGACCAAAAAGAAAATGTGAACAAGGAATCAGCTTAAACAAACTATTAGAAAATTAGATAATCTTTTACTATCCTTACATTTAATGTCCTCACCGTTCTGCCAGGAAAAAAACCACAATATGCTCACGAAGTGTATAAAGCATTTGATAAAATTCAGGATCCACTTCTCTAAAACACATTCTTTTTGGAGGGCACTTCCTTAACATGCTTTTGTTAAAATAACTAACAAACACCACAAAAAAGCGCTCTCGAGCCCTTGCTTAAAACAAAGACAATAAATCACAACTAAAGATGTGTGAGGGGCAGGCACACAGGATCACCCCCACCCAAGGGCTCCTCTGTACAGGCTGGGATTCTCCCCCCAAAAGAGCAGAAGTTAGAACACTATGCAGCGGCAGCTGAGGCATGAGGAAGGGCAGAGTTCGTGGAGTATGTTGGTGGAGAGTGCTGTCTCACTAAGCTTTTAGCCCTGAAAATTGGACACTAAAAGGAAGAAAACTGTAAAATATTAAACACTGTTCTCTGCTTTGAAGGAAGCAACAAGTCAGCGGGAAGATATAGAGATAATAATGGACAATTCTGGGAAGGTGGGGATGCCGGGGAAAGACAGGACAGGTGATGGACAGCGCCTTGGTCTATCCATCCACAGATCCCATAGGCATCATTCATCATAATAATCAAACAGAATATAAATAAAGAGGCACTTACCACTGCAAAGTGAGATCCTTGCTAAGCTTCTTGATCCCTCTGTGTAAGAAATACATATACAAGGGGAAAAACCCACCAATAACCACATTTCCATCCTTTTATGCACTGGGTTCAATTCACAAAAAGCAGTCAGGATAAGCCAAATGACAAAGAGAGGAAACTGCAGGAACAGGAAGAAGAAAATCAAAAGGAACATCTTAGAAGCCTCTGCAAATCCCTGCTTCTGTGTGAGGTGTGACGCAGCAGAAGCAGAGGTGGAACATGCAGCCTAAGAAGATATCGACACATGTCACATATAGTAACACATACACACACACACACACACACACACGTGTATATGTGGTTTTTGTGGACTGGAAAAACAATTCTAATGCTCTCTGGCTCCTTTCAGCAGTCTCTTCCTCTCCCCTGGTGAGATCCAGACCCTTCTCTGTCCAGGGGCTCTGCATCTGAGGTCCTGTGTCCAGGTGAAAAACACCAGTTGGAAAACATGTTTGAGGAACATCCTCTCCAGCCTTAGGCACTATGATTTCATCCAGGTCCATGGATAGCAAGGCTCCAGGGACCACCTCTTCTTGGGCAGATGGGGTCCCAAATCTTTTTCAACAAGCCATCCACATGAATGCCATTTGTGATGCTGCAAAATAATTGCATCAGAGGATGTGATATCAAGTGTAAGGTGAAAGGTTCAGAAAGTATCCATGTCAGTCAAGCCTTAGCCAAGAACGTTCCAGCATCTCTCCCTCCAAAGTCCAAGATAGGGAGGGACAGCTTCATACACCCAGGGCCCAGGGCAGCCACTGAACATTCCACGTGTGACCGTGCAAGACTGCACACCAATCATGAGTGCAGAAACACCATAAGGACGTGAGTCCCTGCCTGGGGAAGCAATAGTCAAGCTGAATTCAGAAAATTCCAAAGCCATAGCTCAAGATCAATGCAGAAATAAAGCTACATTTTTTATTCTTAAAAATCTTCCTCCTTTCCTCTTCCTCAGTTCTTTTAACCTTGTTAATCCCAGGAATCAATATGGTGTGATGATCCACTTCCACACCTTCAAGATTAGTTTCCTCCACTATTTATGCTGTTGTGAGAACATGGGACTATGTGGGAAATTCCTTTATTTTTTCATCCTAAAGTGGCAGATACATGCTAGAAAACACCTATGTTCCCATCACCCCAAACATCAATGACAAGGGCCACATCTATACATCTATCTGGCCCTGGAGCACAGTGCACTTTTATGGCAGGAAAATGATTATTCTGTAGGATACTGTAACGGTGGGCACAGGATACATTTCCCAAAACCCACAGAATGTACAAGACAAAGAGTGAACTCTAACGTAAACTATAGTTCTTGGTTAATAATAATGTATCAATCTTGGTTCCTGAATTATAGCTAATATAATACGCTAATGCAGGATGTTAATAATAATGGAAACCGTGCGTGTGTGCAGGGAGGAAGAGTATACGGAGACTCTATACTCTCATCTCAGTTTTTCCATAAATCTAAAACAGCTCCAAAAACATAATATTTATTAATTATTTTGTTAGCCAATCTGGTAGCCACTGGCCATATGTCATTATTGAGCATTTAAAATATGGTTAGTCTAAATTTAGCTATGTTATGAGTGTAAAATATGCATGGATTTAAAAAAAATTGTATGACAAAAGTGAATATAGATCATCTAAATAATAATATTTATACTGATTATACATTGAGACCATAATACTTCTTGACCTACTGGGTCAAGTAAAATATATTCTTAAGATAAAAATATTAAAGTATACACGACTACTGAGTTGGGAATTGCAAAATGCATCCAATGCACACAGACATGAGACTCTGGCAGAGGCAAGGGCTTCTTGGTTTTGCAACCACCACATCAAACTATGACTTACCACACTGAAACCCACCTCTTCTGACTTGAGACAAGGCTAGTGTTATGGGTTGATTTGGTCCTCCCAGGCCTCAAAAATCCCCTCCACTCAGCCCTTACATCAAACCCACCACTCCAGTTTCCTGCCAACTGCTGGCACACACACATTCTACATTAAGATGCTACCACTTGCCACAAAATTCATCCTGGTGGGAGCCATGTTCCACTTCCCACATGCAAGCCTGTGTTCACCTTCTGTTGCTGGTTTCAGTCCACTTCCGGTGCACGTCTTGGTTCACTTCTGGTGCAGCCACAAGTGCTCCATTGACGGCCTGACTCTGAACCACCAGGAAGTCCAGCATCTAGTGCATCGAAAAGATGCTAGGACAACTGCTAACTTTTTGAGATCCATTGTCTCCATACCTATCCCCCTAGTCTGAAGTCTAGCACACTCCTACCCTTAACCTCATGATGACAAGTCAAGGGACTTTGTGGAGCCCCTTCAGGTTGGGCAACAGCTGGACCTGGGACTTCTGTGTCGCCGGAATGACCCAAAGCTGGATCCCTATTAGGGTGGAGGAAGTGAGAATTTGGGGTCAGTGTTTCAATGTCTTTGAACAAGTCTAGCCTAATGCTATTTATCCCGATCTAATACATAGTGTTTTTTTTTCTTCTTTGTATGTGTAGATGTATTAGTTCTAGTTGTATCATGTTGTCATATCCTTCGTTGGCGCAGCCACGTTAAGGTTCCCTCTAGATATTTATGTACAAAGACATATTGCAACTATGTACCCTCTCTTTGCATTCTTGCAGACAAAATTCCCCTATGAACTATCTATTTACAAACCATAGTTAAGTGTTTCCATACATCCATTTCCTCAAACAAAAATAATATTGGGGCCTGGTCAAGTTGTGTAGTGGTCAAGTTCCCGTGTTCTGCTTCCGTGGCCCGGGGTTCACTAGTTCTGATTCCGGGCACATGCCTATGCAGCACAAGACACTTAATACACCACTCCTCAAGCCATTCTTGAGGAGTGGTGCATCCCACAGAGAAAAATTAGAGAATAATTGGCTCAGATGTTAGCTCAGGGGCGTTCTTCTTCCCTAAGTGATAATGTTGATGGAGAAGTAGATAACTGAAAATTCACTCTGTTCTTTGTCAGGTGCATCTGGGTAAAGGATACCTTGGAATCATAGGACATTAAAACTTAAAAACACTTTTCAAGCTCTTCATAATAAAGATGAAGAAAGTTTAAAGAGGTTAAACTATTTGACCAAGATTAATTCCTGGAAATAGAGTGAGATCCTCTAATTCTCAGTGGGTACATTGTCATAACATATCTAGCATTAAATAACCAATAGAGGGAAGTCTGTTGACTTCCAGGTAGAAATGCTTCCCCTTCACGTTTTTGTTTTCTCTCTCTTAGACGACTGCTTTGCCCTGACAAAGAATTTATCTGGTGTTTATGCTACACTTCAGAAGAGGAAAATGCTCCTGGCAAACTTTATTGTGATTCAGTGTGGCACCAGAGAGCCCAGACATTTAAAAATGAGAATAGAAAGAATAAGGTAAATAATATTAAAGAAGAAGAGAAAAATCTATTATTTTAGTGGGTAATAACTTATAAAATTTAGAATTTTAAATAAGTTGACTAATGTGAAAAGATACTAGATAACCACATAAAATATTTTTATATTAGCAAGAACTATTTTAAACCTATAAGTAATTATTCTGTCTTAGGATAAATAAAATATTTGAAATAATTGGATTTATGCAACATGATGCCATATGTAGTTATATAAGTTATGTAAGATAAATGAAGACGATTATAAAGATATACCACAGGACATAAAAGCTCTGAAGAAATGGAGAGATATACTACAATTATGAAGGAAAATAATATCCATTTTCCAAGCATCATTCAGATTCACTGTATTTAAAACCAACTTTTAAAATGATACAGTAATTGTTTTATAGACAATAAGATATCCCTTTGCAAAATAAAACACTGGACCATCGACTAACATTATTCACAAGTAAACCACTCCAAATGGATTATAGGGCTAAAATTAAAAGTAGAAATACTCAGTGCATAACAGTGGTGGATGACAATACAGGAGAATATCTATGATCATAAAATTAGTAAAATTATTCTTAATATATATTCTTTTTTTTAATTTTTTGTTTATTGCAGTAACATTTGTTTATGACATTGTAAAAATTTCAGGTGTACATCATTGTACTTCTATTTCTGCATAGATTACATCATGCTCACCACCAAAATACTAATTACAACCCATTACCACGCAAATGTACCGAATTATCCCTTTCACCCTCCTCCTTCCTCCCTTCCCCCTTCCCCTCTGGTAACCACCAATCCAATCTCTGTCCCTATGTGTTTCTTTATTGTTGTTATTATCTACTACTTAATGAAGGAAATCATACAGTATTTAATCTTCTCCCTCTGACTTATTTCACTTTGCATTATACCCACAATGTCCATCCATGTTGTCACAAATGGCTGGATTTCATCGTTTCTTATGGCTGAGTAGTATTCCATTGTGTATATATACCACAGCTTCTTTATCCATTCCTCCCTTGATGGGCACTTAGGTTGCTTCCAAGTCTTCGCTATTGTGAATAACGCTGCAATGAACACAGGGGTGCATGTACCTTTACAAATTGGTGTTTTCAAGTTCTTTGGATAAATACCCAACAGTGGAATAGCTGGATCATATGGTAGTTCTATCCTTGATTTTTTGAGGAATCTCCATACTGTTTTCCATAGTGGCTGCACCAGTTTGCACTCCCACCAGCAGTATATTACAGTTCCCTTCTCTCCACATCCTCTCCAACACATGTTGTTTCCTGTCTTGTTAGTTACAGCCATTCTGACGGGCGTGAGGTGATATCTCATTGTAATTTTGATTTGCATTTCTCTGATAGTTAGTGATTTTGGACATCTTTTCATGTGTCTGATGGCCATCTGTATATCTTCTTTGGAGAAATGTCTGTTCAGGTATTTTGCCCATTTTTTAATTGGGTTGTTAGTTTTTTTGTTGTTGAGATGCATGAGTTCTTTATATATTTTGGAGATTAAGCCCTTGTCAGAAGTATGGTTTGCAAATATATTCTCCCAATTGTTAGGTTGTCTTTTCGTTTTGTAGATGGTTTCCTTTGTTGTGCAGAAGCTTTTTAGTTTGATGTAGTCCCATTTGTTTATTTTTTCTATTGTTTCTCTTGCCCCGTCAGACGTGGTGTTTGAAAAGATGTTGCTAAGACCGATGTCGAAGAGCGTACTGCCTATGTTTTCTTCTAGAAGTTTCACAGTTTCAGGTCTTACATTCAAGTTTTTAATCCATTTGGAGTTAATTTTTGTGTATGGCATAAGGTAAGGGTCTACTTTCATTTTTTTGCATATGGCTATCCAGTTTTCCCAACACCATTTGTTGAAGAGACTTTCTTTTCCCCATTGTATGTTCTTGGCTCCTTTGTCAAAGATTAGCTGTCCATAGATGTGTGGGTTTATTTCTGGGCTTTTGATTCTATTCCATTGATCTGTGTGTCTGTTTTTGTGCCAGCACCATGCTGTTTTGGTTACTATAGCTTTTTAGTATATTTTGAAATCAGGGAGTGTGATATCTCCAGCTTTGTTCTTTTTTCTCAGCATTCCTTTAGCTATTCGGGGTCTTTTGTTGTTCCGTATAAATTTTAGGATTCTTTGCTCTATTTCTGTCTAAAATGTTGTTGGAATTTTGATAAGGATTGCATTGAATCTATAGATGGCTTTAGGAAGTATGGACATCTTAACTATGTTAATTCTTCCAATCCAAGAGCACGGAATATCTTTCCATTTCATTGTGTCTTCTTCAATTTCTTTCAGAAATGTTTTATAGTTTTCGGTGTACAGATCTTTCAACTATTTGATTAAGTTTATTCCTAGGTATTTTATTCTTTTTGTTGCAATTGTAAATGGGATGGTATTCTTTATTTCTCTTTCTGCTACTTCGTTGTTAGTGTACAGAAATGAAACTGATTTTTGTATGTTGATTTTGTATCCTGCAACTTTACCATATTCGTTTATTACTTCTAAAAGTTTTCTGGTGGATTCTTTAGGGTTTTCTATATATAAAATCATGTCATCTGCAAATAGTGACAGTTTCACTTCATCCTTTCCAATTTGGATCCCTTTTATTTCTTTCTCTTGCCTGATTGCTCTGGCTAGGACTTCCAGTACTATGTTAAATAGGAGTGGTGACAGTGGGCATCCTTGTCTGGTTCCTGTTCTTAGAGGGATGGCTTTCAGTTTTTCACCATTGAGGATGATATTAACTGTGGGTTTCTCATATATGGTCTTTATTATGTTGAGATACTTTCCTTCTATACCCATTTTATTCAGAGATTTTATCATAAATGGATGCTGTATCTTGTCAAATGCTTTCTCTGCATCTATTGAGATGATCATGTGATTTTTATTCTTCATTTTATTAATGTAGTGTATTACGTTGATTGATTTGCGAATGTTAAACAATCCCTGCATCCTTGGAATAAATCCCACTTGATCATGGTGTATAATCTTTTTAACATATTGTTGTATGCGATTTGCTAGTATTTTGTTGAGGATATTTGCATCGATGTTCATCAGTGATATTGGCCTGTAATTTTCTTTTTTTGTGTTGTCCTTGTCTGGTTTTGGTATCAGGGTAATGTCAGCTTCGTAGAATGAGTTAGGGAGCTTCCCCTCCTCCTCAATTTTTTGGAAGAGTTTGAGAACGGTAAGTATTAAGTCTTCTTTCAATGTTTGGTAGAATTCCCCAGGGAAGCCGTCTGGTCTTGGACTTTTATTTTTGGGGAGGTTTTTGATTACTGTTTCGATCTCCTTACTGGTGATAGGTCCATTCAAATTCTCTACTTCTTCTTGATCCAGTTTTGGAAGGTTGTATGATTCTAAGAATTTATCCATTTCTTCCAGATTGTCGAATTGATTGGCATATAGCTTTTCATAGTATTCTCTTATAATCTTTTGTATTTCCGAGGTGTCTGTTGTAACCTGTCCTCTTTCATTTCTGATTTTACTTATTTGTGCCTTCTCTCTTTTTTTCTTGGTGAGTCTAGCTAAAGATTTGTCAATTTTGTTGACCTTTTCAAAGAACCAGTTCTTGGTTTTATTAATTTTTTCTATTTTTTTTTTGGTCTCTATTTCATTTATTTCTGCTCTGATTTTTATTATTTCCCTTCTTCTACTGATTTTGGGCTTGGTTTGTTCTTCTTTTTCCATTTCCTTTAGGTGCATTGTTAGATTGTTTATTTGAGATTTTTCTTGTTTGTTGAGATAGGCCTGTATCACTATAAACTTCCCACTTAGAATCGCTTTTGCTGTATCCCATAAATTCTGGCATGTCTTATTTTCATTTTCATTTGTCTCCAGGTATTTTTTGATTTCTTCTTTGATTTCCTCGTTAACCCAGTCGTTGTTCAGTAGCATTTTGTTTAATCTCCATGTATTTGTGGCTTTTCTGATTTTCTTCCTATAGTTGATTTCTAGTTTCATACCGTTGTGGTCAGAAAAGATGCTTGGTATTATTTCAATCTTCTTAAATTTATGGAGACTTGTTTTGTGGCCTAATATGTGATCAATCCTGGAGAATGTTCCATGTGCATTTGAAAAGAACGTGTATTCTTCGGTTTTTGGATGGAATGCTCTGTATATATCTACTAGGTCCATCTACTCTAGTGTGTCGTTTAAGGCCAATGTTTCTTTATTGATCTTCTGTTTGGATGATCTATCCGTTGGTGTAAGTGGAGTGTTAAAGTCCCCAACTATTATTGTGTTACTGTCTATTTCTGTTTTTATGTCTGTTAATAATTGCTTTATATATTTAGATGCACCTACATTGAGTGTGTAGATATTTACAAATGTTATATACTCTTGTTGGATTGTTCCCTTGATCATTATGTAAAGCCCTTCTTTGTCTCTTTTTACAGTTTTTGTTTTAAAGTCTATTTTGTCTGATATGAGTACTGCTACCCCAGCTTTATTTTCACTGCCATTTGCGTGGAGTATCTTTTTCCATCCCTTCACTTTCAGTTTGTGAGTGTCTTTAGGTCTGAAGTGTGTCTCTTGTATGCAGCATATATATGGGTCTTGTTTTTTTATCCAGTCAGCCACCCTATGCCTTTTAATTGGAGCATTTAGTCCATTGATGTTTAAAGTAACTATTGATAAGTATGTACTTACTGCCATTTTTTTAACTTTTCATTTTCTCACTGTTTTAGTAGTCCTTCTCTGTTCCTTTCTTCTTCTATACAGAATTGATGGTCACTTTAGTTTGACCTCTGTCTGAAAGCTGTACTCTTAACTCCCCTCCTCCCTCCTTTTATGTTTCTGATATCAGATCTAACCTCTTTCTTGTGTATTTGTATCCATTATGTTCTAATGATGGAAATAGATAATTTTTCCTGTTTGTGGTCTTCTCTTTTCCCCTTAAATCAGTCCCTTTATCATTTCTTGTAGCACTGGTTTCTTGGTGACAAACTCCTTTAATTGTTGCTTATCTGGGATAATTTTGATCTCTCCTTCCATTTTGAATGATAACCTTGCTGGGTAGAGTATTCTTGGCTGTAAGTTTTTTCCTTTTAGCACTTTAAATATCGTGCCATTCTCTTCTAGCCTGTAAAGTTTCTGCTGAGAAGTCAGCTGATAGCCTTATGGGGTTTCCATTGTATGTAACTTGACATTCTCTTGTGGCTTTTAGGATTCTCTCTTTATCTTTAATTCTGGACATTTTGATTATGATGTGTCTTGGTGTGGGCCTCTTTGGGTTTATTTTGTTTGAGGCTCTCTGTGCGTCCTGTACCTGGATGTCTGTTTCCTTCCTTAGGTTAGGGAAGTTTTCATCTATTATTTTTTGAAATAGATTCTCTGACCCCTTGTCTCACTCTTCTGCTTCCGCGACACCTATAACACGGATGTTAGTGCACTTGATGTTGTCCCAGAGGTCCCTTAGACTGTCCTCACTCTTTTTAATTCTTTTCTCTTTTACCTGTTCAGCTTGGGTAATTTCTTCTTGTCTTTCGTCCAGCTCACAGATCCGTTCTTCTGTATCCTCTACTCTGCTTTTGAGTCCCTCTAATAAATTTTTCATTTCCAGTATTGTACTCTTCATTTCTGATTGGTTCTTTTTTATATCTTCCCTTTCTTTGTTGACATTCTCACTGAGTTCATCTATTCTTCTCCCCACATCAGTGAGCATCCTTAACACTCTTAATTTGAACTCTCTGTCGGGTAGGTTGCTCATTTCTGTTTCACTTATTTCCTTTTCTGGGGTTTTGTCCTGTTCCCTTACTTGGAATGTATTCTTTTGCCTCCTCATTTTGCCTCTTTCCCTGTGCTTGTGTCTACGTATTAGGTAGGTCAGCTACGTCTCCTACTCTTGGATAGGTGACCCTATGTAAGTGATGACTTAGAAGTCTTCCAGTGTGCTTCCCTCAGTTCTCAATGTTCCAGGGGTGACCCCTACGTGTTTCCTTCTGTTGTGGCCTGTTTGCTCTCCCTGTAGGCACCCAGGGCGGCCGAGTTATGCTCCTGGCCAGCTGTTGTAATGCCCAGCTGCTTGTAGTTGTTGTGGGCCCTTCAGGTTCTTTATCAGGTGTGGGGAGCCCCAGCACAGTTGGCTGCAAGTTCTAATACCACATTTGTGTTGCAGTATTTCTTTTAAGTGAGTAGGCACCCAGCATGGCAGGTTGTTAGGCTCAGGTCCTTACAATTGCTGTAAGCCTCTAGACTATTAGGTCTCTTGTCAGCTCTCTGAGGTTGCAGCTGGGTGGGGCTGACCTCAGGCACAGGAGCACCCAATCATTTCAGGCTTTGGAAGGTGGGGCAAACCTCCTATGTGGGTCTTTGAGAAGCACAAGTCTTCTGCAGCTGATAAGACCTGCCGACCACAGGTCCACACACACAGTCAACACAGTCCTGCCCCGTGTGAGCGCCCCAACCTCCCCAAACAGACCCAGTCTCTCCACGGCGGGAGCCCCGCACACTCTGCCACCACCCCACACTCTCCACCCGCTCCTTATGCACACCCTGCCCCACTCAAGTCGGCTCAGATGCCAGGCTGCAGAGAACCCAGTCACCAATCTATGCAGGCCCACAAGTTGCCTGAGGGCTTGTTGTTTGGTGGGGCCAGTCTCTAGAGTGGGCTGCCTGCCCTGGCTGAGCTGGATTAAATCGGTGCTCTAGCGGGTGGGGCAGACCTGGGCTAGCAGGCCTCAGGGAGAACTCTAATGGCTTCTGTGTCAGCACACCCACACCAGGCCACAACAATGGCTGCCGCCAATGTCCCAGTCCCTGGAGAGGTCTCACCCCTCACCAAGATGCACTCAGGGCCTATTAGGTGAGTTTCTTTTCACCACAGCACTGTGTACCTTTTTTTCTGGTGATTTTAGGATGCTTTCTGAAATGGGTGAGTTTGCACATGGGTCCTTTAAGAACCAGTTTTAGTTTCTTTGTGAACTGGGTTTTCTGTGGGTACTCCCCAGTGTTTTAGTAGCAGGCAAAGTCAGATATTATGCCACTCATCTCCATTGTGCTGGGTCCACAAAATGCCCACAGCGGGGGCACTCCCCGGCTCACGGCCCCACGCCTCCAGGGAGACTGTGTACTTGTGACCTGCTACCGGCAGCTGTGAAGCTGGCGGCTTGTGAAGGCAGTGTTTTTCCTCTTCAGAAGGGAGTCTCTGCCTCTTCTACCTCAGTTAGGATTGTCCGTTGTTGCAGGAGTTCCTCTTATGCAGTTTTCAGTTCTGTCTCAGGGGTAATTTTTCCACGAGTAGTTGTAAATTGGCTGTGTACTCGGGAGGATGTGAGTTCCGAGTCTGCTTATGCCGCCATCTTGACTCTGCCTCTCCTTAATATATATTCTTAAAGATGTGTTGTTGTCATTTACCAGTGTCCAATTGACCAAAGCCAGTTAAAAGGCCAAGTCCACACAGAGTCAAAGTGGGAGGTTTCTACCAAAACACACAGATGAAGGTAGTGAATTGATGTGTGGGCATTTATGCAAACTACCACAGATAATTTTAGAGGAAAATTAATCTGAGGTAATATTCATATTTGTGTATTTGTGCATTTGAATGCCGAGGATCATTGTACAAAGCCAAAAGAAAGTAAAGCAATAAATTAATTGGAGATGTAAGGTAAATTTACTTTGTACTATTTTTGTGTGTGTGTGTGTGTGAGGAAGATCAACCCTGAGCTAACATCCATGCTAATCCTCCTCTGTTTGCTGAGGAAGACTGGCTCTGAGCTAACATCTATTGCCAATCCTCCTCCTTTTTTTTTCCCAAAGCTCCAGTAGATAGCTGTATGTCATAGTTGCACATGTTTCTGGTTGCTGTATGTGGGACATGACCTCAGCATGGCCTGACAAGCGGTGCGTCGGTGCACGCCCGGGATTCAAACCCAGGCTGCCAGTAGCGGAGCACGCACACTTAACCACTAAGCCACAGGGCCGGCCCTTTACTTGGTACTTAAAGTCTGCTTGCAAAAATTTGGTAGTTTATTTTTCAGGTGTATGCAAATTCTGGTGAAAAAATATATATATTGATTATTTTCACTTGAACAAGTTGTAGTCCTTAACCCTATTGATGGGTTTCTCTCTGGCCTTAGGAAGTTAATGTAGCACTAGGGGGCAAGGATGCAGCCAAATAGCCCCACAATTGAGGCCAAGATGGAGAGGCTCTCCACGGCCACCATGACCTTGCCCTTGGTGCAGTGGCAGGCAGGGAGGAAAGTGTCCCAGACACTGCAGAACATCAGCATGCTGAACGTCAGGAACTTGGCTTCATTAATGTTGTCAGGCAGGTTCCAGGTCAGGAAAGCCACAGTGAAGCTGCCCAGGGCCAAGGATCACAGGTATTCCAGGACACAGTACAAGGCAGTGACTGAGCCCTTGTTGCACACGATGAGGATGTGGCCGTGTTCAGAGTGTGCAACTGTGTCAATGAAGAAGGAGTGGTTCCAGCCAGATCACACAGAGAGTTAGCTGGATAAAGGAGCAGATGGGAATGATGAAATTAGGTGCCCCTGACACCAACCACTGCCACATCCTTCTCCCTGGTTCAGTGACATTGAAGGCCAACACAACAGAAATAGTTGTGGCCAAAACAGTTGAAACAGCCACAGTAAAAACAAATTTAAATGTGATTTGTTGAATAATGTAGGTGGTTGTGTTGGGTCAGCCGATGAAGAGTAAGGAGCAGAGAAAGCAGAGGGTGAGGGAGATGAGCAGGATGTAGCTGAGAGTCCAACTCTTGGCCTTGATTACAGGAGTGTCTCGGTGCTTCACAAAGACCCCAAGGACCACTGCTGTGACAACAGAGAAACAAGGAGCTGTGCAAGCCAGAGTTTTCCCTAAAGAATCTTCAAATGCCAGAAATGTCACAAGTTTCAGCAGGCTGCGATTTCTCTCATTGTTTGCATACTGGCTTCCTGGACGCCCTATACATTGATCTCTATTTGAAAAGGAAAGGAAAGTCTTGGTGTTTCAGTCAGCCACTCTTCCACATTCCCAAGACAAAAAACAAAAGTCTCATTGGCATTATAGGGCCCATTGCCCACACCTTATTTGGTTGTGAGACACAAAGTTGCAGAGACTTACGTTAAAAATATTCACATTACACAGTTCCGTTCTATGCCAGAATGCTTTTAGCTTCAAGTAGGTGATAATCCACCTCCAGAAGTTCCAAGTTTGGGTCTTGTGTTAGTTGGATGTTTCCATAAACTTAAGGGTTTAAGGGCGAATATTTTAGGTGGTGGGGATTTTGCAACACACCAGTGAGGTACTGGGAAAGTGAGACAGGGAAAGGAAGGCAGGGCATCAGGGACATCAAGTGCTTTACCACTGTGCTCACCTAGAGCTCAATGTCTCTGGGGAGCACTGTGAGGCAAGAGGAACACATGGGAACAAGTCATCTCAGCTGAGGATGAGGCAGCTGCAACACATACGCAGGCATGAACATCAGCCATCATTCAAGGGCTACGCCCTGACCTATGAATTTGTATTTGGCAAACTTTTACTGTAAAGTGACAGAGAACAAATATTTCAGGCTTTGTGGGCCATAGGGTCTCTGCCACAACTACTCATCTCTGACCTCAGGGCATGAAGCAGCCATTCTTATTGTTGAAAGTGGGCATTCTTTTCTCGTCCCTATTTCTACAAATAATATTAGAACAATGCAATTACCGTAATTACAGTTTTTCTTTTTGAATCACTTTTTTTTATAAATCTTGTTTCCCCATTTTTCTAACTCGATTATTGTTTGATAAAAAACGTAGTAAAATTCTTATCTTTCAAAGTAAATTCCTTTGATGAAGTGGTTTGAATTGCGGTAAAGCTAAAAATTATTTAGAAAAGGATACAGACTTTTGCAATATTCAGACATTCCATTTGGGAAATTTAATGGTGCTAAATGTATTCATTTTCTTTTGCATTTCCCAAACACATTTTTAGCCAAAATTAAAACTATGCTTCGCATAACATACAGCAACAACCTACAAGTACACTTCCTCCATTGTACCTAGCTATTAGAACCCCAATTTTGAGTGACCTAAGCCAATTGTGGCAGATCTAAGCTAATTTTTGCCAGAGTGTGCTCCACCTCACTTGTCAGCTATGTGCCATGGGCCTAAATCAATGACAATCTGATTGTATGGTCTCTTTCTTGTACTAAATAAAACCTGCATCTAATAGGATGCTATAGCTCACTCTTCCTCTTTCTTTCCCCTGTGGATGATGAGCAGTGGCAGACACGTGTAAAAATAAAATCCAACACTCTAAGCATATTTAAGCAAAAGTTATATGGAGCCTGAGTCTTTGTTATCAAAAGGTTGATAGAAAAAAAAAATTTGCATCTGTCTATTTCTGAAATTCTTGTAACATAAATAACAAATGTCATGATTTAAGCCCACTATGAGGTTCTCTATCACTTTGAGCTGAACAAATTCTAACTAATGTATTTTGTGCATTACGTTTATGTGTTTTTGAGAGTGAGAAATGGGACTTTAATACTGCATTATCAAACACTTTACTATTGATATGTGGGAAAATCATTACTATTGATACATTAATTTCATCTTTTATTTATTTAGTTAATTATTTATTCATTTATTTATTTATCTTTTGGTTGAGGAAGATTAGCCTTGAGCTAAAATCTGTGCCAGTCTTCCTCTATTTTGTATGTGAGTGGCCACCACAGCATGTTTGATATGCAGTGTAGGTCTATGCCTGTCATTTGAACCCATGAACCCAGGCCACCAAAGTGGTGCATGCTGAATTTTAACCACTACACCACAGGGCCGGCCTGATACATTATTTTGGATCCCACTAATTGATTAGATATTTTTGCATTCTAATTTAAAATATTTTTTGCATTATGTAACTAAACGTTGAAGCAGAGTCCACTGGTGGCTTATTCATGACCCATCTATCCCCTTTCTACCAGCAGCTCAGTTGTGCTTTGACATTCAACTTCTTGCATGAGGCCGTGTGATTGAGGGGAGGCTGACAGCCCTAAATCAATTATAATTGGCCCCACTTGGAGGATGTGTTTTTGAGTTACTCTTACAAAGTCAGGGGGAGTAGATGCCCACTCTTTTTCATCTTTCTGTTCGCTTACTATGGTATAATACTTTAAACAGCTCAGCCTTTGAGACCACTAGGAGCCCAGCCTGAAGAGAAAGCTGGGAACCCAAGATGATAGAACAAAATATGAGAATATCATCTGTGCTTGATTATAGTTTTGAGCTGCTGAATTCTCTAATCCTGGAGTCATTCTATCTCTGGCCATTTTTTTTAATTGTTTCACAATTTTTTATTTTTGAAAAGTGATATTTATGACAATATTCATTAAGTAAATAACAAATGGAATAAAACATATTTCCCTCTCCATCTTTATAATGCAACACTGTGCTTTTATTTTTTTCTGGCACAAAGAAACATCACAGTAAATTACTCTGGTCTTTTTTATGGGCTATAATAAAAATTTTTTAAAACACACATTTAGTTTGTTTTCTTTTTAATTTATAGCCAGATGCATTCTAACAACAAACATAATTTGTAAACATGCTCTCTCCTTCAGCCCTTATTTATTTCTGTAATATGTTATTTCATGCATTATTTTACTGGACAGAATATTTAGCAATGTCAAGAGATAACTTTGGCAATTAGTACGTATGAATTCCTTGCTGTTTTGTTTGTTAAGACTGGAATATTGTACTTTAAATATGATGGGATTTTTTTTTCATTATTTACCTATTCCATCATCATCCACGATCAGTCTTTTATCATCTCATTCCAGCCATACTAGTCTTATTCCATATGTCTGAATACACCACATAAAAACATTTTAAAAACACTTTATTGATGTATGGCTGACATACAAAAATCTGTACATACTTAATGTGTACAACTTAATGTGTTTGGAGATAATATACACCCGTGAATCTATCATTACAATCAAGCCCTTAAACCTATTCATCACCTCCAAATGCTTCCTCCTGTCCTCTTTATTTTTTTATTTTAACCTCCTTTTTAAAAATACTTTTTTTCTTTTGAGGTAGGAACACTTAACATAAATCTACCCTGCTAATAAATTCTTAAGTCTACAATACAATATTGTTAACTATAGACCCATTTTGGACCGTAGGTTGCGAAAACTTATTCATCCTGCATAACTTTTGTTGTCCAAACTTCTATTGCCAAGAATCCCTCTTCATCTTGAACTGACAAATCCCCACATGTTTTCAAAAACTCAACTCAACCATCAGCTTTCCATGAAGAATTATCTGATTCATCCAAGTAAGACTATCTACTCTTGTTGACTCTGCTAACTTCTAACTACCTTTATTATGGCACTTTTCAAATTGCCCTGCTATTCTTTTTTCACACGTACCTCACTATGATTTCTTGGAAAGCAGGGCCTTTATCTTATCAAGTTTGCATTCTCGGTTCATTGTTTATATCTTCTAACAGAGCAATAATAATATAATATATCCATTCATTTATTGAATCTTTAGTTCCGGTTTTTGCACACCTACTATTTGGAAGACACAGTGCTCGTCACCTTGGGTGTAAAGATATGAATAGGAAGAATGTCCTAAAGACACTCACACTTACTTCCATCTTAATACCATATGTGTTATTCTGTGATCAAGATTAGTATATGTTGCTACGGAATCTCTAAGTGTTTGCCAAACACAACATGTAGTTTAAGAGCTGTGTTCCCTTGAGAAGAGCTGCTTCAGCAGAACCTAACAATGTGAGTATCAAGAAACCAGATCAAGGTAACTCCCAAAATGGAAATGATGTATTGATTACCTAAATGAATCTATTGAATGAGTGAATGAAATAATAGAAAATAAAGAAGAAATGAGATGCTGTTGGTTAATCCCAGACCCATTACATTTTATTTGGAGACAAAGAAGACCTGAGAGAAAGTGATTGTGTAATTTTGCCAGTTCATGCCTGTCTGATTACATTTTTCTCTCTCTCGGCACAATACACAGTCAAAGCAGCAGGTAGCTCTATTCCTGAGGGATTTTCCTGAATCCTGGCTGACAGAACATCCTACACCCATAGGGGTGAGTTTGAAAGAAGAGAATTATTGATAATAATGAACAATACTATATAATTGGATAATATTTTATTATTTTATAATATTGAATAATTGATAATATTATTTAAATTATCTCAAAAACTCTCTTAAAGATCACCTCTAAGATATGACATGATTGATGCACCCAGGGAAAGCAAAATAAAATCAAGGTCAATCTGCAGAAAACAATTCCCAACATGAAGATACATAATGATTTAAAACATTTTCCATCTCAATGACTAGGACGCTTGTTTGTTTTAAGCAAATGGGGCATCTGATCATGAATCATATTTGTTATTGCCAAATGTGATTCTGAATATGGTATTTCTGGATTACTTTTTTGAACTATAAGCAGATTTTACGTTAATAATAAATAATATTTAAATTCATACAATACGTTAACATGAGAATTGTTTGATTAGTACAAATTGCAATTACTGAATTTATTTAGTAATATATTTAATGTCAGGTAGATTATACACCAAAGACACAGGGACAGGCTTGAATGATATAATATAGCATCTTGAGGGATGACTTACAGGACTGAGTTTTAAAGGGAAATCTGATGAAGAGGAAGAATGTAGTTCCTGGAAGAGCAAAACGAATCTTTTTTTCTGATGGTGAATTTTTCTACAAGAATGTATAGAGGTGGGATGAAGAGATGGAAATATAAGGAATATTAATAAAATATTTAAATATTAAAAAAACCTCAATGTCAATTCCTTTGATTCTAGTTAAAGAGAATAAAATCTGTTTTCTGGAATAAAACCAAATGGCCAAAGACAATTTGAATTGTATCTACAAGTCATCAAAAGTCTAGATCGTCAGCATCTGTTATGTCTTCAAGGCACAACGCATGGAGAGCAATGAATTTGCAAGCAATGAGATTGACACTTTTTCAGCTTAAATGGGAATTTAAATCATCAATTTTTTATCAGCTCCTCCTACTAAATTGGTAGCCTCACTGTCCTGCTGTAGCATAGAAAGCATTTCAAAATTTGGGAATTTCTCCTTAATTAAATGGGTACTTTCAATATCTCTTGGACAGTAAGAAAAATTATATCAATTAATTGGGATTTTGCTATGAGTTAAATAATTTCATCATTATTTTCATATACGGTCTCTATCTTGTGATGAAGATGAAGAATTAATCCAAGATTGTGTTTTCTGCAACCTTTTTGAATCCGACGGCCCAGTCGATCAGCTCCTCATGTATGATGAAATCTTGACCACGTGGATCCTGGGGAACAAACTCCCTTACTTTCACCTGAAGTCCAAGACCTTTAAGAAAATGACATAGTTCAGAATTTCATGCTATGACACAGAGTTTCTTTTCTCATCCAGTGTCACATGAGCTCCAGTGCTGTTTTTAAATTGGGTGTTTTTTAGGAATAGGTGGAGCTGAAAGGGGGGCATAGTTGTGAAATGAAATGAGCATGGAAAGTGAGGACAGAAAACTCAGATGCGAACTGGTGGGGATACTCAGTTGCCCAGCAATTAGATTTATTCCCCCTCTATATTAGTCATCTTCTGAATAAGTTCAGTTTGGGAATGTTTACTATTCTGCAGGCTTAAGGAAGAAGGCATTCTTGTCTGCCCTCAGAGAGCACGTGGTGATTTGTTTAAACCATTCCTGAAGATTCCATGTCCAGGGAGTGCTGTAGAGCTAAACCTGAGCACCTTGAGCAATGAGGTTTGCTTTAGGGGTGCTAGGGAGTTTCCTTGAACTCAAGAAGAGACAAAGAAAGAAATATTGCTCCTTACTGACGTTGAACAAAATAATTTATTAAATGAGAGAGAAGATATAAAAGCTACTAGTAAAGAATATTCATACATTAATTGATATAATTTATATATAAATGTATAACTAATATTTATATACTACATATATATATATAAAGTTCTATATTCATAAATAAATTTATAGTCACAATAAAATGTGTGTATTTAGATCTGACATCACATTCACTTCCATGTACGTAAGAGCAAGTATTTCAAGACACATTATGCATAGGTTTTGGATTTATAAAAGTCTAGGTTCATCTAAGTAGAATTGAAAAGTTCTTGGGGAAATTAAAATATATTTCAAGGTATTGGGGTTCTCATCTGTAAAAAGGGGATCAATCTCCTTGCTTCCAAAAGTCATTTTAAATTTCAATGAGGAAATACTTATTTAGCTATCAGTAGCATTTCTAGAAAAATGCAGGAAGTTCAAATAAATTGTCCTATCCCCAGTGGCATTTAAGATATTATGGGATAGGGCCAGAAGTAGATTTTACAAATCCCTGAATTTTTAAATTCCCTGGGATGAATTGTCATCAAGTTTTAGCTTACAAACTTACCTCTCACAGAGAAAGTTTTTAATTGATTATTTCTAGTTAAAAGAGTTGACAGTGTTGCTAATTAGCCCTCACAATTATTAGAGATTTACTTGCAACCTGTAAAGAAAGAACAGAAATTCATTATGCTCAAGTCACTGCTGATCTGTCACAATGTCACAATCACAATTCTATATCCAAATAAAATAACTCTCGGCTCCTAAAAAAACAATAATGGGATCACATTTAAGGGAGAAATTTTACCTGCTAAGGGAGAAACATGAGCTGGCCTGCATCCATTATGGACACCACTTCTGCTTTTATCAAAAACATTTCATGGAGGGCTCAGGCCGCCACATCCACAGCATGATAGGTGTAGTAGCTGGATCCAGACATGGTCGTGTCTAATTTGTCCTTTGGCAGAGAATCCAGGGAGACATTGAGCGGACACTCCAAAATTTTCCACATTCAGGTTCTGCAAATGAGGAGTTAAAAATTTCAAGCCATAATTTGGTAAAGAAAAAATCTTCTTGGTATTTAGAGGGGCTAACTGTCCATAGAGAGTGTTTAAATCCAGATATCTCAAAGTTCTGGTGTGCAAAGGAAAGACTCCCATGGTAAGTATCTAAAAAGTGGTGAAGTGGAATAAAAGTAGAATCCCATTGTGCATGTAGTGATCCACACCTTCTGAGTGGTTAAATAATAGTTTCCTGCAATGCTCACACTTATTAGTATACTTGTGTCAGCATACATGGTAAACGTATTGGCTGATGAGCCTATGATTCTGACAATGAAGGTCCAATCTTTTGAAGTGTACGTCCTCTTGGTCACGGGTATCTTAGTAACGGGCAGGCACCGTTCATAGTCACCTCTCTTCTAAGTACCCAGAGGAACTGCTCACTTTTTATATCAACTGACACTAAATTTCCCACCCAGGTCCAGCCAAAATGTATCAACAGCGAGACCCTTCTGAAGACTAAAGATATGTCCTTGGAAGCCATCTGATAGAGAGGAAATCTAGTCCTTACCTTTCAGTACAGGATCAATATCTCCATAGGTTATCTGAATCAAAAGAGTAAAAAGGTTCTGTATTGAGTTCTCTGGAAACAACATAAGCAGAATTTCAGAAAATTCATATGATCAGGTAGCTAAACTTATATTCTTGGCCATAACACTGTGAATGTGAAGCAATATTATCTGATTGTAGAAGTGTTTGAGTGTAAGCTTGGCTTTGAAGCCAGACTGCCTGGATTCAAATCCTGACTCTAATATGACTAGCTTCACGATCTTGAGAAGGTTACATAACCTCTACCCATCTTAGTTTCTATATCTCTAAAAATTCCCATAATAATGGTACCTTTTCATTGCCTTTTATTAGGATTAATTTTGTGACTATTCGTAAAGCATTTGAAGAGTGTAAAATTTTTTATTGATTTTTTCATTATTAAAAAAAATTTTGTTTATTGCAGTAACATTGGTTTATAACATGGCGTAAATTTCAGGTGTGCATCATTATATTTCTATTTCTGCATAGATTACTTCATGTTCACCACCCAAATACTAATTACAACCCATCACCACACACTTATGCTGAATTATCCCTTTCGCCAGCCTCCCTTCCATCTTCCCCTCTGGTAACCACCAATCCAATCTCTGTCTCTATGTGTTTTTTTGTTGTTGTTATTATCTACTACTTAATGAGTGAGATCATACGGTGTTTGACCTTCTCCTTCTGACTTATTTCACTTTGCATAATACCCTCAATGTCCATCCATGTTGTCACAAATGACTGGATTTCATCATTTCTTATGGCTGAGTGGTATTCCATTGTGTATATATACCACATCTTCTTTATCCATTCATCCCTTGATGGGCACTTAGGTTGCTTCCAAGTCTTGGCTATTGTGAATAAAGCTGCAATGAACACAGTGGTGCATGTATCTTTACGCATTTGCATTTTCAAGTTCTTTGGATAAATATCCAGCAGTGGAATAGCTGGATCATGTTGTAGTTCTATCCTTAATTTTTTGAGGAATCTCCATACTGTTTTCCATAGTGGCTGCACCAGTTTGCACTCCCACCAGCAGTGTATGACAGTTCCCTTCTCTCCACATTTTCTCCAACACTTGTTGTTTCCTGTCTTGTTAATTATAGCCATTCTGACGGGCGTGAGGTGATATCTCATTGTAGTTTTGATTCGCATTTCCCTGGTAGTTAATGATTTTGAACATCTTTTCATGTGTCTGTTGGCCATCTGTATATCTTCTTTGGATAAATGTCTGTTCAGGACTTTTGCCCAACTAAAATGATTTTAAGTACATGTTTACATATAAAATGTTACTAACGAGAAGATAAATAACTAAGGTGTGGTTATTTCAGAATATTCAGCTTCCACTCTTTTGAGGGAATTTGGGCAACTACATTTTCAGAAGCTACTGTGGTCTGTTTTAGCCAATGATGCTAGCCTCAGGCTACTTCATCCCTTCTCAGCTTCACACACCAAAATAATGAATCCACCATATCAAGAACTATCTGTGGTAGGTATTTTCCTATTAGGCAGATATGCAAACGCACTTTCTTCTTTTCCACTTGAGAGGCCACAAAATTTCACCAAGGAGGAAAATTTCAGTCCCTCCAGATCCATCCCCCCAACATGCTCATACCTGTGGTATTTGTAGAGCTCCAGCAGTGTCCCAATCTGGGCAGAGAATGCTGGTGTGGTTCCTGCAGTGACAGCCACATCCTTGTTCTGTGCCTGGCAAGTGTAACTAGGGATCTTCTGGCCCCCACCCAATGACTACCTCATGGTGCTTTCCAAGGTGCTGACATCACTGTGAAAAGAATTGTAGACATGGAAACCCAGAAACAGCTTGGAGAGCAGCTGGGGGCTCCTGTTGATCTCCTTGAAGGCAAAAGCAAAGACCAAGACATAACGATAATTTTTGTAGTTCAGCCTGTACCAAAGCCATAGTATTAGAAATAATGATCAAGTCATGCACTATAGGAGTAACTCCTGTGGGAAAAAAAAAGAGGAAAAGCATGGCATTTTGACTCAAGCATCTTGTCCATTCCAGAGCAATTACTGTCTCTTCATGACTTTGGAATCCAAAGCACACGCACATGGTGTTCCCAAAACATTGGAAGATCCAGCACTACCGCTCTGCACTCAATAGATATAGACCAATGTCCTGAAATGAGTTACTTGGAAGGGTGCTTAAGGGAAAAGGACCAATTTACATATTTGTTTACAAGTCAAACACTACTTCATGCAGGCCAGCAACATGAGGTTGGTCATGGCCAAGTGCCGGTATAATGATATGAAGCAAAAGTTCATGATCCATACAAAGAAATTAGCTAGGTCAGGGAAGTGCATAAGAAAAGCTTGGAGGAAGGGCAAGTCGAATATAGAATGGTGTCATCAAAACTCTTGCAATATATCTTTCTAAAACTGCCTGCCTCACAGACTTAGGAAATACATGCTAGCAGAAGCAGGGAAATGCACCATCATAAATAAGGAGATAGTCTTAGGGAGAAAATAAAGAGGAAGAAGCAATTTATGACTCTATTTTTTTCTAAAAGAGTAAAAACAATTCAGAGTCCAAGGAGCAAAGCAAACTTGCACCTTTCATCTATTTCTTTACAGATTAGAAAACCATCATAGGCAGTGAGCTTTAGAGCTTATCTTTGGGTTGATGCCTCTCTTCAACGTCTAAGTTCAGTCCAACTTTAATTTTCAAACAATTTAATTGACAAGGTACAGCATGCAATTCCAGAAGATTGCAGAGTAAAACATAGGCTTTTGTTGATCTAATATTAAAATATTATTTTCATTGGTGAATACAGCTTTAAAAACCAAAATGTTGGGATGCTGTAATTCTGAGTCACACAGAAACACCCAGACTGGATTACAAATAGGACTTGTATTAATTTCCTATTGCTACTCTGAGAATCTACCACCGATTTAGAAGCCTAAAACAAGACAAATTTATTATCTTATACTTTGGGAGGTCAGAAATCTAAAATGAGTCTCACTGGTGAAAATCAAGGTGTCAGCAAGACTGAATTACTTCTGGAGGCTCTAGACAAGAGTCCATTTCTTTGCATTTTCTAGCTTCTAGAGGCTGCTCCCATTCCTAGGTAACAGCCTCATATCACTTCAATCTCTGTTTCCGCTGTCATAACTCCTTCTCTGACTCTGACTATCTTGACTTATTCTTTCACTTGTAAAGACCCTTGTGATTATATTGGACCCATCCAGATAATTCAGGATTATCTCCTCATCTGAAGATCCTTGACTTCATCACACTTGCAAAGTCTCCTTTCTATGTGAGGTAACATATTCCCAGATTTGAAGGATTAGGACTTGGTCACCATTGGGGGCACATTCCACCTACCACAGGATCCAACTACATACTTTCCAATACTTGAAGCAAAACACAGAAGTGATTAAAGTATCTAGAAATGATATCCCATTTAAATATGAACAAAAAGATGGCATGGGTATCCTTGTTAATATCTGATAAAATCCGAGTTCAAAGCAAAAAGCATGTGAAATATCAAAGGTGGTGACCATATGTCATATGTGACATATGTGGTGACCATATGTGGTGAAAGGAAGAGAAGATCGAGTGCTAAAAGTCAATATACATACCCCCAAAGTGAAAAAGAGCTATTATTTATAGATCAGTGTGCATAAGTACATATATGAACAACCAGATTTGGAGATTTAACACAACCTCTGGTCAAATTAAAGATGAAGAAAATATGCAAAGTTATGGAAGACTTAAGCTTAACAGATATTTACATAAAAATGTCAATAACGGTGGTATTCTATGAACACCAAAGAATATACATACATTTAACCATGCACTGGGCCATCAAGTAAGCCTTTGAACATTGAAATTATACACTGTGCATTCTCTGACCACAGTATCATTAGCCTAGCAATTAATAAAAAGACATCTAGAAAATTTCATCATATATATATGTTAAACACTTGATCTTTGATAAGTACTAGGGAAATAATGTACACCATGACTATAGTTAACACTGCTGTATAGTACAAATAAAGTTGTTAAGAGATAAAACCTGAGTTCTCATCACAAGGAAAAAAATATATTTTCTTTTTTTTTTGCTTTTTCTTTTTATTATATCTGTATGAGATGATAGATGCTAGCTAAACTTATTGTGGTCAACATTTTACGAAATATATAAGTCATACCATTATGCTGTACACCTTAAATTTATACAGTGATGAACTTCAATTATATCTCATTAAACTAGAAAACAACACATCTTTTTCAGGGAATACTCCAAATTATTTTAGACCATAAAGGATACTCAGTAAATTCATTTTGAAGAAAAATGAATAGCATCTCAATAAAAAGTTCCTTTTTGAATAATCTATATACTTTGATGAGACTTGCTCTTAGCACTAACTTCTAGCCAAGATATGGTGTGCACAAGGATTCTCTCCCTTCCCACTTCGTGGGTCAGGAGCAGGATGGCATGAGGATCACAGCAGTGGGATCTTGGTTTTTTTTTGCCTGCAACTTGCATCCTTTAGGCTTTCAGAAAATAATCACTAATGGAGATTATTCGAAGGCAGGAGAAAATAAAAGATGCTTATTTCTGTCTTCTGTTTAGAAGGAAAATATTCCAGAAGGGAAAAAAAAAAAGGAAACCATAAATAATTATTAAAGGAAAAAAAGGAGCTGATGATTCACAGTTTATGGGAGATTCTCAACACAGCTTTTATATTCAACTTTCATAACTGTCAGAGAGATTCACACACACACATGAACTTACAGGTAAAATGTGACATCTTTGCTTGGACGAAACACAAAGAAATTTCTGTTGCATTTCTGAATCCTGGGTCAATGTATAGAAGGGGGAAAACCCACTGACCACCAAGTCCCCTTTCTTGTAGACACTGGGCCTTATGTAATCAAAGCCATCATAATAACTCATCATGCACATGGAATGTGGAAATTTCCCAAGGTGGGGCAGAAGAAGCAGAAAGAACATCTCAGCTGACTCACCAGCTTGAGGCAAGGCCTCTAGTCAGTTGTGACTGGGGGAGCAGAGCTGGAAGGAGACGTACAGTGTAGCCTTCTGCAGGGAAATTTTACTCCTGTGCAGGGTACACGTGTCTAAAAGTGCTCTGCCATTCAAGACCATGGAAAGAAGATTAGTTATTGATCAGAACTACGGCATTTTCAGAAGCGATATATACTGGCTCAGATCTTCCCTCAATGTCACTGTGGATAAGAGTTGCTTCTGGTCTCCTCTTGCTGTCACTCCCCCAGTCCAGGCCTAACTGGTCACTGCTCTCAGTAAGGAGCTCTGGGGTACTCCCTGCCCTGGGGCTCTGCTCCTGGGACCCTGTGCCCTGGTAAAGACAAAGGTGAAAAATGTTTGGCAACATCTTCCACTGCAGGTGCCAGAGATGTCATCAGGTCTGGGGGTCAGCAAGGCTCTGGGAACAACCCCATACGGAGGTTAGATTTTTTCTTTCCCAGGCAAACATTCTGTTTCTTTTAATTGACTGAAAGTTCTTGCATCCAACAAAACACAGTATTACAAAGAGCTGGTCTTACAATCAGCATAAACAGCCCAGCATGATTCCTGTGATACCCAAGGAGGAGGTCATTGACCATGCCTTGGGTAACCCTCAAGGGTACTTTACAGCCTATATCGCCAACCTCACCCTTAGGACTTTTTGACCATTATCTGAAGAACTGGTCTCATGCACGGTTCAGGGAATAGATATCCATTATCCAGTTCTTACCAGTTTGGCATGGGATAAAGTCTAAGTTCACATATATTTACACCTAACCTATTCCTTAGACCTATGTCCTGTGTCAGGACTCCAGAACTTACTTACTACATGTTCCAGTATCTTCCCTTTAAAGTCTGTCTCCCCTAAACCCAAAGTCTCTCTCAACAGCTCTTTTGCCGTTTCTCTGCTAACCTTCAAGGCAAACATTTGCAAGGGTTGTTAGTGTTCAAATAATCCTCTTCCTCAATTCCCATTCTTTTCAATTCACTTCAATCAGATTTGTCCAAGTATGTCACTCAATCTGCTTTTGTCAAGGACATCAGCAGCTTCTATGAGGTCCAAATCAGTGGTCATTTTTTACTCTCATTTTACTTCACCACGCACCATCATTTGACCCAGCTGACTGCTCTATCTTTAGGACACTACTTTCTAAGTGTTTTACTTTTTCTAAGTTCTCCATATTCTCCTACCTCGTGTGTATCTCTCTCCTGATCTCCTGTACTGTAACCTCTTTGTTTTATTCACCGTTAAATGCTTGATAATTGATAATAATGAGAAAACTGGCATGTCACTTGCCTGAGCTCTCTGGTTAGAAAATGGTAGAGCCCAGATTTGAGCCCAGACAGTCGATACCCTTAACCACCAGCCTATTTGTTGAGTATATTCTATATGCCAAGCACTGCTGGAGACACTGGTGTCTGCAGCAATGAATAAAACTCAACTTCTTCTATTGAAGCACTTAAGTTCTAATAGGGGAAAGACATATTATAGAAAAATCAAGAAAATATGTTACTATAAGTGTTATGTAGAAAATGAAAGTATTTTAAGACAGTTAATAGGGATTGGGATCTTGCTATTTTACATGGAATAAGAAGGGAAAAAGTCTTAGTTAAGGGGCACTTGAACAGAGACCTTCACGAGTTGGGACAGTGAGTCATATGTATTTGTGTGGCTAAAGCAGTTTATTCATGCAAAGGTCCACAACACGGAGACCAGTGTGACTGGAGTACATCATGGTGGGGACAGGGAAGGAGTGGTAGAAGATGATGTGGTCAGAGACTTGATGGGTCCTGATCTTGTTTGGCTTTATGGTTCACTATTAGGTCTTTTCCTTATGCTATCAGTGAGTTGGCATATCAGTAGGAATCTCAGCAGGAAACAGAGGACACACTGAGACTAGGATGATTCAAGAAGAGTTTTCATACAAGGGCTTCTCGGAGTTGTGGACAGGATGTAAGAAAACCACAAAAGGTGGTTGATACCCAGTAAGCTGGTTAGTGTAGGGCTATATTAACACCCATGAGCCTGAAGGGGTAAGGAGAGTGAGCAATTATCCAATTCTAGAAACAAGAGAGGAGGGAATTGCATTCCAGGAGCTGAAAGGAGGTCAGAAGTAGCATCCAGCCCCAGGTTGTCCTGCAAGAAATAGCCAGGACCAGATGTCACTCTCTTTCATCCTTCTGATTTCATGTCTAGGCTCTCCATTGACTAAACCCAGAAAAAAGCCTTAAGGCAAGAAAGCCCGCTGACATAGTTCATCTTCACTAACCTTCCTGGGTGCATCAAGATAGAGAAGGCGGATCTACTGGGGCAATGGAAGATATTCTGAACTGTGCAGCCCTTTTTTGCTTGAGAATCTACTCTTGTCAATCACCTGGGTGAAAAGTTCATAGCCCTGCCCAGGAATCCCATCAGCTACTGCACTGTCCTAGGTGCAATCCAAGCATGGATACTCCCAGGTGTAGTATAAAATAGTTGCCATTGCAGGTGTTCTTCACGTGTGATGGGTTATGGGGTTCTTGGGAAGAATTTCAAACAATAATTAACCAACAGGTCTTAGTTCCCAGAGGTGGATACTTCTACCAGGAAACAAAGTCAGAGTCCCATTGAACTTTACTACTGCTTATGAGACCAACAGAAGGAAAGAAGTCACTATGGCCTCTGGCACAAGTAATTCATCCAGAGGACATGGGGCTTCTGTTATAGAGTGAGGGCAAAGAAGACATTTGGCCTTCAGGTAATCCATTGGGATGTCTTTTGATATTCTTTCCCCAATAATTAAGTGTAGCAGCTGTATCCTGTGAAGGGAGTGGTCATCAGGTGTTCAGATGACTCAGGGATGAGGAACTGGATCCTCCCTCCTGATAAGCCACCCAGACCACCAGAGGTGCTTGTCAAGGTTGAAGGGAAGCTAAATGGTACAGTAGGAGTAGTGGGATGGTAAGTATCAATTGGAGCACGAAGAAAAGGTGCAGTCAAGAGCTGTCTGTAATTTGTCCCACTGATCTTCCTCTTCTAAGTTTCCCCAGTCAACATGACCGACCAGAATCCTAGTGAACTGACTGTAAGAAGCAAATGCATCTGAGTGGCATAAGTGATGGACCACAATGGAGACAGTGATATATTTTCTAGATTCTTCTTTAAGGACTAAGTCGCTCGCTCTTGTAACTGCAGAAAGTCTTCTAAGGGCTCATCCGGCCAACCTCTCAGGGAATTTCCTTGGGCCAAAGGAAAGTGCCACACCTAAGATTGTGACCACTCCCAATGGCAGCCCACTTCCAATGACTGGTTCATGGGGGGAGGATACAAAGGCCCAATTCCTTTGCCTCATTTGAGAGACCCCTGAATGGCCACCTGAGCTCCAGTGCTCCCATTGGGATCAACTGTGGTCTCCATTTTTAACTTATCACAGTTCAACCTCTTCTGCCTAATCTCAGTTCTCTTCTTTAGAGATGGTTACCTCAAGCAAGTAACAAACTATTTATGCCAAAGTTTCTTCATCTTTACAATGAGAACAATGAGAATGCCTACTTCACAGATTTGTATTAAGGATTCAATCAGCTAATATATGTAAAACATTTATGAGACTCCCAGTATATAGGAAACATTATACTTCATCATTTATTGTGAATTAATTAAAATCCATTGCAGGATTATACTGAGCAAATCAGCCACATACCAAAAAGAGTAATATTGTATGATTCTATTTGTATGAGTTCCAAGAACTGTCAAAAAATAATCTGTGATAGGAAAAATAATCAGAACAGTGGTTGCATCTAACCTCAGATTGTGGAGAAGGGGTGAGGCAGGAGTAAGGATTGACCAAGAACGGACATGGAGGAACTTTATGGGGTCAGGAGAACGTTCTATATCTTGAAAAGAGTATAGGTTACTTAGGTGTATACATTTGTCAAAATGCATTGGGTTCTACACCTAAGATCTATGCATTGTGCTATGTGTAACATATGCCTCAATTTAAATCAGATTCATTTTCCTAAGTGCAAGAACCCAGAGACAAAAAGCCATTTATTGTAGATTCCATTGTACACCATTTGGGGAAAGGCAAAACTGTACAGAAGGACAACAAATCAACGGTTTCCAGGGCAATGAGTAAGAGAGGGGATGACTACAAAGGGACTGCACAAAGGAATTTTGGAGTGATGGAATTTTCCTATGAAGACAGTTCATGTGTGTGTCATGTTCGATCATGACTGTGTTGATGGATAGACAACTCTATGCATTAGCCAAGGCACATAGAACTGTACACCCCAGAGTGGATATTACTGTAGGTTCAAAAAATTAATCCACCCGGCAGTGAATGGAACGTAAAATGGAGAACAAGCTATAACAAATGAATCTAAATGTATTGCAAATGAATAACATTGTCACAATGAAGGCTATGAAAATGAAAGCAAATTTACTTTGGAAAAATATGTTTTACCAGATCCTGTAAGCCTGGATCAAAAGAACTGATCAGAAATCCTGTACTCTAGTTCATGAAAAATGTTTCTCGGAAGGGTATGGGTTAGCAATTCTGAAACTAGTTTATGCATATACCAGATCTGAACAACTAAGTAAATATATTGTAGATGATGAGAGCCAGTGTATCACAGTCAAAGAAAGATGTTATAAACAAAGAAAGAGAGAAGGCTAGCTCTTATTCCACTCCAACTGAGGCATTTGATTGGAATAAGAGCTACTATTATCAATTCATGATTTTCACGGATGGAGGGGTAGATAGATACATAGATAGATACATAGATAGATACATAGATAGATAGATAATGTGTGTATGTAGAGGATAGTATAGCTTCATATCTTTCCAAAGCATGTGAGGTCAGAAGGCCTAGAAGAACGACACTTCAGTAATAATGAGAATACTTATCAACCACCGAGAAATTGGTTACTAAGATACTATTCTAAAGAAAAAGGAAGGAACCAGGGCTCTCTGGAAGAATACTGGATTCCAGGGCTACGGTAGAGGAAATACAACCTGACCCTGAAATATCTCTGAAGGATATTTTAGTGGAAAATAAATATTCACAAACAGAAGCCCCCAAAATCTGCCTAGAAATCCCCCCTCAGGTCCTTGAATAACACCTCACTTGTGCATGTGCAGGGAACGAATCTAGGAGACTTAGAAGAGAAAAGCCACTGAAAACTGAATATTGTGCAGAAATGTCAGAAATCACACATGCCAGGAGTGGGAGGTTGGCTTTTGGACTCTTCTGAAGTGGAATGACCTTGATAAAATAAAAAAGCCTGGCTTTCAATTATGACCCTAGAAATGTCACAGCCTGAGAGTCAGTGCCACACACTAAGAGTAAGGATTACATCTTGGTAGTCAGTGCAAAACTGAAATATATATGTCCTTTTAGGGTCTAAAACCTAGCCTTCAGAGGCTTAAGGTTATCCATTCGTACTAGAAACCTAATCGTTAGAGGAAGGCAACATGATTAAGACCTTCTACGAGGTATTGTTCACAAGATCCAGCACACAATAAAAGATTAATAGACATGCAGAGCAGCAGGAAAATGCTCTGAATTATGAATATATAAATCAGTAGAAGCAGACCCAGAGACAATCCAGATACCGGAGTTAGCAAACAAAGACTTCAAAATAACTATGAATCAAAGCAAAGAAACATGGACAATTGTAGAAAATGAAAGACAAACTAGAAATCTTTAAAGCAACCAAAGGAAAAGGACACGTTTCTTTCATAAGAGCAATAGTAAGTCTGGAAACTTTTCAAAAGAAACTTTGGAAGCAGAAAACATGAATGACATCTGACAGCTAAAAGGTTGAATGGGAGGGGGGAAAAAAACTGCCCATTTAAAATTCTCTGATTTAAGAAAAATATTCTTAAAAAATGCAGACAAATTCAAGATATTTTCCAAAGGGCGTTTAAAAAAACCTAGCTAGAACAATTAAACAACAGCAGAACTGAACTTCAAGAAACTCAAGAGAATTTTCAGGCTGAAGGAAAATAATTACACACAAAGACACATAATGCTGGAATGATCATCAGCAGGAAACAAAATGTACGTAAATATAATGAATATTGACTGAATAAAACAATCCTGTATACTTTTACAACTTTTATGTAAGTCTAAATATTTTCATAATAAAATGCTTTTAAAAACACGTTGAACTGGAACCCGAAAACTAGAGATGATGGAAGCCCCTCCAAGGGAATCTTACTCCACCCCCCAAGACTGGAGATTATGGAGCCCCAGCAAATGGTGCTCACAATCTGCATCCAACAGCAGATGTGACAGAAGCCCTAGCGACACACCACCAGTTCCTTCCCAAGGAAGGAACCAAGGAAGAGGCAACCAGAACCCAGATAACAACTGTCATCCACAAACACAAATGCTGGGGTCTGAACATCAAGACCTCCATTCCCCCAAAACTAGAAATTATGGGACTCCAGCAAGCACTCCCTAGTCACTTCCAATTCTAGAAATGACAGCAGCTCCATAAGTCACACCTTTAGCTGCTCCTCAACACTAGAGAATGGGAAACCCCAGCCCAGTGACCCACCTTGTCTATGCCAACAATACAGACAAAGGCAGACCCAGAAAGTGAGACTTCTACTCTCCCGCAGCACCAGAAAAAAGGAGATATATAAAGACCCCTCCAGAGCCCCCTGACTAAAGATAAGTGGAATCTCATGCAATTATCCCAATCCTCTCCCTGAATTAGAGACAATGGCCCTCCATCCAGTGACCCCTCCCTGTCACGCCAACACTTGAAAAGTGGGAGCCCCATACAAGCAGTGGTCCTCCAGCCTCCAAGCACCAGAGACAACAGGAACCTCAGTCTCATGCCTCCCAGTTATCCTCAACATCATGAGGGCTCCATCAAATAATGGAAGCTTCAGCAATTGATCCCCCATATTCCTGCCAGATTAGAGATGTTGGAAACCCCAAAAAGCAACTTACAACCCCCTATACACCAAGAAGAAATGAGCGCCAACAAATACCACACCATTTTCACCAACACAAACCCCAGCTTGTCTCTTGACTCCTCAGACTAGATATGAGTATCCCCAGCAAAGAGTAACCCAGTCTCCACACCCCCAGAAAAGCAGTCACCAGAGTCTCACTAGGCAACACGCCAGGTTCTCCAATGTAAGTGTCAAACAGATCCTCAGAAAACTACCTCTCGGGTTCCTGGAATGTTTGGTAGAATTTGATGGTAAACCTTTCTGGCCTGGTACTTCTATAGGAAGGTTTTTAAATTGTTGTTTCTTTAATGGTGATGTGTTTTTTTCATTCATTGTTCTGGATATTTGTGGTCTTTTAGACCCGGAAATGTGTAGTCTTGGCTTGTGGAATGTTTGCTAGATTATTTGATCATTTCTTCCTACCATTGCCGTTGTTTTTGTTTGTCTTGAAACACCTAATTAGATATTTGACCTCCAGGTTGATTTTCTAATTTTCTTGGCTCAACTGCTTCTCATTTATCTTTTTGGGTGATTCCTCAGATTTCTTCCATCTCTACTCTTTGCCTTTATGTTTTTTGGTGTCCCTGAGGTCAAGTTTAACCTCAGGAGTAACCTTTCACTCTGGTCTTCTTTCAAGGTGTCAGTGGGTTGTGACCTGGGCTCATGGAGTGAGGCAGATCACTGGGCTCAAATGCGTCTTTTAAAGACTCACAGCTGTTTTGCGTTTTCAGTCTCTCCCGGTTCAGAGGATCAGGGGCCTCATTTCTGAGCTGATGAGAGTTCTGCAATAGGAATCAGCTTGTTTCTTGCTGGCTTTCTCCACTCTAGAACTTGGGCTTCAGCTTTCTATGTTCTGCCATATTAATTGCCACGTCTCTATCCACTTTCTGTTTTCTAAAATGCTTGATCTCTCCTATACTGGTGTCTCTAATTCTCTGTCTTCATGATCTCTCTTTATTCCTTTAGTGGCCAGTGGAGGTGGGGGAGTTGATCTTGTTACGTCTACAGCAATATAAGAGGAAAATCGATATTCTGGAATTAGGGAAAGAAATTCCTCAACTCAACTATACAACATATGGTATTGGGAAAGGTATTTCATCTGTGATTTTGCTGTGATATTTCATCATGTGGATCATGGGGCCAGGTGGATTTGTTAATTTTTCTTCCCACACTCAGATCTGACCACATCATTAGGTAATACTAGTTGTGTTTGGGCAGTGAAACGTTGACACAAAAGGGTTGGTTGTAGTAAATAGTGAAGTTCATACTCTTAGCAACCAACCAATCTTTACTAGTGCAAGGGCTATATGCAAGGTGCCATGCCAGTCTGTGAGGGAGGTTCAGACACACACGTGGCTGACATGGACACGCAGCATTCAAGAAAGGACTTGCCCAATTGCCGGGCGTGTGATTAGCTGACGGTGTCCTGCTGTCATCTTTTCAGACTCTGCTTTGGCTTTCAAACCCAGGTCACTCTTTCCTTGGGTTTTTCTCTTCTTGAGGTTGCCCACACGCAATGACTGAGCAAGGTGGCGGTACAAGGGCCTTGCATTTCTACCCAACATGGACTCCTCTAAAGGGCAGTTTTTGCTTTGCAGGTCCCCATAAGACTGGTGGAGACTTTGGTAGGTGTGTATAACGTTCTGCTGTTCCCCTGGCCCAAGCCTGCGGCTCGTTACTTTCACAGGAGTTAGGAGTGCAAAAGGTTTCTTTTTTTGTTTTTTTAATTTTTTGTTTATTGCAGTAATTTTAGTTTATAACATTGTATAAATTTCAGGTGTACATCATTATACTTCTATTTCTGCATAGATTATATCATGTTCACCACCCAAATACTAATTACAACCCATCACCACACACATGTGCTGAATCATCCCTTTCACCCTCTTCCCTCCCCCTGCCCCCTCTGGTAATCACCAATCCAATCAATGTCTCTATGTGTTTGTTTGCTGTTGTTATTATCTACTACATAATGAGTGAGATCATACAGTATTTGACCTTCTCCTTCTGACTTATTTCACTTTGCATAACATCATCAATGTCCATCAATGTTGTCACAAATGGCTGGATTTCATTGTTTCTTATGGCTGAGTAGTATTCCATTCTGTATATATACCACATCTTCTTTATCTACTCTCCCCTTGATGGGCCCTTAGGTTGCCAAAAGGTTTCTTAAACCTTTTGCAATCCTAACTCCATCTCAGCATTTGCTTCCTGAAGAACACAATCTGCAACAACGGGAAACATATACTTCTACAAAGTCAGCTGGAAAGAGAAGGAATTCAGAAAAAAGAATGAAACAGTGTATATCATATAACAAGAAGGATGTGAATTGTCAATTGGGAGACTGTAAAAGTTATTACTGAGCTCTTTAAGTCATAGGTATTATTAGGGAAGGCTTGTCAGTTTGCTTTACATAGAGTTCATATAATAAATTCTATTTTTTAAAATAAAAGAAATGGCTAGATCCTTATTAAATTATTAGGGTACAGTAAAAGAAAACTCCTTCTCTTCCCATTATCAAAAGATAAGAGTCTATAGAAGCATCAGCAAGCAGCACTCAACACAAATGAGAGGATCCCACAATGCAAGTCCCTCAAGTCCTTCCCAACAGGAGATGACGGCCCCTGTGGTGAGTCCTCCCTAATCCAAACACAAGGAACATTCTGAGCCCCAGCTGGCAGCTCCTCAGTTTCCTCTGGCTGTGTAGGTGTCTCTGTCCCAAACTGTAGTGGATAGATGGAGCCCCATCTAATATCCCCTGCCCTGGGGAATGTGAAGGACCCAGTCTCAGAATAAGGAACACAAAAGTTGTCCTGACAAGCCACCAACAACCCCCAAGCTCCCCTTCTACAGAAGGTGACAGGAGCCAAGGAAGAAAACTTTCCCCCAACATTTCCTGCTCCAGCAAACCCCTCTTATCTGTTGCACATCCTGCTGATCTTCAGAATATCCTCTACTGCTAAAAGAATCACTAGGAGCCAAGGAAGGCTGGAGTTGGGGTAGAGGCTGAGAAGGATAGAGAGGGGAGAGGAACAAGAGTAAAGGGAAAGATGAGACCTTCCACTTTGTCCGAAACACAGCAATGAACTCCAGAGGCCCCAAACAGCTCCAATCAAACCAGGTTCTCAGGGGTGAGCTGGAGCAGATGAAAAGGAATTCTGGGCTGATGAGGAGAGTTGGCCTGGAGGAAAGGTGGGTGTGTATGCTAGCAGCCAAGATAACCACCAATGGTACTGTCCACCTGTGTTTATGCCCTGTGCAGTCTCCTCCCACATTCAATTCGACGTGAATTGTCATGAACCCAAGTGATCAATACAGTGCTGCAGAAATTACAAGGTCTCACATCTGAGGCTACATCATAAAACACAGTGAAGGTTCCTCCTTGGTCTCTTAGATTGCGCCCTCTCTAGGGGAAGCCATCCACCATGCCATGAGGACGCTCAAGTAGCCCTGTGGAGAGGTCCATGTGGAGAGGAACCAACTTGTCAGCACCAAGTGCTCACCATTCAGTGAGCCACTTTGGAAGATCCTCCAGCCTCAGTCAAATTTTGAACTTTAATGACTATGTATGCTAACATGTTTAGGAGTGAAGTCTACTGCTATCTGCAACCTATTTCAAAATGCATTAAACAGAGATGGATTCTTGGGTGATAAATGGATGGAGGTGGCAAAGTAAACATAGTAAATTGTAACTGATGGAATATAAGCGTGGACTGTCTTCATTAGGGCTGCCCTAGTAAAGTACCACAGACGGGGTGGCGTAAACAGCAGAAATTTACTTTCTCATAATTCTGGAGGCTGGAAGTCCAAGACCAAGGTGCCTGCAGGATTGGTTTCTCCTGAGTACTCTCTCCTTGACTTCCAGATGACCATGCTCTTGCTGCTGCTTCACGTGGTCATCCCTCTGTGCATGCGTGCCCCTGGCGTCTCTTGGTGTGAGTGTTCTAATCTCATATTATAAGGACACTGATCACATTGGATTAGGGGCCACCCTAATTGCCCTATTTTATCTCAGTTACTTTATTTTAAGTCACAACCTCCAAATAAAGTTACAATAAGAGGTACTAGGGATTAGGGGTTCAACACATGACTGTTGAGGGGACAGAATTCTGTCCATAACGAGACTGTTCACTGTACAACTCTTTCAAATTATCTCCATGCCTGAACATTTTTCCCAATAAAGTGGGTGCGGGTGGTGTGCTAAGGCAGGAAAGAAAAAACGAATGGTTAACAAAAAAATCATGTTGGAACCCCCAGTTGTTCTGTGGAATAAGGATTATCATAGATTTAAATGTAAATATTAAAGCTGTGAAAGTTCTAGAAAAAACCAAAGGATAAATATTTTATATATAATCTCAGAGAAAAGATGTTCTTTTAAAAGTATAACATAAACCAAGAAACGAAATCAACACGTTTGATTTCCTTTCAAAAAATCTGCATGGCAGCAACAACTAGAGGCAAAGACAAATAAAGGAAAAAAGGAGAATGTTGGCAATTCATCACAAAAAGCTAATTTATTAATATTAAGGAACCCTTACCAACCAAAAAAGACCAAGAATCTGTTGGAGAAATGGACAAATGGTGAAGAACAGTTCACAGAAAATACAGAATGCTCTCAGTATAAGAGATGATTCTCAACTTCGCCCACCAAAGGAAAAATAAGTAAAACACCAAGATTCTTGTTTTTATTTATCAGATTAGGAACATTTACTCTTTGCTTAATATGTTGATGTATTAGGATGTAGAGAAAGTCACACTCCCATACCACAGTGAAGAGGGAGGAATTTGAACCACCTCCACCCACGTACAAGAGGACCTTGGCAGACAGAGAGAGCCCAGCGGAGCCCGGGACTTGGCGGGGAGAGACAGAAAGAGCCGAACTGTGGCAGTGAAATCGTAGAAAGCCGAAACCAGACGGAGAGAGACGAACCCGAACCGCTGAGATAAGGAATCGTGGGGAGAGGCGGTGGGAGCCAAAACCAGGCGGAGAGAGACGAAGATAAATGGAAAGAGCCGAAGATGTGAAGACACAGCGGAGGCCAGGCGGAAGGGCCCAAAACTTGGTTGGAGGAGCCGAGCCCAGCCGAAAAGCAGCGAGAGGCGGCGGAGAGAGCCGAGCCGAGGGGCCAGTGGGAAGAGCTGAGAGGTCGCGGGCTGCCCAGAGGAGAGATTGTTGGCCGCGCTGCAGAAGGAAGCGGAGTCGCGGACGGCGGAGAATGAAGGCGACCTCGCTGGATGGGGCCGTGGACGCAGAGCCCGGAGACTTCCACGCGTCCGAGCTGCCCCGAGGGAACCCCCGGAGGGTCGTGGACCCGGTCCCCCCTGCCCTCCTCCCCGCTCCTCCGTCCCAACCGCTACCCACGGCGCGAGGCAGTCTGGCTGGACAGCGGCGTGTCCTCCGCCCACGACGAGGATGCGCATATCCCCACGGCTGCATCCTCCAGACGTGATGGCTCCGTGGAGTCTGGCGCTGATGTCCGCTGCAGGGACTGACCCCGGGGTTGTAGCCTCTAACCCCTGCTGAGCCCGCGGACCCAGCCTGTGGGGAAGGCCGCTGGGGGCCAGTGACCACGCCGGCTGACCGGGGGTCTGGGAAGAGGGCCCCAGCCTAGACCAAGGCTGGAATGAGAACAGTGGGCCCCTCCTGACCATCTCCCCACTTCCAACACCAGCGCCAGGCTCTCTTTCAGGGCTCTTGATTGTGTGCAACAGAAGGATTGATACGGTGATGTATCACGGAGCCTCTGGGAGGACGGGGACGGGCTGGAGCCCCACTGAGGCTGCTTCTATTAACTGTTGTCCAAATCCATCCTCATCAGAGCGTAGGTCCCACCTCCTGGGTCAGTCTTCGTGGGTGCATCTGATCCACAGAACTGTGCCCTGGTTGCAGCGGGGAGGATGCAAATGGACGTGTCTGGCATTTTCTGCTTATAAATCTGGAAGCTCGTGTTGTCTCCCCCCAGGATCATAAAGTGAGGGAAGCCCTCAAACATAGGAAGGGGTTCAGTGGCTGAGAAACCAAGAAGGATGACAAATGTCTACTAGGAGGCCCTGTACTTTAAGTGTTTTGAGAGTAACCACTGGAGACCTCTTGTGTCAGCAACCTTGGGAATTTCCGCTCTAATTTTTTTATGTTAAAGTTGCAGCTCTAGAAAGCATGTGTTGGACTTGGCAGTCTTCAGCGAGGTGGCCACTACCCGTCCCAACCTCTGCCTTTTAGGGCCCTTGCTAAGGGATCCAACAGTGTTTACATTGAGAAGACCTAGTGCCTAAGCAGACCTGAGCTGACTGGATGGCAGTGAATACTGAAGAGTGATGGGAGACATTGATGTTGGGCTCTGAAGGTGAGAGTGGGACAAGCAAAAGGTGGACCAGAGTAGCCCCGATATCCATCATCTAATGAATGTATAAACACAAGGTGATCCGTATTTCTGTACATTGTATGTTATTCAGCCATAAAGATATGAAGGACACGTGCAACACCATGGATGCACCTTGAAGACCTGCTAAGTGAAAGCAAGTAGTCAAAGAAGACCACGTATTACATGATTCCATTTACATGGGATGTCAAATATGGGCAAATCTGTACAGACAGGAAGTAAATTTGTGGTTGTTTAAGGTTGGAGGTGGGAGAAGTGCAGGGGCAATACTCAATTATTTCTCTTTGGTTCTTTTTACAGTTTCTATCTCTTTATTGATATTCTCTGTGAATTGAGACATCATTCTCTTTATTTTCCTGGGTCCTTTGTCCTTACTTTCCATTAGCCCTTTGAGCATATACAAGAGAGTTGTTATAAAGTCTTTGTCTCATGAGTCCAATGCCTGGGCTTCCTCAGGAAAAACTTCTGTCAATTTCCATTCTGCTCCATATGAACCGGCTATACTTTCCTGTACCTTCATATCATTTGTAATTTTGTAGTGGTAACTGGACATTTTGAGTATTACAATGTGGTCGTTGTGAGACTCAGATTCTCCTGTTCTCCAGGTTTTGCTGTTGTGGCTTTTTATGAGCTGCAATCATCCTTTTGTTTAGCGACTTTTCAAACGATTTTTGCAAAGACTATGTTCTTTGATGTGTGTGGTCACTGAAATCACTTTTCAGTTATCTTAACAATGAGCAAGCGACCTGACAGAGATTTCTTTAAATGCAAGAATCCAAAACAATACATTTTAAAAAAAGAAAAAATTAAAATCTCTCCAGTCTTTGCAGCTGGTCCCCTGTAGCTCTTCCTTAGACTTCACCCCCTACCTGCATGGGGCCCACAAATATGCCAGAGGTGCAAGCCCAGGTCTTCTCAGGTCTTGTCTGAGCACCCATCCAATCCTGGGCGTGCACATTGCACTCCACCTTCCCTGGTAGATGCAGTGGCCATTCTAAGCTTTCATTCCCCAAAAAACTTCCTCCTCAGATGCCTCCTTTCCAGATTTTTATGTCTCTCTCCTGCCCCAGACAATTGCCCAGTCATCTACCAGTAGCATAGGTCTTTAAATGTTTCATCAGACAATGACACCACTTGGAAAGTCCCTCCACTCTGAGGGGGAGAAATACCTGTCAACTTCTGTGCTGGTCCTTCAGGGACCCAAAAGTCAGATCACTACCCCCCAGTCACATAATCACCCTATTTTAAGAAGCAGGTTAGTATTTGTCTCCTGGCTCGAGGGAGCCATACAAGGATTCTTGGCTCCCATCTTCACATCCTCTGCTGTACCAGAGAATGGCAGCGGGTAGGCATTAAGCAAAAACACCACAGTGCTTTCTTACACAAATTCAGCCACGTTTTCCCTCATTAATCACTATTCTGGATGCTGTAAGTTTTTTATTATATTTCCCAGTTCTGAAACACTTGATTCTGTCAGTTTTGTCCAACTGAACGGTTGCTTCAGTGGAGAGACTGGTTCCGTGAGTACCTTAATTTGCCGATTTGTTAACAGAACTAGGGAGATGTTTTCATACGTCCCTTTGTCCTTTTTCTCTTTCATGTTTATTTTGTTTGGTGGTTGGTTCTCAAAAATTCTTCTTTCATTTTGTAAAATTTATCTTCCATATGATTTAAGAATCACTATCACGATTTCAAATAATTATGATTTTTAAGTTTATTACATTGAATCAAGTACTTTTGAGGAAAACAACTCCAATATTGTTGGTGAAAACAACTCCTCCGATATCGTTAACATTCTGGTCTGCCTGAGCCAGCTCCCAACCTCAACTTGAGGGTAGAGGATGTAGTCGGTTGAATAACGTCTCGCAAAGATTCAAGTTCACCCAGAACCTTAGAATCTGATCTTATTTGGAAACAGGGTCTTTGCAGATGTGATTAAAGATCCGCAGATGAACTCATCCTGGATTTAGGGTGGGCCCTCAATTCAATGACTGGTGTCCTTATAAGAAGAAGAGACGACACAGAGACATGGAGGGAAGAAGATCACATGAAAGACGTAGGCAGAGATTGGAGATCTGCTGCCACAAGACAGGGAAGCAGCTACCACCAGGAGCTGGAAGAGGTGGGGGAGGATTCTCTGCTGTTGATAAACTGTGAATCAATTGTAGGGCTCCCCTTTGTTCTCACTCAAACCATCAAATCCTAATAGTACCTTGTCTTAAAAATTCTGATTATCACGTGGCTTATATGGATGTCCTGAGGATCATGGACCACGCCCGATGCCATCATTTAAATTTCTCAGGTCTGCAATTATCACATGTGAACACTTTCATTTTTCAATGTAACTCACTGAAATCATGGTCTACATCTACAAATTCGTCAGGAATACTTTAGAGGTATGGTAGCAAAAACCCAACTGACGTTAATCTAAAACAAAATAACAGAATATACGAGGGAAGAAAAGATGCAATGAGGGAAGAAATCGGCTCATGTTAATGAGACTTGAGGAGTAGATTGTGACCAAGCACACAGATGCAGCATACAAATGAGGGTGCAGGTCTTGGCCTGACCATCCCCCATGGCCACCCTTACTCTTCTCTCCTCCCAGATGGCCTCAGACCCCGTCAGCGGCTCCTACACTGTGACCTCACTCAACTCCACTCCCCATAACTCCATGTCTGGCAGGTAATAACCCCGTGCATACCCTGATCCTCTTCCTGTTCCATAAAGCGGCCTGTGCCTGGATCATGTAGGGTCAGAAAGGGCCATTTGACACCCCCGTCCTAGGACATCTGGGGGTTGGAATATGCAGATTAGCTGACAATGAGGAATTAGAACACCCTAGTCGTAGGGAGCAGTCAGCCCCACACCAAAGCTGTGGGCTCTGGGAGGGAGCCATCACTGTGTTAAATCCAGAGGCCATTGTCAGGAGGCACAAGGCACAGCTATCCACCTCCACTCACTCTCTGCCCTTCTGTTTCTCAGTCACTCTTTGACCCTCTGAAATGGGCTTCCTTCCCCATGACTGCTAAGACTGCTCTATCAAGGGTCTTCAAGAAAGTCCAGAAAATTCCTTGTATTTGAGCTAGCATTTAGCAAAAAAAGGATAGAACTTATGTTAGAATGAGATATAAAGGCAAGCTTAGTGAAGTAAGACTTTTATGTAATCAAATTAATTTAAGGTTAAAAAATAAGCTCTTTACAATAGGTATCATCTTTTCCTGAGTGCAAGTATTCTAAAAAAATATAACTAAAAATACTAAATGATCCCTGTGGCCAAATAACTTTTAATATAAAAGTGAAGTTAAATCATGATAAGCAGAAATTGCAGTATACCAGGACACGTAAAGATCTCCTTTCCTGTCACATGAAACGCGATCTCTCACCCACACAACAGTCTACTCTTCACATTTATGTCTCTCAAAAGAGTTTAATAAAGTACAATTATAAAATGACAAAGCATCACAGTCCAGAGCAAGTAGAGAGAGTGATATTAAATCAGGCTAGTGAAACTGGGGGCTGTTCATGGGGAACCACTTCTCTGGGGCCACACTTCTTGGCTTCTTCAGCAGGACCTTCTCCTATTTTCCATCGGGTCTCAGAACATCCTTCTTGGCTCCTTGCTCTCTGCCTCCCTGGCAAACCTCTCTGCCCTCAGGGCCTCAGCCAGTCTCCCTTGCTTTTTTCACTTTCTGACTCTGTCTGCGGATCTCTCCATAAGTTACAGGCTGTCTGTAGAGTGGGTGGGGGAGACTGAGACCCACTCCTGGGATCATATCTGCCCAGTGTGCAGACTGTGTGGCAGTGGGCTTGAGGCTGGGGTTTAGAAACCAGGCACCAACACAGCCTAGGAATTCACTTGGACCACCTGGTGCAATTATATTTAAGGTAGTTGTGCTATCAAAAGTACTTAAAAGTTCTCCTTCACTGCTGCAGGCCTAGAGTCCCTGTAGTCTCCTGTGTGCACAGACTTGCTGGGGCTTCTGCAAGGTCTCCTCCCGTTGACTGTACCTGACCTCATTGCCAGGGTGGGAAGTTATCCTTGTAACTGT